>NW_015440950.1:1118371-1419699 GCF_000150705.2 Paracoccidioides lutzii | reverse complement strand
CACTATGAATGATTATTTAATATTTATTGACTAACTGATCTAGAGCTTGATTGATTGAATTAAATGAACTTTGTATATGATACTTAAGATATTTCTTAACTTTCTCACTCTGAAGCTTCAGTTGTCATATATTATGAGGTATGACTGTTACTCAGGAGGATTAAGAGCTATATGAGATTCTAAGAGAAGTTGATATATATATCTGTGTATTGAGCTGGGAAAGAACCTGTTCTGAATCATATAAGACTAGTCCTATAGCTATAAATTCACTTTGAATATTCTTTTCACTTAGAGCTATTATATAAACTGAAGAATAAATGATTAAAAACTCATTCTTATCAATATAATTGATGTCAAGTCTCATTCTTTTCTCAATTTCTTTTCTGTATATTTACTTTAATAAGGAAAAACAAGTAATATTTAAAGACTGCAAGAGATAAAAAGAATAAGCTGATATATAAACAGAAATGATCAAGTTCTTAGTACAAAACTGATCAAACTCAGAATCATTATAACTGTTATATCTATTCAAGATTAAGAGTTAATATTGATCAATTATATAAAGTTATATATATTTATTAAATATCTCTTTAAGTTAGATCAATTTCAGCTTGTCAGTTGTTCATTTATTTTCATTGATTTTAATCTATTAGTTGTATAGTAATTCATTCTCATATTAGAAAACTTGATGTAGCTTCTTTTTAAAAATGATCATTGATGATAATATTCAGCCAATTGCAATAACTCTGTCAACAATGATGACTTATTCAGTATTTTCAAACTGTACAACTTTTGAATAGAAAGTCTTCTCTAATTTAGTAATTATCTTAACTGTTTCAATAATTATTATCTAAAACTCAATCTCATCAAAGTTATATATATCCTTTTGTGCAATTTCATACTTCTGAATGATATTTTATATAAGCTCAAATTATTTTTAAATAATTTTAGAATTTTTATATAGAGCTCATTGATGATTATAAAATCAATAAAATCAAGTTTTTATTTCAGAATAATAATTAATAAATTGATTAACTCATTTTGTATCAACAACTGATGAAGTGATAAAGTTATCTCAGCTTGCAAGAAGAAGATTAGCTATTTCTCATATAGTACTTATCTGAGAGAACTGACATCATTTATTTATAAATATTATTCACTAAAGAAGGACTGATTTCTCTATAAAACTAAGTTTTCAATTTTTAAGCTAAGAATTTTTTGATATTATACAGCTGTGTAGTCATTCAACTAAGCTGATATAAGAGATCTAATATACACATGTAGCAGCTCAAATACTTGAAATTTGACATATCTTCAATGTCTGAATGATTAATTAAATTTTTTCTTCTTCATAGAAAGTTTAACTATCTTTCATTGTTGATATTTTGACAGCTAAATTGATAGATACATTGTATGATGAAGAAGTATATGAACAGATGTTCTGTATAAACAGATATCTGATTATGTTAATCAATTTTATTATATTCATTAATAAATTACTTTAATATTTCAAATAAAAAAATATTTTATATTGAGAAAATGAACTTTTATATATAAGAATTTGATTAAAAAATAATTATAAAATCAATTATTAAAGTCTGATTATTATATATATAAATTATTTAAATTTTTATATTAAATATTTTTATATTTTATTTAAATAATATTATATAAAAAATAAAAAATTAATTAATATTTATTATATTAATTATAATTTAAAAATTTTAATTTACTATATTTTTTAAATTATAAATAATAATTTATTTTTAAAAAATTATGAGAACACTGAAGATAAATAAATTAAATATTAAAAAATATATAAAAAGTACTATAACTAATATTATAAAAGAATAAAAGTATAAATACTGCAAGCACTATAAAAAAAAAGAATAGTAATAAATAAAATATATATATAGAATTAAATAATAGTTAATCATTGAATTTTTTAAAAAAACTTTGAAAATTTAAAGTATTTATATATATAAATAAGTAGTAATAAATTTTTAATTTTTTATAAAATATTACTTTTATTCTTCAGAAAATATTGATTCTAAAGAATTAATTTTTAAGAAGTATAGATTTTAAAATACTAAATTTCAAGATAATATTGATTTTTTAAAAATATTAATTTCTGAGATATTTTAATAAGTAATATAAGAATAAAAAATTAAAATAAAAAATTTTAATATTATAAAATTAAATTTAATATATATTTAATAATAATAAATTTTTTAAATTTAAAATTTATTTTATAATTAAAATATAATTTTATTTAAAAATTTAAATTATAAACTTTTATTAGTTTAAATATTTTAAAATTAATTTTATTTAATAATAAATCTTGTAATTTATAATTTATATTCTTTATAAATTAAACAAGTTTATAATTATTATGATAATTGATTTTATATAAATAATTTTATTTTAAAACTAAGTTGTTGCTTTTATATATATCATTTTTATCTATAAATTATATTATTATTAATTTCTATCTATGTAAGAACTAGCTAGCAGTTGCAACAATTAATTTTCTCTTCAATACAGCTAAATAAATATGATTTAATAACATCATTTATTCATATTCCAGTGTTTTATTGAGGTGTTGCATTAGTGGGCTGATATTCACCTTATTTGTCATGTGATCAATGATATATCAGGCCGTAGCGAGTGAAGCATGCTTGTGTTAACAAGAGACATACAATATTCATACTTTCGAAAGTCAAGCAAGCAGTTCCCTCCTACATTCTGTACTAAATCTCATTCCCTTCCACTCATCGCTGGTTCTCTGCCACTTCTCGGCATATGCGACCTCTTTTGTTAGTTCCTCCTCGGGATTTCATATCCTTTTGGGTCAAGTGCTCTTTTCCATGTGAGCTGCAGAACCATTCGGTGTTTACACACGGTTCTTGGCATGTGCTGACAAACTTTTGGTCTTGACCCCGATACAATTCTATGATGTTGTTTTCTTTTCTTGGCAAATGTTGGGAACGACTTTTAATGTTTGATGTTGACTTTCCGTCGTGCAAGGAGACAATACTGGCCCCATTTTCGTTGGAATTTTTCTGGTATGAAGGGAAGGTTGGGAATCCAAATTATCCGTCCCAGAAGACTTGTTCTTTTGGTATCAAGAAAACGCTTGCATGATAGCTCTTCCCATGTGAATTTATCACTGATGTAATTGGGTTGTAGTGCTGACTCCTCGTCACCTGGGAAGTATGAGTCGACGAGAAAATCGCATCGAGAGATATCCGTCTGCTAGAGATGAGCGCTTGTTGCTACACTAGTGAATTATTATTCGCTGAAAACTTACGTATTTCCCTGGATCTTCTCGATTTTGATCGTTCATCCCGGATGGTATCATCCATGTTCCTGGGCGTGGGCCTTGCCCATCAGATTTCTCCATAAACTCACCGGGTAGCAACCCATCAAACTCGCTCTTAATGAATTTGGCTCGTTTGTTGTCAGGCAAAAAGAAAGATGATGGATAACGGTACCACTCCTTTCCAAGACATACAAAATCTCCGCGGTCTGATATGTTCGCGGTTTCTAAAGGCTGACAAACTTGTAAAGGAGCGCTGTATGCCGTGACGATACCAATAGTCCTTAATAGGCTTATATTGATGGCCAAGAACACAGGGATGAGAGCTATGATGACTTTGATTCCTGGAGGTATGCGACCTACCAATTCCTTCGGATTGCTAGAACCAATATAGGTGAGTACAATATGGAAAGCGATTGCCGCATTTAAAGCCAAGAAGGGATACGCTGGATACATGAATCGCTCCTCCTTGTGGGGTTGGATAGTAAATATACCTAGCCACATGTAAAGCGGGAAAATAATTGTGATCGATCGCAAAACTGTTTCATTGGATGTCTTGTGCGGTCGGAATAGGGACTGTAGAATGAGAAGAGGGGCGGCAGAGAGTGCAAATATGAACCAGACGTTGAAATTGAGAAGCAAGTTTCGAAAGTAAAAGGCCCAGGATTCGGTTCCGAAAATATCGGGGCCCTTGCTATTCCCACCAAATACATTGTATGCTACAATATCCCAGGGGACGATAACAAGTTTTCGATAATATAGGCTATCTGCGACAACCTCAAGAGCCTGGAGTAATTAGGATGGATACAGGTTTTGTACAGTTCGGAATACATACCAAGAATATCAAACATTTCATAGCGCCCTCAGCAAATCGAATCAAGGTTCGTAGAAGACATTTCGAAACATATCCAACAGTAATTTCTTCTAATAAGAAAGGCAACACTAGAGCTCCAGAAAATGGCCACCCGAGTATAGATCCGATACCAAACCACATAATACCACCGCCTATTTTCTTCCCGCCGCTCGAGTTCAGGAACGCAGAGACACCAAGCATTGAAGTATACATGGTAAAGCTCGATGGCAGCATAGCTGCAGAAGCATGGAACATTCCGGGGCTGAAGGCCATAATCACAACAAATATGACCCCTATCCGAGGATTCAACGTTTTTGAGATAGTCGAATATATCCTGGTTTCGCAAGCCGTGCACATGAGCGCAAGCGCCATTCTCACAAAATAGAACTGCACGCCTTTCGATCGCGCAAAGAAGGTAGATATCTTGGCAATGCCAGCATGGAAGGATATGTAGAGCCAGCTACGAATTGAGAACTCAGGGGAGTACTCCCATGTCTGGAGGCCATATCCATGGACCAAGTAATGTGTGGGTTCCCAGTAATTGAAGACTTCGTCGCAGTCTTGTATGGGCGCAAGGGACGCCGCAAGCGTATTTGAAAGGAGGCAGAGGTAGAAGACGACGTTCAATGGAATGAAGAACTGTTTTGGAGCTGACCTATACACTGAACGGTTAGTTGTTGCTGATGTGCCACTGTAGCAATGTTTGGAGCCGAACTTCACGTACTTGGGATTGTTCCTCGATGCTCCTTTAACAGAACGATGGGAACCGGCCCCCTGGAGCTGTTTGATGGGCATTTTTCACTGATTGCACATTGGGAGATATGTTCTTTGCACATGAAGCACCCAATCCCTCCCGCAGACTCTGATGTCGCAGCTTGAAACCAAGATAACCAGGATCACAGAGGTTATCAGGCGCTGTTCCTGTTGTTAGTTAAGTAGTTAGCTAGTTTATCTAGAGTTAGTTACTAATGAAGTTTAAACATACTTGATCAGTTACTCACGCACGTGATATAGGGTAGTGTTGGTGGATACTTGTGGGATGGTTGGTCTTCCATTGGTGGGAGGACTGGCCAGCTAACTGATATACACGTACATCACGTGAGGTGGTGCGGCTACCGGGCGGTCATGCCCAACAATATGTTGAGAAGCCTAGGCTTTCTATTATGGACTAGTGCACTGCACAGTAGTATATAGCATCTCTGAGATAGGCTATCAATATAATCACTTCAGATGTCCAACAGGTTATGAGTCTGAATAGCTTGTTCTTTTTCTTAAAGAGTCTTCCACATACTACTTTTTCTTCTTCTTTTATCTGAAGTCTAAAACATCTCATGTGAACTGTATTATTGAATTACAGTAAGGATATGATGAAAAGTAATTGTTTTGAAAACTTTAATTATGAGAAAAATATTGAATTAAGAAGAGATAACAGAGTCTTCAAGAATATAAACTGCAGAATCATTGAATATCTCTGCAAGCAACAACATAAATAGAGATAAATGCAATATATCTACTTTTAGGCCTAGGGGAGAAATTGATCAAAGAGATAAAATGAATATAAATGAAAATAATATAAATATAATGTGAATGATAATGAAATATATGAAAAGACAAGATAGACAGATAGAAATACTCATATAAAACTAGAGAGAAACTCAGATTTCTTATCAAATATTACTAAAAATTCTATCAAGAATAAAGTTGATAAATTTTGCAAATATGTAAAGATTAAGTTGAAAGAAAAGCATATAGTCATTCTTATTGAAATCAACTATTTAAAATAAAAAAAGCTCTATTTTTATAAATGCTTATTTGATTCAGATAAAAAATATTTTCAATAAATAATAAATAGTATCTTCTATTATAATTTCTTTAAAAATTGAGCTTTAAAATAAGAAAAATGAACTTCTTTATATAAGAATCTTTTAATCTTTAAATGTGATTATATATGATTTTCTGAAATCACTAAATGAAGATTTTTATCTCATAGTAACTATATGAAAGAATTTTATTCAATACTATACTATATATCATACAGAAGAACATTTTCAAATTATTAAAAAGTTAAGAGATTTACAGCTTAAAAATAATGATTTTCACATCTATCTTGCAACTTTTTGATATCTATAGATAAAATTTATATTTTTAGATAAAAATTAAATTGAGAGTATTTATCATGATCTATTTATACTAAAACTAAGAGACTAATAATAGAAATTTATAAGAATAAAGCTGAATAATTTCTATATCAATAAATAGAGCTTTATGCAAATCTAAATTTTAATGAATTGATGAATCAGTTAACTACTTATGTCACTATCACTATGACTCATCTCAATTTATCTACTGTAAATATCTTCATTGAATAATTTAATGAATGTTAATACTATTATTGTGAGAATACAGAGTATATTATTAAATATTACTAGTTCAAAAACTCAAATTTTATATGTATTAAATAGCAGAAATATAATAAGAAGTGTATTGAGATATTGAAAAATAAAGAAAGAAATAAGACTAAAAATAAAAATAAGAATAAAGATAGAAATATAGAGAATTTACTTGCAAGTTAATCAACTTAAGTATTTTTTGCAATAATTTCTTCAAATATTAAAGAACTTTTGAAAAGTTAATCAAATTATAAGTGAAATAAAAAAAGAATTTAATGAATATAGTAAGTAAAAGATAATATAGATTGACAGAAAAGATGAATTTAATTGATTTAAATAAAACAGTAACTAGTTTATACAATAACTAGTTTAAAAGAAGGTGTTGAAGTCTAGACTTTCTATTATGAACTAGTATACTACATAGTAGTATATAGTATCTTTAAAATAAACTATTAATATAATTACTTTAGATGTTTAATATAATACTATAGCTATTTTATTATATAACCTCATCATATTATATAGAGAATATCTAAAGTAGTTGTTTTTGATAGTTATCTCAGAGATGTTATATATTACTGTATAATATATTAGTTAATAATAGAAAGTCTAGATTTCAATATCTTTTCCTGAACTAGTTACTGTATAGACTAGCTATTATTCTACTCAAATTAATTATATTTATTTTCTCTATCAATCTATCTTATATTTTACTTACTTTATTTATCAAATTTATTTTTTTATTTTATTTATAATCTAGCTAACTTGTAAGTAAATTCTCTATATTTTTATTTTTACTTTTATCTCTATTTTTAATTTTAATTTTATTTCTATTTTTTAATATTTCAATATATTTATTATATTTCTATTATTTAGTAATTACAAGATTTAAATTTTTGAATCAGCAATATTTAATTATATACTCTATATTCTCATAGTAGTAATATTAGTGTTCATCAGAATATTTAGTGATAGTATTTATAGGAAATAAGATGAAATAAGTTATAGTGATAGTAACACAAGTAGTTAACTGATTCATTAATTTGTCAAGATTTAAATTTTAAATAAGACTCTATCTAGTGATATAAAAATTATTTAGCTTTATTCTAATAAATTTCTATTATCAGTCTATTAGTTTTAGTATGAATAAAATATGATAGATACTTTTAATTTAATTTTCATTTAAAGATATAAGTTTTATCTTTAGATTTTAAAAAGTTATAATATAGATATAAAAATTATTATTTTTGAGTTATAAGTCTTTTAACTTCTTAGTGATTCAAAGATATTTTTCTATATAAGATATAGTATAGTATTGATTGAAATTTTTTTATATAGTTGCTACAAAATAAAAATTTTTATCTAGTAATTTTAGAAAATTACATATAGTCATACTCAAAGATTGAAAGATTTTTATATATAAAATTTTATTTTTTTTTTTATTTTAAAGCTTAATTTTCAGAGAAACTATGATAGAAGATACTGTTTATTATTTATTAAAAATATTTTTATCTAAATCAAATAAATATTTGCAAATATAGAGTTTTTTTATTTTAAATAATTGACTTCAGTAAGAATAACTGTATGCTTTTCTTTCAACTTGATCTTTACATCTTTATAAAATTTATTGTAGAGGATTAAGCTCTAAGAACTAGAGGCTAGTTCTTCTATATAACAAGGATGAATTGCTTGAGAAAGGGAAGAAAAGAATGAGATGAGAATATGAGCTTAAGCAAGCTTGCATAGTATGATCATGTGTGCATGTGCAAACAATGACTAGGCTGAGTCAGCCAGTCAGAGTAAATCTAATGGTTCAGCCCCTTATAATACCCCTCTTCTCCCTCTTTGTTGTAGGCCTTTACAACTATTTAAAGCTCTCTTTACATTTAATTTTGCCTGTTAAGAGGCCTCTCAAGTGTTCAAAGTCTTTGCTTCTTGTAGTAGACTTATGTCATTTCATGTAGGCTCAGCTCAACTTACTCATTTAATAAGATATTACTTTTTTCTCTGATAGATTTGTTCACTTCAAATTTTCTCAATCTCAAACTCAGGTCCTTTCAGAATCTCTATAGTAAATGACTATCAGTCAGTTTGCCTCTGACTAAGTAAGGAATCTGTTGCTGCTGCATGTAGAAGCTTTACATTAAAGACATTGTAAATGCTGAGTAAGACATTCAGTCAGTAAATATAAAATTCTATCTTTTCTAACACAGTATATTGATTGTATTTCATATTCAGCTTCTTGCATGAGTGATTAGTTCTCATGTTCTCTAAGCTCAATCAGATCTTATCTCCAGGTTGAAAGCTTGAAGCTGAGTCTCTTCATCTATTTGTATATTTCTTTTGAGATTGCTGAGCATCTGTCATTTTTACTTTAGCTCACTTCAACACTTCATGAGCCTTCCTCATATAATCATCTGCAAACTCAATAGAATTATGTGGCATTTCAATAGATGGTGCATCAGCTATATCAATAGAGAAGATATGGAAAAGATATGTTAAAAAGAATTAGCTTATGCCTGTTGAGACAGCATCTCTATTATTGATGATCAGCTCTGCCAGAGGGAGTCATTCACATCAGTCATTTTGTTGAAAGCTAACATACTTGCATAGATAGATTTTCAGAGTCTGATTCATTTGCTCTGTAGCTTCATCAGTCTCTGAGTGATAGGCTATGGAGAGTCATCTTTTAATATCTAATTTCTCATATACTTGAGTTCAAAATATGCTTGTGAAAGCTGATCCTTGATCTGACACTACTGTCTTAGAGATGCCATATTGAGGAATGATGTCATGAAGAAACACTCTAGCCACTGTCTCCACATCAGTTTTCTTAACTGCTTTTAATATAATTCTCTTAGTCAGTCTGTCTGTTATAATTATGATGTTTATGTATTCTTTAGAGCTTGATAAGTTTATAATAAACTTCATAGAAAGCTCCTGTCACATGTGTTCAGAAATGAGAAGAGGCTTAAGTAGTTTCTAATGTTAATCTCTTCATATGATGTTTGATCTGTAAAGATGACAGTTTCTGATTATTTTTCTCACATCAGTGGCATAGTCTCAGCAGTAGAACTCATGTTTTAGAACTTCTACTGTTTGCTCTCATCTAGAATGATCAGTAAGAGATGAGACATGAGCTTTATACACTAATCTGATTCAAAGAGGTTTGAAGTCTAGCATCCACTTATGACTTTGAAAGAGAAGCTTCTCATTCTCATTTAAAGAGCACTTAGAGATAGAGATCTTAATGTCAAGTTCAGAAGAAAATCTGAATCTTCTCTCACAAAAAGTCTACTTCAGATGCTGCAGGATTTTATTATTTTTATGAGTCTCATTTCACTGAGTTTGAAGAGATATCTCAGATTTCATACTGGTAGCAGTCACTCTTGATTTCATTTCAGGTGTTAGTACATTAAACTTAAGTAGTTGAGCTTGCCTCTACTTGATTTTCTCATCATCAGTATTCTGTGACATGTTCTGCTCTCTTCATAATAGAGTATCTGATTCAGTATTCAACTTCTCTAACTGATAATCAATTCTGAAGTTGAATCAATAGAGAATATTTATTCAATATAGCTGTTTTTCATTTAGTCTGTATGTAGTTATAAAGTATTTTAAATTCTTATGATCTGTGAGAATCTTAAATTCCTTTACACTTTGTAGCTCAGCATCTCATTTCTTTAAACACTCAATTATTGCTAATAACTTCTTATTATAAATCTCATAGTTGTATTCTGCAGGTGAATGCTTATGAGAGAAGAAGACACATGAGTGTAGAATGCTCTACTCATTATATTGTAGCAGCACTTCTTCTGAGACATAATCTGAGAAGTCTATTTCTAATATAGTCTCACAGTCAGAGTTGAATTGAAGCAGAATTAGAGCAGAGATAAATATTGATTTTAAATACTTAAAAGCTTCCTCAGCCTTGCTCATCCACAAAAAAGGAATATTCTTACATGTAAGAATTGTTAGTGAGATCACAATCTTTGAAAAATATCTGATAAATCATCTATAGAAATTGACAAAGTCTAAAAATCCTTATACACTCTTAAAAGTAGTAGGTGTCACTCATTTCAAAACAGCTTTAACCTTCTCTGGATTCATTTGTATACCCTTGTCTACTTCAATGATAAATTCAAAATATTGTGTGCTGTTCACCTCAAACTTACTCTTTCTGATGTCTGCCTGCAGGCCTACTTCCTATAGACACATAAACATCTTTTGTACATGCTCATGATGCTCTCATAAACTTCTTGAGAAAAATATCAAGATGTCATCTAAATAGACTGAGCAGAAGTTGTCCAGATATCCATGTAATGCTCAGTTGATATATTTTTGAAATGTGCTCAGAGCATTGGCCAAATCAAAGAGTGTAATCAATCACTCAAATAGCCTGTATCTGGTTCTAAAGGCCATCATCTACTCATCACCTTCCATGATTTGAATCTTGTGAAAAGCTGCAATAATATCCAGTTTAGTGAATCATTTAGCTCATTCAATTTGCTGTAGAGTTTCACTGATTAATGATAGAAAATATTGATTCTTTCAGATGATTTTATTAAGAGTTCAATAGTCTATACAGAATCTTAGCTCACTCTCAGGCTTCTTTGCAAATAGTATAAGGGTAGCTGTAGGAGAGTTACTCACTCTAATAAAATCCTTATCTAGATAATCTGTAAGAGTCTTTCATAAAGTCAGTAGTTCCTCTTGAGACATATTATATAATAGGTCTCAAGGAGGTTGTTCCACACTATTATCAGTCTTTTTAATCAGTTCAATCTCATGATCTCTATCTGAGTCATGAAATGAGGATAGAGTGTCAGCAGCTTTCTTATCAAATACATTTATAAACTCATGATAATGTTCAGGCAGCTTTTCTCTAGAGTCAATCTTTGATTTCACTTCTAGAGTCTTTTGAATGTCAATCAAACTGACAGTGAAGATCTCAATATTTTGCTTCTCCTAAGTACTCACAAGCCTAGAGAAGCTTATGGCAGAGATGAGAATCACATCAGCTTTTGCATTTGAATTAGACTCTACCTCTATGCCACTCTCTTCAAATCTTACAATTCTTTGATAAGGGATCACAGTCGCCTTTTGCTGGGCCAGCCAAGGGTTATTTAGATACATATCATGATCATGTAACCCATTCACCACATAGAAAAAGGCTCATTCAGTTACATGACTGCTTATATCAATTCAAATGCCAGTCATCATGCTCATGGAGAGTCTCATGAAGTCTTCAAAGTTGATCATTTTAATAGAGGAAATTTCAATGCATGAGAGCTTATGCTTGTTAACATAGAATTGAGAAATAAGACCATAGACATTACATCTACTGTCTATTATTGCTCTAGTTGAAAAGGCATTATCTACTACAGCATTGACAGTGAAGGGTTTAAATATCATCTTATATTTAAATCTTGTCTATTGCTTCTTCATAAGCTTCTTATTTTACTTCTTTCAGTGTCTTTTGATTGGAGCTACTCTTTTCCTAAATCCTCACTCATATTCACATTGTCATCATTTAGTACTAGCATAAAGATCACCTTAGCTATTGTGAGGGTGGTAGAGTGTCTGAGAGATTTAAACAGACAGCTTTTAATTATATGATCTTCAGCTCTGCATCTCAGACATAGGCCTTGCTCTCTTCATTGATTAATCTCTGTCTGATTTATCAATTTGATATGATAGATGCTTGAGATCACAGCACCAAAAGAGAGATTCATCAAATCATCAGTAAAAGCTTGAGACCAGTTTTATCAATCAAGAACAGCATGATAAAGTGGAGAGTGTGAATTAGATATTGTATAATCTGAAGAAGATCTGCTCTTGCAATGTTTAGATCACTGTCTTAAAGTCTTAAGTTCAGAGAGTTGATGATCAACTAATATAAGCTCCTTGCAGTAATTCTTGTAGAGAGATGATTCTCTTACACCCATCATGCCTTCTCTCAGCTTCATGCTTAGAGTGAATTTCAAATATCTCTTTTTAATGTGATCATTCCATCTGTGATCACCAGCTTCCAGCAGTAGCTGATTAAATTCAGGCAGACTGAGTTCATCAGCTAAGTTTTGTTTATCTAAGCGATAATATAGAATGAAGTCATATGCTAATAGTACTTCTGCTCATCTAGACTGACATCAATTTAGTATTTTAGTTATTATAAAATACTGAAGATTAGTATAATCAGAATAGACAAGAATTGAATATTGACTCTCTTTTATATAATGATACTAATTCTTAAAAGATGCAATAATTGTATAAGTTTATATTATGAGTATTATATTATATTTTTGTATTTAAAAGTTTGTAAGATCAGAATATAATTAAATATTATTGATCATTATCTTGTTTTTGAGAGCTAATAACAGTCACTGCTACTATAGAAATATCAGATTCAATTTAAGTTTCTCAGCTTGAGTTAAAATAAGTGAGTAGAGAAGCTTATGTGAAGTGTTCTTTTATATTGTCAAATATGTATTGAGTGTCTTTTGTTCATGTGAACTATGACTTCCACTTCTCCTTCTTTGAGATCTTTATGAGATTAAAGAGAGACTTTATGATTTTAAAGTAATTCTTAATAAAGCAGTAATAGAAGTTTACAAATTCTAAGAAAGTCTAAACTTTCTTAATACTAGTTGAGACTGATCATTTTATAATAGTTATTACTTAATCTAATTCTATTTCAATACTCTGAGATTCAATAATGAATCTCAAAAAGAAGGTTTTATTTTTGATAAATTCATATTTAGTCTGTTTTGCAAATAGATTCACATAGTTTAGATATTCAAATATCTTTCATATATGCATCTTATACTCATTCATTGAGTTTGAATAGATAAGAATGTCATCTATATAAATCATATAGTATATGTCAAGAACATCTGCTAAAATGTAATTTATATAGACTTGAAAAATAGCAGAAGCATTTTCAAGCTCAAAAGATATAATATTATACTCAAAGCAATTATATTATATATGAAATACTGTTTTTTATCTATCACTATATCAAATATATATTTTGTAATAAACATCTCTAAGATCAATTTTGAAGAAGACTTATACTTTAAAGAGTTTATTTAGTATCTTACTTACAAAAGATAATAAATATTTATTTTTGATTAGGAGATGATTCAGACCTCTGTAGTCTATACAGAGTTATAAACTCTTATTTTTCTTTGAAATAAAGAGAATGAGAGTATCTGCAGAGCTTTGAAAAAAAAATATTCAGTCTCTTTTTAGTATACTATTCAAGTAGTTCTAAAGAGTTTTCAGCTTTATTTCAGAGAGATTATATATAAATATAAATAAGAATCTAACTTCTTTTTCAAGATTGATTGAGTGCTCTGCATTAAATATAGATGCACTAGATATACTCTTTTCAGAGAATAATTATATATATAATTGAATATAGTTAAGCAGATCATTGATAAAAGCTGTATTTACAAGTAAGTTGACTTCAAACAGTGTTGAAATTTCAGAGAAAAACTTAGAAATCTGTAAGATTAAGATAGATATTATTGTAAGTATATATTTAAAAATGTCAGTAAATAAAATTTATTAGTAGTATCTGTTATACTCAGAGCTATTTCTTGATTATTTGATTTTTGATAAAAATAAAATTCTTTATCTTTTTAATCAATAAGAGAATTGAGTTATTTGAGTTAGAGAAATTTTATTATTATATCAGAATTTGAAAGTTTAATAATATAAAAAAAGTAAAATTCTTTGATTATAGTTTTCTTACTATCTGAGACTTTTATCTCTAGATTAATAATTTCAAATAAGTGTATTTAATAATCATCAAATTCTTTTATTCTATATAATATGCGCTTTGTTAATTACTATTTGTCTGATTTAACTCAGAATTCACTGAAAAAACTTGTTTTTAAGTATATTAAAAGTTATTATTATAATATAAATAATATTTTTTATTTATTTTTTATCTTTTTAAAATTTGATTTAAAAGAGAGCTTTGATAGAGACTTTGAAGTTAAGAATTTATCTTTAGAAAGCTTGTTCTTCTGAGTCTTATAGTCTACATTAAAGTATGTGAAGCTTTAGTGAACATCACATCAGATGTTAGAGCACTTCTTACATTTTTAACTTTTCTTTTAGAGTACTGTTAATATATTATCATGTGAATCTTTTCTATAAATAGTATTCTTTTATTGTGTAGTTGCACTTACTAATATAATAGTCTTTGAAATATTGCTCTTCATAATATTCAGTTTCATGATAAAAGTATTATAGAAGAGATCTTACAGCTTGACTATATATCTCTCAAATTCTACATAAAAAAAGAATAAAATCTTATTAAATAGATATATTTTTTACTGATAATTACTATATTTCTCAAGAAGATAATTTTTAATTGACTGAAGAATAAACATAAAGTCATAAATAATTTAATCTTCAAATTATCTCAATATCTGATACTTCAACTCATAGTCCTAGCTTGCTTTATCTAAGTCAATGATCTTAGCATAAATTCAGTTATAAAATTCATCTCAAATAATTAGTATCTTCAGTTTGATATAATATTATTATCATTTCTATTGTAGTTTTAATATTAAAATGTGTTGCTGCTTCAAAAATCTTGTATTCATCATCATTCTCAAAGTAATATCATTGATAGGTATAAAAGACAAGGTTTGAGAAAATAAAATCTTCTAGTTCTTTGAGACTTTTTACCTTAAACTCATTTGAGAGTTTTTAAATTAATACAGGATAAGGTTTGAAAAAATTGAGATTGACACTAATAGTATGATCTGTTCACTCTGTTTCACACTGCTTGCTTTTAGAGATTTGAAGATCTGCACTAATAGTGTTAACTTATTATTGTAGTTTAAGAGTTTTTTTGTATATCTTTTGCTGTTTTTGCTCTTGTTGAACTATCTGAATCTTTTTATCAACTAATATAAAAGGTGCTTCTGTGTTTCTTTTTGAAGTCAGACTTGATAATTATTCATAGTAGGTTTCTTTTACATATACTTCTTTATTGAATATTGCGTATGAAGTGTTAATTCATAGATTATATTTTGAACTTATTTTTATAAACTTAACAAATAATCTTTTTTAGAGTGATTAGAAACTATGAGAATACTAAGGTGAATGAACTAAGTGTCAAAAGAAAGTATGAGAAGCTCTATAATTAAAATCATAAAAGAATAGATATATAGATACTGCAAGTGTGCTATGAAGAGAAGAGAATAGTAATGAATAAAATGTATGTGTAGAATTGAATAGTAGCTAATCACTGAATCTTTTAAAGAAATTTTAAAAATTCAAAATAATTATATATATAAATAAATAGTAATAGATTTTATCTCTAATATTTTATAAAATAGAGAATTAGCAATACAGTGATTTGAATCTTTATGAAGTATTGATTCTATTCTTCAGAAAGTGCTGATGCTAAAGAATTAATTTTTGAGAAGTGTTGATCTGTGCTGATTTTGAATTATAAGTTTTGAGATGATACTGATTCTTAAGAAAATGCTGATTCTAAAGTGCTTTAATAAGCAATATAAAGATAAGTGCTTTAGTAAGCAGTATGATAAGTAGTATGAGGGCAAAAAGCTAGTATAAAGAGTTTTAATATCACATAAGCTGTCAGCTTCTCTATATAAAGAAGTAGTTACTCTTTCTATGAATTTAAGATTATTTTTTTATGATATAATATAGTTTTATTTTACAATAATTAGGTTTAAATATATTATTAGTATAGTATTTTCTTATTAATTTTGAAATTCTTAGTAATTATAATATATTTTTCAATCTTTTATAACTTTAAATCTATAATTATAAGTTGAATTGAATTATTATTGACTATTATAAAGTATTGTGAAATGAAGAATTGAATTTAATTTTAATAAAAATCGCAGCTTATTTAGTAGTCTGATTTATTTAATAATTGATTATATTAGATAATCAATTTATAATTTTTTCTAGTAAATTTAATAACTTTAATATTAATACTTTTATTTTTATAATATTATTTAAATTTTTTATAACTTTCTTTTATTTTTAACACAACTTCTTTAATATCTTCTAATTATCAAGCTTTGATGAATGACTGTTATTTTGTATATATTAGATGTAAATATGATCTCTTTCTTATATACTATTCTTTAGAATATTTATTGATAATGTTTATAAGTTATAATAATTACAGCAGTTTTTGAGAGCTTATTATGCAAAAGAATCACTGTATTAATTATTATAATACTATCTTTATAGAGCTTTTTTAGCTTAATTTAAATATATTTAAAGTTTTTAATATTTTTTATAGTTATTAATTTGTATTTATATTAATTGAATTGATATACAGTTAAAAGAATATATCAGATCAAGAAGCCTGAAAATAGATATAGATAAACTCATAAAAGTTGTTTTAAACTTATATAATTTATTAAGAATGATAAATAAATTAAATGAAATTAAATTTATTACTTTTTATTCTCTTTTAATCATATGAACTCTAAATATCATCTTTCATATATAGATGATAAAATAAAAAAATTTAACTTTTATAAACTTCTCATAATCATATTTTATTACTTTTTCAACTGTCAATAAATGATAATACTTGAATATATAAAAAATTCATATATTATTCAGAGACTATAATAAATAATTTATATAGAAAATAAGATAAAAATAAATAATATTATTTTTATTATAATAATTTATGAACTTTTATATATAATAAAAGTTAAAATTATTTAATAGAAACTAATTATGAGATTCTTTGATATAATTCTTTATAAAATAATAGAAATATTAAATTTATTAAAAAATAATTTGATTATTATTATAGTTAGTGTCTGGTATGCTTATTATGATATTTTTTTCAATCTCATTGATTCAGTATTTATGTAGCTACTTTATAATAAGAATATATAAAGAAGAGATGATAAAATCATTCATTAAGACTGATTCAATAATTATAATATTTTTTCTATTATTTGAGCTTTTAACATAAGTCTATATTTGAGAATCTTGTGTCACTATGTTACTATTCACTGATCTTGTTCAATTTCTATTCTGAACTCTATTTCATTGAAATTATAGATATAATTGAGTTGAATATCAAACTTATTCACTTTTTTTAAAATAATTCAATCAATCAAGTATAAATAACAGCTTGTGAACTTGCTTTCTTGCTATGTCAATAATCTTCTATCATCATATATTGTATTCAGAATGACATTTGATAAATCTTTTAATTTAATATTTTTTAATCTTAAATGAAAAATTAATAAAATTTTTATGACTTTCTATAAGTATAAATCAAGCAGCATTAAGTATTATCAATTGATTGAGAAATAGATTTATTTTATCTAGTGTTTTTATATACTGACAGAGGGCTTTTTTTCTGGCCAGAAGATAGTAATAAGTTAGCAGGAGTTCTTTTGATGTAAGAGAGACAGTTATGAAATTAATTGATCAAATATAAGTAAGAAATATTGAATTCTCTCATCAATATATTAATATTAGAATTTTCAACATCAGCTATGGATTCTAGAGCTTCTGTGATCTTATTCTCTATTAAAATATATGAAGAAGTCATTGTGTTGACTGGTTATTGAATTTTGAAGATGGAATAAAATATCTAAAAAAATATTTCATGTTGAGGTGGCGGACCCTCGTATGCGAGTGTCTGACTGGAGGTTGATTATGAAATCAACCACTAGGGCCCGGTTAGTTAATTCTAATGTATCTACAAATATTCAGCACTAATTTGCAAAAAGAACAACTACTTGCTCCATGCAGCTTAACTCTAACGACGACTTCCACAACGTCAGCTTTTCTATCTGTTACGGTTGACAAGTTTAAGTAATGACAGATATGCCGTCTACGGGCCAGCCAATGCCCGGAGATATTATGGACCCTCCTGCAAAACGGCCATGTCTTGAACCAGTATCGAATGACTTCGAGCTTGGAGAAACGCTTGTGGATGATGGAAGCGATTTCTACAACACTCCTCTGAATGCAGGTTCACCGGTCAATAATGCTCAGAGCTGGGGCGCCGAAGATAGTAACACTACTGTCGCGCCTACACCGCTGAAACCTGCACCGACAATACCTGGACTCGTCTTCTTGAATAGGGACAATGCAACTGTGGCGCCCCAAGGGATTGGGTCTACGGATCGTGGCGGTATCGTCAAATCGACATGTTCTGGGGTTAAGCCCGCTGAAACTTCGCGCGAATGTAATCAACGAATTACACCACCGGATGATGTAAAAATGGGAGATACAAGCCCTGTTGTGCAGCACCATGAAGGAGAAGTACAAGATCAGAATCATACTTTTTCGGAAGAATCCAAGCCCAATGCCGTCGCTGCCATTTTGACGACAGATAGTGAGCCAATATCACCAACGCAGAACGGAGTATCCGGAGGGTTATCTGGAGGTGCTCCAAGAAACACAGGAGGTGCGGAAATTGGCCCCGACAATAGCGAAAATCCCGAGTGGGAGATGGACTCTTCACCTTATGAATCTTCTTCCTCATCCTCGTCTTCTGATGGTAGCGATGATGAAGACAGCAGCGAGGAGTATGACTTACTAGACCCAGAGGAACAAGCCCGGATACTAATGGCGACAGAGGGCGCTTCGGACGATGAAGGAGATGGAAAACATAAAGGAAGACAAGTTAGGACAGCAAATGAGAAGCCGGAAGAAATCGTACCTAAACCTGACATTACCGTCACTCCCGATATGAAGGTAGAAGTCCTTGGGAACGTGGAAACAATTGTGGAAAATGTGGTCGTTATCAAAGCAAATATTTCTGGAGAATATCAAGTGCTGGAGAGCGGTTCGGTCCTTTGCCTTGCTAATCTAAGTGTCATTGGTGTAGTATCCGAAATCTTAGGAAGAGTAGAGCAGCCATTATACACAGTTCGATTCCCGAATGAGGAATCGATAAAGGCGGCAAATCTGGAGCGCGGTTCGCCTGTTTTTTACGTTATGGATCATTCTACATTTGTGTTCACACAGCCTCTAAAGGGACTTAAGGGTAGTGATGCTTCTAATTTCCATGATGAAGAGGTTGGAGATGAGGAAATCGAGTTTTCAGACGATGAGGCGGAAGCTGAGTACAAGCGACTACTGAAGCAAAAGCGTCAACAGAAGAAGGATGGGCGACGTGATGCAAATGGACATGGAAAGCTGAGAAGAGATCTCCCCGGTCCATCGGAACTTAGAAACTCGGAGTTAAACTACGACGATGTTGGTGCAGAAGAAGGCTATACCCCTTTGTCTCGGCCGAATAGTTACCACAAAATGATAGGTTATGGTGAAAGACCTCTAGAGGAATCTCAACCACGTAAGCAATTTGCGGAGAGGGCCTCCAGGGGAGGCGGAGGCAGAGGGGTTGATCGTGGAGGGCGAGGACGCGGGAGAGGCGGGGGCCACCAGAAGCACAGAGATGATCGCCACCAACAACAGTCGCGGCCACAACCGCAGTCAGAGAAACAACTGCAACAAGAACCATCGCAAAGCAACTACCCTCCGCAATCTGCTGAGTTCCATCCTCCACAAACTTCACATCAACCGCAGAATCCCTACCAGCAGCAAGCTCCCTACAATCTACCTTTCTACCCCCCTTATCAATATCAACAACCAAACCACACTCCTCAGATGTACAACACCAACCAAACATTTTTTCCTTTCCACTCTCCGCCAGCTCAGCAATCGCTTTCATTCCAGTCTTCACAACAAGCCCAAACCTCACCTTTTCCACCACCAGGTTCCCATATAAACCCGGCCTTCTTCCCCAATTTCCAGCAGCAGCAGCAGCAGCAGCAGCAGCAAAACCAACCACCAACCCAACAAGGTGCATACTCAGCTCAAGTATCCTCAAATCAATCCTCAGCTGACACCTTCGCTGCCGCACAGGCTCAGTTGGATCTGTTAAGGAGGTTGAGAACGGGTGGCTCTTGAATGATGGGCATACTGAAACGCAAACTTTCCATCTTTCGTGAGATTTGAATACCTCTTCTACATATCCGAAACTACGTAACTCACGTGCTTTCCTGAATCCTTCCTTGTATAGAATTCTTTAATGTATGGTATACATTCATTCCATCTATGTTGTTCCATCCACACTTAATTGTGGTTAATATTAGGATTTAATCTTGGGGGAAGATTGGATATTCATGCTCGGGGGAGAGATTTTGCCCATTTTTTTGGCCCTGGATTGTTTCTTCCTGCTCTGCTTTGTTCCTTTGTTTGGTGGGATGTTAGGATACAAGCGCATTCCATTCTCTACATCTGGGATATACGGGGGTTTTTTCAAAATTTGGGTTATGGACAAAAGCGATGGTTGATTTTATTTTGCTTGAATTGTAGGTTGATTGATGGCTTCATTGATTCTACTATGACCTACGTATATAACAATCGTTGATGTTGGAGACGACTGGTTGGTTTTAGCACTGAATATTCTGCTGTGTCCACACTTGAAATATTAACATGTTTTCATTATTTAACCCTTTCTGAGGTTGTAAAAGGTTGGCCTGGGCGAGCTCGAGAGCTCCTATTTGAAATCTGAAGACCATGGTACCGCAAAGCTGCTTAAGAATTTACATGTCTTGGAAACAAATTATAATAAAACAAGGATCCTAGATTCATCATGTCGTCCCAGCTTTCAGACTCTTCGCCAATGTCCAAAAGTTCTCTAGTTTAACCCGCGTTAATGCATCTTTCGCAGCAGCGTCTGTTTCACACACACGCGCCCCGAGCCACTTTCTAAATGCTCGAGTTTTTTCTTCCCCTTCCCAAACTAGCGAACAGGTGTTTTGGCTCAAATCCTTCAGTTCCCCCGTTTTCTCATCCTCCGCAGCAAGCCACGAAGCCAGCGCTTCACGATCGTTGTTTGGATGTGTATTTTCAGACCAGTCAATGCGATTTAACATGAGCTTCTTGTAGGCAGTTATAGAATGATGGCCGCCCTCGACAATCACGAGGTTGAACTTTGGATGCATAATGCACACTCCTGACAGGTTCTGTTGTTCTGCATTTTTACTGACTTTAAACCGGTGTCGGCCGTTGGCAAGACTGTCTATTTTATACACCGACATATATATACCCTTTGCTGCGTCATGAACCTGTTGTGTGGCGAGTTTCTCATGCCGTTGTTCCTTCGTCAGCTTGCGTGACTCGTTGGCTGACACATGTTTGTCAAATCGTTCGGCGATTTCCCGATTGACGCGAGCTTCGACGGCAGTTGGATCCTTGACGGCTTCCTCACCAAGAACACGCATAAGATTTGATTTTTTGACCTTTGGTGGTGGAGCTGGCTCTAGTCCCAATCTAATTTTGGCTTGTTGCTCTTTAAGGTCTGCCATCCGTCGCTGTCGACGGATTTTGGCTTGCTCTTTTGCCGTAAGGAACATTGGCTTTGGTGCTGGAATGTTTTTATCCTGTGGAGGGTCGAGGAGTACTGGGTGTTGAATATATATAGAGATTACAGTGTCTGGAGTATCAACTTTGAGGTTTTGTGGATCATCAATAACGGAATAATCCGAACCATTGACCAAGCCTTCATCCCACCATTCGATCGCGGGAGGAGCAGGAACTAAAAATGCTTTCTCTGCATCCAAGTCTTCATCTACACCCGCTTGGCGTGCGCGTTCGGCAATTTTCTTTTTCATAATCTCGAGCTGAGCTAGACGTCGAAGCGCTGCTGCTTGTTGAATATATTTCCCTTTTTGGTTAAATACTAACTGTCGTGACTGACGAGGTCTCGCCATAGCACTTTTCGCGCCAAGGTTGGGATCAAAATATGGGTTGTTCTTCGTTTCTTCTAGTGAGGGCGCGGTCAGGTCGAGTTGTGCTTTTTGTTTGCCAGACTTGAATGAAGGGACCGGCGACTCTGTTCGACGATTTGCCATGGTAGTCGCAAACTTAGGCTGCATTGCTTGTTTGCCTTTCGACGATTTCGAATCTTGAGTAGTGTCACCTAGTAGAGCGGGATGCAGACCAACGTCTAAGCCACCTTTTGCCCGGGATAACCCATCATCAAGAACTGGAGGCATAAATGTAGACGGAGTAGGCGTTCGTTGTTGGGCTGTAGAATTTACCCTTCCCGTAGCTGCTGCTACCCTTGCTTTCATTTGCTCCAGTCTCGAAAGCGCTGGGCTAACTACGCCAGATGACGAAGTCGTTGGTGAAGCTGACTGTGTCGCTGTTATGGGAGTGCCTCCTCCTCTCTTGGCTTGCATTTTCGCTCGAGCAGCCTCTGCCTTTGCACACGCCTCAGCCACCATCCTATCAATTTCTTCCTTGCTAATGCCCCCTTTGCTGCCGTTACCGGGCATAGGGGAGCCATTGTTGGAGCGCGATCGTTTCTGCAGATTGCTTTCATCGTTTTCGGGGTGCGGTCGCTTCAGCACATTGCCTGCGTCCGCCATGACTAAAATACTGGGTAACTCAGTCACGAAAAGGGATTTATCGACGAGTTGGAACAACAGTGGACCCTTAGTAGATGTGTGAGAGAGTAGCTGATGTTGTACAGTTGCTCGGAGTGGTGGAGGCTGAGATTGTGATGTTGGCAGGAACAAGTGAAGTTAAAAGCGGTCAGCCGCAGCAGAAAAAGAGTGCGTCTCAAAATTAATTCGCTCCAAGACGTAGCAGTAACACATCTTCAACGGTTGACGCAGTCAACTCCTGACACTGCTCAACAGTTGACTGCCAAGCAATTCCAGTCTCAGAAATATTGTGAGGCGATGTCAAGTTTCG
Organism: Paracoccidioides lutzii; assembly: GCF_000150705.2. Lineage (NCBI taxonomy): Eukaryota > Fungi > Ascomycota > Eurotiomycetes > Onygenales > Ajellomycetaceae > Paracoccidioides > Paracoccidioides lutzii. Next base: position 1,396,385 of record NW_015440950.1, on the reverse strand, counting down.
CGCGGCCCGTTTGTTCGTCGATTGGGGAGATTGATTTCGGAGTGCTCTCCGATGAGGAGATTAAAACAATTTCTATTAAGCGGATCTACAACACTCCTGCTCTCGATTCACTGAATAATCCTGTACCTGGAGGGTTGTATGACCCAGCTCTTGGAGCATGGGGAGACCATGTGTATGCAGTCGCTCCGTTTTGTTTTTCTTTTCCTCATGCTCTCCTGTGTTAGGTTGTTGACTGAAAGCTTTTAGATGTACAACATGCCGACTTAATTCATGGTCCTGCAATGGCCATTCCGGACATATAGAACTCCCTGTTCATGTCTACAACGTTACTTTCTTTGATCAACTCTTTCGCCTTCTTAGAGCTCAATGTGTCTATTGCCATCGGTTTCGGATGTCTAGAGTTGATATCAAGTCTTATGCTTGCAAAATGCGACTTCTACAATATGGCTTGATTGAGGAAGCTGCGGCTATTGATGGCATGGGGTCTCGAAGTAAAGGCAACCCCGTATCGGGATCAGAAGATAGCGAGGACGAAGACGAGGAGGATTTTATCAGACGTCAGGATGCATATGTTAAACGGTGTATCTACAACGTGAAAATGAGAAACAAAGATCAGAACTTTTTGTATGGCGTGAAGAATCCCGTTGCTATAGAACGGCGGAGGGATATTGTGAGAGCGTTTCTTAAGGATATCACAGCTGTCAAGAAATGTGCTTCCTGCAGCGGGTAAGTAATAATGTTCTGGCAGTCATTCTCTTAACTAATCCATGTATTTAGCATTTCGCCTCCGTTTCGCAGAGACAAGTACTCGAAGATATTTAAAATGCCATTGCCACAGAAGGCCAAAATTGCTATGACCGAAGCCGGATTTCATATCCCTAATCCGTTATTGCTCATGAAGGAAGCAAATGACCTGTCCAAAAAGCACGGCAATTCTTACATGAATGGTTTCCCAGATGATGATAATGCCAGCGTTTCTACCGATTCTCATGGTGCAGAACAGCAGATCACTATGGGCAATGCTGTGTTGGCACAGGTTGAAGAGAGGGGATCTCGAAACAAGCCTAGTGACCAGGGTGCGCAGCAATTCATGCCATCCCCAGAAGTGTATGCATCGCTGCGACTTCTTTTTGAAAGGGAACAAGAAGTTTTAAATCTGGTTTACGACTCACGCCCTAGATCAAAGCATCGCCCACGCGTCAGTCCGGATCTATTCTTCATCAAGACCATTCTTGTGCCACCAAACAAATATCGACCAATAGCGGCTAGTGGATCGAGCGACATCATCGAGGCGCAACAGAACACTTCATTCACTAGGATTCTCAAACTCTGCGACCAAATAAATCAAATCAGCAGAGAACGACAGGGTGATAGCACTGAGTCATCTACCAGACTACGAGATTACAGGGATCTCCTTCAGACAATTGTACAGCTCCAGGATGCGGTAAACAGCCTCATAGATCGCGATAAAAATCCGAACCAAGGCGCCGCGGCCATGCAAAATGAGGACGGTATCAAGCAGAGGTTAGAAAAAAAGGATGGATTGTTTCGAAAAAACATGATGGGAAAACGAGTCAACTTTGCTGCAAGAAGCGTTATATCTCCCGACCCTAATATTGAAACAAATGAAATCGGAGTTCCTCTTGTTTTTGCGAAGAAACTCACCTATCCGGAACCTGTTACAAACCATAATTATAGGGAACTCAAACAAGCTGTAATAAATGGACCTGACATATACCCTGGCGCTGCTGCTGTTGAGAACGAGATCGGTCAGGTAGTGAGTCTGAAATTTAAAGGTGTTGATGAACGAATAGCCATCGCAAATATGTTGCTCTCTCCGTCAAACTTCAAGATAAAACGATCAAGAAACAAAAAGGTCTATCGGCATTTGACCACTGGTGATATTGTTCTTATGAATCGGCAACCAACCCTCCACAAACCTTCTATAATGGGCCATCGTGCTCGAGTACTTACCGGTGAGAGAACAATCAGGATGCATTATGCAAACTGTAATACCTATAACGCGGATTTCGACGGTGACGAGATGAACTTGCACTTCCCCCAGAATGAAATCGCAAGAGCGGAGGCGATGCAACTAGCCGATACTGATCATCAATACCTGTCAGCTACCTCTGGAAAACCACTTAGAGGTTTGATCCAGGATCATATTTCAATGGGAGTATGGTTTACAAGTCGCGATACATTTTTTGATAAAGAAGACTACCATCAACTCTTATACAGTTGCTTGCGACCTGAGAACTCCCACACCGTTATAGAAAAGATTGTGCTTATGGAACCGGCAATTCAACGACCACAGAAGCTTTGGACCGGAAAGCAAATCATTTCCACGATCATGCTGAATATTACACCAATAAAATTCCACGGTTTGAATCTGACGGGGAAATCTTCCACTCGAGGAGATTGCTGGGGAAAGGGTTCAGAGGAAGGGCAAGTTATTTTTCAAGATGGCGAGCTTCTCTGTGGTATCCTCGACAAGGCTCAACTTGGTCCAAGCCCAAGCGGCCTCATCCATTCCGTTCACGAACTTTATGGGCACGTTGTTGCCGGCAAATTGATAGGTATCATAGGTCGTTTATTGACGAAATTTTTACACATGCGAGCTTTCACCTGCGGTATGGATGATCTTCGCCTAACCAAGAAAGGAGACGAGGATCGGAAAATGATACTGCAAGAAGCCGAAAGCTTAGGTCGTCAAATTGCATTGAAATATGTTACTCTGGATATAAATCCAGTCGATGATGAAGAGGCCGAACTTAAACGACGCCTGGAAGATGCGCTCCGTGATGATGAGAAGCAAGCTGGATTAGACGCTGTTTGCAGCTCACAAGCGGCCACTGTCTCTTCTGAAATTTCTGCTGCTTGCCTTCCGCTTGGGCTTGAGAAGCCGTTCCCGTGGAACCAAATGCAAGCCATGACAACATCTGGAGCTAAGGGAACAGTGGTCAATGCAAATCTAATTTCTTGCAATTTAGGCCAGCAGATTCTCGAAGGCCGCAGGGTGCCTGTGATGATCAGCGGGAAAACTTTGCCATCTTTCAAACCGTTTGAGACTAGTCTCATGGCTGGAGGTTATATTTCTGGTCGCTTCCTGACAGGAATAAAACCCCAGGAGTATTATTTCCACGCCATGGCTGGTAGAGAAGGTCTTATCGATACTGCTGTTAAGACATCAAGGTCCGGATATCTCCAGCGGTGCTTGATTAAGGGAATGGAAGGATTGAAGGCAGAATACGACAACTCTGTACGCGAAACCTCAGATGGATCGGTTATCCAGTTTCTTTACGGCGAAGATGGTCTTGAAATTACCAAGCAGAAACATCTGCAGGATTTCTCTTTTTTGGCTCAGAACTATTGGACTGTCCTCGAAGAGCTCAATGGTTCTGACGAGTTCACTAGAATCGGTAGTGATGCTGCAGCAGAATGGAATCGAAATGCCATCAAAAAATTTAGAAAGACTCGCAAATTGGACTGTATAGACCCTGCACTGTCCATCTTCGTTCCTGGATCTTGCTACGGCAGTACCTCAGAAACCTTCGCGATGGCGTTGAGAAAGGTAAATAATCAGTCGTACAACGGTTTAATTTGAATCTCATAGACTGACATGTACCATTACTAGTATCAAAAAGAAAACCCCGATAAGCAACTGAGGGAGAAGGGTAAGGTTGAGGATGGGATTTCCAAAGGTAGTTTCGCCAAAGTGATGAATATGAAATATATGAGATCGGTCGTGGAACCGGGTGAATCCGTTGGCATTGTTGCTGGACAGTCTATTGGTGAGCCGTCTACCCAGATGACGCTCAACACTTTCCATCTGGCCGGGCACTCGACGAAAAATGTGACACTTGGTATTCCCCGGCTACGTGAAATTGTTATGACAGCGAGTAGTCAAATCCTTACACCAACAATGACTGCTATCTTTCATCGGAGTCTTTCGGAACGGGATGGAAGAATGTTCGCCAAAGGGATCAGCAGGCTGTCTCTTGCGGAAGTTGTTGACTCTCTCAGAGTCCATGAGCGTATCTCGTCTGGATCAGGACGTGCGAAGGCAAAGATCTATGACTTGGAAATAGATTTTTTTCCTCCTGAAGAGTACACTGAAGAATATGCCATCCAAATTGAAGACATTCTTAAGACACTTCAGAATACTTTTGTGCCCCGTCTTGTTAAATTAACACGGGCAGAGTTGAAGAGACGGACAGCTGAAAAATCTCTATCAACCTTCTCTGCTGCTCAACCTGACATCGGTGTCTCCGCTAGAGTTATGGAAGAGCCTACGAGACGGTTTGGGCGTGAAGCCAGAGACGCTGACGCAGATACTAATGACGACGATGATGCGGAGGACCAAGACGATGCGAAAAGGGCTATGGCACACATGAATCGTTCGAATCAAGTTTCTTACGAAGCCCCCGACGAAGGAGAGGAAGACATTATCCGTGGACAGGATTCCCAGGAGTTGGATTCTGATGAGGAGACCGACGGGGACCGCCAGGGTGCTGCAGCTGCCCGGGAGGATGTCGACATGGAAGACGCAGATGGCGACTCCGACTTAGAAAAGATTCAAAAAAGCAAAAAGAGCGAGGACACTGTCATCAGCAAGTATTCTGAAGTTACCAAGTTCAAATTCAGCCTAAAGAATGGTAAATCCTGCCACATTCAGCTACAGTACGATATCTCAATACCCAAGCTTCTGCTCCTTCCACTCGTCGAAGGCGCTGCCAGAGCTTCTTTGATTCAGAACATCCCCAGGCTTGGGATCTGTACTTACGTCGAGACCGACAAAGATAATCCAGCCCACGTCATCACCGACGGCGTCAATTTGTTAGCCATGCGAGAGTACCAACATATTGTCAACCCTCACACTCTATACACCAATTCAATCGCCGACATGCTAGTCTGGTACGGAGTCGAGGCTGCACGTGCATCTATCATTCGTGAAATGGCTACAGTTTTCAACAGCCATAGTATCTCAGTCGATAACCGGCATTTGAATCTTATTGGTGATGTTATGACTCACGCTGGTGGCTTCCGCGCATTTAACCGCATGGGACTGGTCAAGGATAACACCTCGCCGTTGATGAAGATGAGTTTCGAAACTACTGTTGGATTTTTGAGAGATGCGGTGCTTGAGAGGGATTGGGATAACCTCAATGGCCCCAGTGGTAGGATTGTCATGGGACGTGTTGGAACTGTTGGCACTGGTGCCTTTGATGTACTTGCCCCTGTTGGCTGAAAGTGGCTATGCAAGACCGTTGCGATGCAAGCCCTCGTTGGTTTATTACACATGTGATTGTCTGGAAATTTGAAATAGGTCTTGTATTCTTTGTTAGCGTATATGGCGTGTTTCTGAGGTTGATTTTGTTATCGCGATATATTTGGCAAGGAAAAGTTCTACGAGAATCGGCACACTTATACTAGCAGAGCCGAACATTCTAAGATTTATTTAATATTTAGACATAAAGAGGGCGTAATTCAAATAATACAGGTATTTCGGACCTCACAGCTAGATTCCAATATAACGCCAACCAAACCCGATGGTATCTCCCACTAATGCAGTCCTTGACCTTTAAACCCATGACGACGATGTATTTAACACACACACTTACCAAAACAAAAAAAAAAAAAAAAAAAAAAAAATAGAAGAAGGAAAAGAAAAGATAAAAAAGGGAAGTAAAAAAAATCCAATTCACGTCAGGCATCAAGCATCATAAGTTCTTCATCAATATTTTCGTCGAATTCATCCATAGCGATCACTCTTCCATTTCGATTCTGATTTCCGTTAGTCACCTCTTCCAGGTTATTGGCTATCGCTTCACTGTATCGTTTGCTTTCCTCCTCCCTTTGTTTCTTCACATAACGCTCGAGATCAGCTATACTCCAAGTCGAAATCCCTTCCTGATCTTTTGACTTGAACGGCTGTGCCATAGTCCTGAGGAAGCTCTTCGCTGTTGCCATCGCCATATCAGTACTCAAATTCGTCTCACTTTCGAGCATGGCCTGGCTTATCCATTTGGGGAGCTGTGCACGCTTCTTTTGAAAACGGCGATCCGCGAGCACCATGACTCCATAGTCGTCCTTGCCACGAAGGACCCGTCCAAGACACTGCGCAGCATGGCGCATGGCATCGAAGGAAAGAAAATCGTTTTCACGAATCCGGTAATTCTCACGTAAAAATTCCAATCGAGCTTTGAGGATGCGAGATTCGGTATACTGGAAAGGTACTCCAATACAAATCACCGTGCGACCATAGTGATGATCAAAATCGATTCCTTCAGAAACTTTACCACGGGCCACACAAAGTAGAATTGCGCCTCGACCATTGCAACATGCAGTTCGGTAAGTTTCGAGGGCAAGGGAAGATTCCTGGGAATCGGGAGTTTCCACTAAAATTAACTTGTAATTCCATATAGAATCCAATATACCCATACCTTGCCACATGCTGATAATGGATTCCATGTAGAGATAAGACGGGAAAAAGACGACAATTCCATCTGGCGTTATACGAGAAAATTCGAGTAACAAGTTTCCATAGTTTCGCACTACACCTGGGTCATTCCGAATTTGAAATGAGGAGGATATCTGTGCTTGATCAGATCCACGTGTAACGATCATTGGAAGGAATGACCGGCGAGCAAGTGTCATACTGTACGACTCTTGTAGCACGGTTGTGAAGCCAAGCATCTTAGGATACATTTCCAGGGGAGAAAGTGTTCCGGAAGTGATGATGACTGAGCTAAACCTGTCAAAAACTGGCTTTATGGCGATGGCAGCATCCAGGCATGTAAAATGGAGTATAGGGTTCGGAACGGTTGCGGTATCCGATTCGAAGGGTTCAAGGATAAGAAGAAAGCCCTTCTCATATGTAGCTGCCAGAGTAGCGAACGCAGCAACCTGCTGGAGAGGCTGGTAGTCTTCAAGGTTCATAAGTTCCAGTGTCCGGACGAGAGATGTCAGACGTTCCGCACAAAATCGTAGAGGTTTTCTCTCAATGAAGGTCAAATCCTTCAAGTGAGCCAAGAAAGAAGGAGGTGTTTCGGATATGGTATGGGTGACTTTCATTCGAGTTTTTAAATACTCGATGAATCGTTTTAGAAAAGCTACAAAGTGTTCTGCTCTGCGAATATTTCCCGGAACGGCTTCTTTCAGAAGGTCGTCGGGTAGTGCAGGATTGGCCATGAGTTGTTCTTCTTGACGAGCTTCATCAGCTTCCCTCAGGCCTTCAACTAACTTCTGGTATTCGTTCTGTAACTTCTCTGCATCCAAGCTCTTCATTTCATCAATTCTACGTTCAAGGTTGTTTGCCCCACGACTAGCTTTTCGTAACGAATCTTCTGTCAAATCAATACTCAAAGATTCGATACAGACGTTGTCAATATTATGGGCTTCATCGAAGACAACGATACTGTCTTTTGACAATTCTTGCGAAACTCTTTCGGCGATCTTTGGGTCGAGAAGATAGTGATAGGAGTATATTATGACGTTACAAAACGGCATCTGCGGGAAGTTAGCAAACCCCGCACTCCATACAAATATGCTGAAGTGATCATACCATACGACGGACGGAGAAATAGGGGCACTGCTTATGTTGTTCTCCGTATTTAAGCATATCGTCAAGTGTAAAAACGCCAGGCGGGACAAGATTACTTGGTTCAAGCAGATCAAGATTCTAGATGGGTGAGCATAGATAAAATTATGGTGAGGAGTAACAAACCTCATGATATATGCACAACTCAACATCCTCTCCCCTTTCCTTCTTCTCTTTTACAAAGCCTGCTGTCATGCTTCGGCATCGAGCGTCTACAATTGTCCCGCTCTTCTCTCGTTTCACAGAGGGATGAAGACATAAATTCTTTCGACTTGTAAGACCAAGACCTCGAAAGTCTTCAGTATATCCCAGCTGCTGAGCACGATATTTCATAAGAGCTTTTAACTCCGCCAAAGCCTTTTCGATCTCGGACATTGTCCGAGAGCAATATATGAGTTTTCGTTGCTCGGGTTTATGCTGCTGGTATGCAATAATCAAGGAAAGAAGTGAGACAGTTTTGCCAGTGCCTGACGGCATCTCCAGAACGCAGTGCCCACCGGCATCCAGCGTCTTTTTGAGATCGCACATGTACGCATATTGTTCAGGATATATGCGAGGGTATGGGAATAGAACAGGCAGGTCACTACCACAAAATTTGAGTTAGCGGTCATGGACAAATTCCCAGGTTCCACAAATAGGGAATTTGACCATCATACTCAATAAAGAACTTCATATTGAACGCAGGAGGCTTTTCCCCTTCAAAATGACCACCTCCCTGGCGCCCGATGAGAGATAGCAACAACAGGATACGGTGACAGCGAACCTCTGCCAAGGAATTATCGCGGAATGAGGCTCAAACGCGTTACAAATCCGGAGAATGGTTAACTAGTGCGACGCCAGGTCACGGGACTTCAGCCAGCTCACAGATATGAATTTTATTTGTGAGGCAAAGAGCCCAAGACCAAGACGGCAAGGCAACGAACAACGACTCCGGGCGCAGATGTTGATACTGCCAATGATAAAGAGGCTGGTTTCGTTTATCATCATCCCTGTTGCGGATGGAGTCACACGCTCCTTTGTGAATCCATGGCTTTCTATTCTATTCTTTAGATAGGGTGTGGGGTTGTATATTTTGAAATATTCTTTTCTCACTACGTCCCTGTCGACCAGCCTACCAGCATCATGAGTAAAAAAGCCAAGTCCCAAGCATCGAGCAGCAGGGCTGCGTCTGGGGCATTTGCGAGCTCTGTGGGCGCATTTGGAGGATTCTCAAACAATTTTGCATCCCAAGGAAGCTTATTTTTCTCTTTGTCATACGTCGCGGAGCCGCCAGATCTTTCTAAAATATCTCAGTCGCAAGTGGTAGTTTCATTCAAAAATCTTCTGAAGAGGGATACTACCACAAAGACGAAGGCGCTGGAGGAATTACATGAATTCCTACGTGCGCAAGGTACTGAGAGTGGTAGTTTAGAAGATGGTCTCATAGAAGCTTGGGTATGTTTTCTCTCCTATTGGAAACAATTGACCATGTAGTAATGATAGGCTGTCTTATGAATAGATGAAAATATATCCACGTATGTCAATAGATATTTCTCGCAGGGTTCGACAACTAGCCCATATCCTTCAAGGTTGCATTGTGTCGTTATCGGGGAGGAGGATAGCTCCTTATATCCCAAAGGTAGTTGGTGCATGGCTTGCCGGTCTCTACGACAGTGATAAATTGGCATCCAAAGCGGCTCAAGAGTCCATCGTTAGAGCCTTCCCAACTGAAGAAAAAAGGCAAAGCCTGTGGAAGATCTACCAATCTTCAATTTTCGCGTTTGTTATAGATGCCGTTCTCGAACAAACCCCTCAGACTCTGAGTGATGAGCGAACAGTTAGACCCGATGAGGCCGAAGCAAAGCATGCCCGAGTCGTCGCCACAGCTTTACGTGTGCTCAACCAACTATTAGGTGAGTTGGAATTTTTCTTTTGATCTTGCACAAATGGTAGAACTGAATATGTAACAGCTAGATCTACTTCCGTTCAACTTGAAAAGGACTCCGGTTCCATAACAACTCTTATTGGCAGCAAATCGCTTTGGCTGTTCTCATGCCATGAAGATCCTTTTGTCCGCCGATCTATATACGAGCTTCTCCATACTTTGCTTTCTATGGAGAGAAATTTAATCGATTGGAAAACAATCAGCACTTGTTTTCTCTCGAAAGCACTCCCGAAAAGTCAACTAGGGTCTGCCTTTGACTTCTCCAATGTCCTGTTAAGCTTGACCACGGAACACTCGCAGATATGGACAGCTGACTATTCTGGCAAAACCTCCGCTGTAAAACGACTTTATCAGTATATTAGAAAGGGATCAGAAGGGGCTGATGTTGCTTATTGGCAAAACCTACATCTTATTTTAAAGTCTATCCCCTCTGAAGTCTTAATAACGAAGCCTGTGAGTGACGATAGCACGGTGCAAGATGCAACCCGTTTAGTAGAAGCTATCCACGACTCTATTCTAGGTCGTGAAGAACAAAGAGGTAATCTTGGTGCTGCCTGGTCATGCTTTATCGACACAACTTTGTGGATGTCATCCTTTATCTCGAATAAAACAACTCGCCACAGATTCCTTCAAACTCAGATTTCACCTCTTTTGGAACAGTACATAATTGCTCAGCCTGATAAAAGCCAATGGACACTGCAAGGGAAATTTGGTCCGGATTTATGTGTAAAGTCGTTTGATGCGCTGGCTGAACAAACTGGCACGGAAGTTCTTCGCGATCTCTGGATAAATATCTCCGAGAGAGTAATCCAAGCTATCAAATTATCCTCTCCTGAAAGGTCTAGCGGGTTCAAAGAGTCCCAAGATTCAATCTGTGCTCAAGCAATTCGCTTTTTTGATCTGGAAGCACAGGTGTTAGCTCGGGTATCCGACCGCGCCCATCTATCATTCATCTCGAACATTTTCGAAGACACAACCATGCCATTGCTACAAGCTTCGTTGGAGCTTTTGAGGTATCGAAATGGAAAACCATACGGTGCCGCTGCGATGATTGATGAAGCCATTGCCAGAGTCCCTCAAATAGCCACTCAAGTTGAAGAACTGGGAGCGTTTCTCAGCGAAGATGTCCCCAAACTTTTGTTTTCGCCCTCAGCGAATCGCCTTGTTTCCACCTTATTTGGGTGTCGTGGCAAACAAGGGTTTGACGATGGCATCAAAAATGTCATTGAGACGTTCCTCGAGGCAGATCTTGGAAATTCAACGTTCCCTGGACTCCAAAAACTATTCTCCTGCATTACTCTCCCAGATGCTGAAGCACACCCAAATATGGAACTCTTAATCATGAAAGATTTAAACAGAGCATTGAATACTACGCGAGAAGCCTGGATGGACATTATTATTTTGACGAATAACCGAGCCCTACAAAGTGGAATCGCTTATCGGATTTTAAATTCACTCATTGATAGTCTGTCTTCCGATAGCAATATTCGGGAAGGCCTTTATGGCCTCTTTCAGATATCCTTGGAGAGTCCAGAGGTTATTGGATCGTTTGTAAACAGTCAAGATGGCTTGCGACTGGTCTCTAGGATATTGTATATCGCAGAGTCCTCAACGGACGAAGTTTCTAAACTTGCCGACTCCCTACAGAAACATATCAAGGATATAATAAACGGAGAGAGTAGCACCCGGTCGTCTGTCGAAATTGTCCAGCAGAATTTTAGTAACGTGGGGAAAGAATCGTTGTCGTAAGTAAGCCCATCGAGATTGGAGAGGAAATTTCCTTACTAACAACGTATTTAGCATTGACGCCTTGGTTAGTATTGCGGAGGAGGTCCTTTCGAAGACGCCTATAGAAGACAAGCCGCGAATATTGTCCCGTTTATTGCCCACTCGAGATCAATGGAATCAAGCGTTGGATCCATTCCTTCGAAAACCCTTGAGGACGTCTGCGTCTATAATCAATGCGCTTGCAGGGGCAGTATTTTTGGCGAATAAATATTTGCCTCGCGGCCTTTTAGATGAACTTAATTCGGTTCCTTTTGACGTCTACCACTTCTCTTCTGCTTTCCGACTTACATTCTACGTTACAAAAGTACTTTCATCAACCAGTGTGGAGTATGTGGAGCAAGGCCTCCGCGAAGTATTGTTTTTCTATTTTCCTCTTGCGGTCCAATTAGTTGATGATGACGTGAGCTTGGAGGGTTCAAAGGGCTTACTTGACCTTGATGTATCAGACATTCGGGATGAATGTGCAGATCTAGTTTCAGAAGCTCGCCTTATAGTTAAGGACTGGATTCAGTCTGCAACGTTTACGATGGACCAGGAGGAATCCAGTGCACCAAATATTTTTGTTCTCTGGGAACAGAAGTTCAAATTGCTGCAAGGCGATTCCCCAAAATCATACAACCTAGCGGAAACATTCGCCAAAGTTATCACGGAAAGTGACTCATTAAAAACGGTCCAATCTGCCGAATCTTATCTCCAACTGGCAAAACAAACGGACGGATCTTCAAACCCATTTGTTTTGCCTTCAGTGGTAGCCGCGTTCAAAAATTCCATAGCAACCACTCCATCGGGTATTCGATTGTGCAATGAATTAATTTCTGAAGTCACTGGGTTTAAACTTGAGAATCCACTTGAAGGTAAGGTTCACTGTTTCATATAGTAATTATAGACTGCTAATGCTATTCAGGTCTTCGAAAAATCGTAACCCTCAACCTTCTCCTTCAAGAAGAAAATAATATTTCACGGAACGTCCCGAAACCCAGGCTTGTGTTTCTGGTACAACACTTGGTCAATTACTTGGACTCAGAACCCCGATTACAAAGTCTGGATTCGGAAATACTCAAATTGCTTGTTAATATTTTGCCGTTGATAAAGGATATATACGGCTCTCACTGGTCGAGTATACTTGAATTTCTACGGGTTGTGTGGAACGAGATTGAAATAGTCGACGAATCCCTTCCTGTTTTACACTCTTCGCTAAGGCTTTTTGCCTGCTTAAAGTTGCTGGCGACAAGCAAAAGCAACGATGAATTGGTAGATGCTTGGATCGCCTCTTTGAAAACTCATTCACCAGCATTAATCAATTTGCTCGCGGAGTTTGGTGAGATTTCTTATTCTTTCAAGTTTTTTTTATTTATATTAACATTACGTATAGATTCCTCGTTGAACTACGATCAGCCCCTCAACATTACGGCAAATATCCTTTCTCGACAAATCTCAGGTTTACCCATCGACCATGTCGAAGACATTAACAACCTTTTCCCCATTCTCTCGGCTCCTAATAGAAGCATCCAACATGCTGCCTACGATATTCTACATCGGGCGATCCCGAAATTGCAGGAGGCTGTGATCTTGAACGTTGCATTGTCTCATTCTGTCGCCAGTCTCCCGGATGAATTGATTTCCCTCCTCTTGGAGGCCCCTACAATGGATGTTATAAGTGGGATAATAGTCAATGACAATGTATGGATTGGGCTTCGATGTTACCTGTTAAGCTGGAAGACTGTTTTCGATTATTTAAATAACGCCGTAAGCCGACCCTAATAAAAGCTCCATGACTTGAAAAAGTCTGATCCGTTTTTTAGTCGTCATCCGTCCGAGAGAACTACGTGGCTAATATTAAAGAAAACGACTGTCTGAACCCGCTTCTCGAATTTATGTTTGATTTCCTGCAGCATCCGCATGGAAAGATGGTTGACGCATCGAAACTTGATGTTCGGTCTTTTAGCCTTGACGAACCTGAGCCAGCTCAGAGGGAAACGCAGTACCTGCTTATACACCTGTACTACTTATGTCTGAAGTATCTACCTAATTTAACAAAAGCTTGGTGGATTGACAGCAAAAAGCGCGTCAAAGGACAGGTTGAGGCATGGACAGAAAAACATGTAAGTTCTGGATATTCTGCATACATATTGATAAATCCAGCTAATTCGATTCTAGATATCGCCCCTTGTTATTGAGGATTCGCTCCTTGGCGTCAGCGATTGGGTTTCGACCCAAGACTTTACGACTGAGGAGCAACCGCTCCAGGTGAAAGTTTCTCATAGAACTGCCGAAATCGTCGCAAGCATTGACGTGGAAGAAGATTCTCCCCCAACTTCGATTGCAATTTCTCTTCCGCCTGCATACCCGTTACAACAAGCTGTTGTGGAAGGCCGGCACCGTGTAGCGGTCGACGAAAGGAAATGGAGGAGCTGGCTTCTAACGATCCAAGGCGTTATCATGTTCTCCAACGGCAGTCTTATCGATGGCCTTCTTGCATTCCGCAAGAATGTCCAAGGTGCACTGAAGGGTCAGAGCGAATGTGCGATCTGTTATTCGGTCATCTCAGCCAACATGCAGACGCCGAATAAGAGGTGTGCAACATGCAAGAATACTTTCCATTCCGATTGTTTGTTCCGTTGGTTTAAGAGCAGCAATGCAAGCAGCTGTCCCCTTTGCCGGAATAACTTTCCTTACTCATGAATTTTCATGTGCTACATTGTCGGTATTTTGGTATTAGCATGGATAGAGAGGTTTTGGAAACGGTTGGAATTAATCGCCGGGTTTGTCAAGAATAATTTATGAAGCGTAGGGAGAAAATAAGTATTAGTTTGAGAGCGCAAGGGCTCTTTCCTTTTCCACGCTAGCCCTATTTGGGCCACACTAGTTTCATTTAGGCCTAGCTCCTACCATCCACGCTGGCTTATCTTCGCTGCTTTCTCCAGAGAGAAGCTTTCATTAATTAGTTATCATACACGTAATCCACCCCAAGCGAACCACCAAAATCATTATATTTCAACTAGTTAGAATTTAACCTGAAATATCCATATCAACAATGCCTTATTAAATTAAATTAATTTACACTAGAATTGAGGCATCTTGTTCTCTTATGATCAGGGAAATTGCAATTGCTGCATCATTGTGGAACTCCTGAGCATGATTGAAGTTCTGCAAATAGAGGCATAAAAATTTGAATAACTGATTGTTCAATAGGCATAGAAGCTAAAATAGCAAGCTGAGTAGCTTTCTGTCTGATTAAATCTCCTTCTTGTTGAATTCTTCAGGCAGACCTCTTGCATTTTTGCTTCTCTTTCTCATTTGCATTGAATATATCTTGATATTACTTCTTTATAATAATGATGTTGATTATTCTGTATTTATAAATCTTGATAATTTGATTAAAATCTTTGACTAAATCCTGAGATTACTCTCTATTCATAAAGCTTTTGATCTTCTTGATCTGTCATTGCAATTTCTATCAATTGCTAGATGTTTAAAGCATTGAGAATGAGATTGAATTACTTGATCTGCTGGCTAAAAAGATAGAGATTCAGAGTTGAATATCTAGCTGCTGAATGACTCAATCTGATTCAAATGATATTATATCAGTAGCTCTGAAGCTGCTTTGAATGGTTTGAGCTTTAAAAGCTTTTATATATACTGTAGAGTAGATATCTAGAAAGTCTATCTTTTTAATAATATTGAATTCAAATCATATTTACTATTCAATAAAACTGCTATATATATATTTCAAAACTATAAAAACTCTTATATTTAATAACTGTAAGAGATATGAGAAATATGCTAGTATACAGAGAGGAATAATCTTATTCTTCTTGTAGATGTAGTCAAATTCTGAGATAAGTTAACTACTATGTTTATTTAGAATAAGAAGAAGATAAATATCAATTCTATATGAATTTGTAGCAGAAATAAATAGTCTAATAAGTTATTTAACTTCTATCTCATCTATAGTTTAGTTATTAGAACTAATATCAAGTTTTCAATCATCTAAAAGCTCATTAAATCAACCTTTCTATAGCTTCTGACTATTAAAAATTACGTATGAAGATAAAACTTAATCTAATATATTGACTACATTAATCACAATCATTTATTTTTGATTTTTAAACTATAGAAACTTTGCTCAATCATAGCACTCACTACTAGTAATAATCTTAGTAGTGATATAAAGCTTTATTATAAACTCAGTTTCATCAAAGTTGTATATATATTCAAACAGAATCTCATGCTCAGCAATTATATTCTTCAAAGTTTTAAATTAAGTTTAAATAACTTTTATATTTTTATATTTAGCTTATTTATAATTATAGTATTTGAAATAGTGATAATAAAGCTCTATGCAGTATTTAATCAACTTATAGATTCAGTTCTTGTCAACTTATAGAACAGAGATTGAGGTGAAGGTTAAATGCTGAAGTTTAAAATGATTGATTATATTCTTAACAAATACTAGCTAAAGATGTATTTTTTATTTTGCCAGATCTAGATTTTACTAAACTAGCTGATTTTCTTCAGACTTAGTTAATTTGATTGAATTTATATATAAATTTATGTGTACAGATTAACTATTAAGTCTATAGTATAGAATAGCATGTGAAACCTTATGAAGATATGTAGCTTTATAAATTGAGGTAATTTTATTATTTTTTAAAGCTTTTATTATAAATTCAATTCTTCTATCTATTTCTATAGAGTTTTTGATATTTTTACTGCGAATTGATAGCATTTTTACGCGTTAAAATAGGTGGGTTAGAAAGTTAAAGCTTTTTTGAATTTGATGATTCACTCAGAGATGAATTACATTAATTGACTAACTAGTTAGTTATTAACTTATTGTGCTACTACGCAACTCATATCTCATGTGAGTACATTACATCAAAATGATAAAAATATCAAAATGATAAAAATCTTAAATTATATTCTTATTATTACACTCTATATCAACAATCAGTAGCTAATCTATAATAAAAAGATTATCAATATCATTCTCAATATATGTGTTATCTTTAAATTGATTTATTTCTTCTTCTATCACTGATATAAATGAATTATTATCAATTTTTATAAGATCAACTTCAAGTCTCTATCACTTTTTATTTTACTTTTTTTCAGCTTCATTATTCTTATACTACTTGATTTTTCTATTAATATCTTTAATAATAAAAACTTCTTTTATTTGAATTTGATGATGAGTTGTTTTAGCTCTGCAGTGTTTATTAATATTGAGAAAGTTCTTTAATTCAGTAATCTATTACTCATTAAATTTCACATAAATTAGACTTGCTTTAAATATCTTGTTCAAATAACATGTCAAAATAAGTGATTTCAATTTGAGAGTATTTCTAATACTTTGTATAGTATTTTTCATAATATTAATATGATATTTTAGCTTTTGAATTGTCTTTGATGAGAATAGCTGAGAAGAAGAAATAGATATATGATCTGAATCATTCTCATCTTCATAAATCTGCAGTGAAGAAGGTGATGAGATTCACTGCTTAAAAGCATCAAGAACTCAGTCAGAATGTCATAAATATATGTCATATTAAGCTTATTCTGCAGCTATTGTATCAGGTTTAAAGATCTGCTTTCATATAACTAAGTGTTAGGCTCGGCGCCGAGGCTAGGTTTATCCCCATCACGTGACAACGCCCCACATGGGACCTAGCGGGTCGGCCGTGATCCGGTCACATGATCATGTGGGCTGTTTATAATCTAAGCAGACTCTAACACTCCTTTCTCATCAATTTTAGTATTTCATTATATAGCTATTAGCAATGCAGAGAACTTCCTTCTTATACAGCTTGCATTCACTCTCTAACATAATACTAAGGTTTCTCCTACCTTCCCACTCAGGTTTTAGCAGAAAACTCAAGTGTCTTAGTTGAATTAGGATTTGCTAGTTGAGAGTCTGACAATATGTCAAGTTGACTGTTAAAGACAACAGTTCAATCCAACATCAGATGGCCATCATGAGCTCTCAACCTATTGAAAGAGGTCAAAAGAACTGGTGATACATTCTAACAAGATTGACTGATCAATTATGCATCTTAGTTGAGAAATTCAGAGAGACAATTTACTCAGACAGGAATCATATCTATAATAAATTAGTAGCAATCTTTGACAGCATTTTTGATGATGAGAAGGTACTGAGAAATATAGTCACACATCTGTGAATGGAACAGAATGATGCTGCAGCCCAAGCAGCTATCAAGCAGAGTCAAATTAATAAGTTCATTATAGAATGTGATGAGCTTAGTTATATCTTAATCTGAATAACAGTTAGTAATCAAGCAACAGATCAAGACACTACTCTCTTAGAGAACATAAGAAGATCTGTCAAGATTGATAATCTGAAATATCTCATTGATGATAAGAAGTCAAAATTTGAGCATTGACTTTCTCACATGAGGAACAAGTTCTAAGAGAATGCTAATTACTACTCTACAGAATACATGAAGATTGCATATATTGAGAACTGAATAGATAAGAACACAGCATATCATATTGCACTTTGTATAAAGAAGAATCACTCTGAGCAATATCAGACTACAGAGGAGATATTTAAGCATCTCAAATCAATATATAAAAATGTTAACAAGTTATAAAATGTTAAAAATGAGTATCATAAGCTGATTATATACAATGAAGATAATTATTATAAATTTATCACAAGATTCTTACACCTGATGAATGAGGTCAAGATCATCAAGAGGGATTACAAAATAGACTTCAATGACAAGCTATTATTTAATTTTCAGAGGATGATAGTAGTAGTCAATATGATCATCAATATATATACTGAGTTTCAGAAGATTTATGCTCAGGCAGCTTATACTCTTTAAATAATCAATGTCACTTAGAAGTCAAAGAGCTTATGAGAAAATAAATCTAATATTCTCAAGCAAAACATTTCATAGACTCTTAACAATGAGACTCTTTTTAACATCTCTGCTACAAAACTCTCTATCATAAAGAAAACTATGAGTATCTATCCAGATATTCAGTACTATTACTGCAAGAAGAAAGGTCATATTGTGTAGAAGATTAAGCTCTAAGAACTAGAAGCTAGTCCTCCTATATAACAAGGACAAATTGCTTGAGAAAGAGAAGAAAAGAATGAGATGAGAACACAAGCTTAAGCAAGCTCACATAGTATGATCATGTGTGCACATGCAGCATAATCACGTATGCATGTGCTATAAGGGGTTGAACCCCTAGATTTGCTCTGGCTGGCTGACTCAGCCTAGCCATCATTCACATGTGCGCACGTGATCATGCTACGTGAGCTTGCTTAAGCTTGAGTTCTCATCTCATTCTTTTCTTCCCTTTCTCAAGCAATTCGTCCTTGTTATATAGGAGGACTAGTCTCTAGTTCTTAGAGCTTAACCCTTTACATTATGAATTGCTTCACTTCTTTCATTGATAGGCCACTGGGAGCCTTAATTCTGTATCATGAAGCTCAGCAAATGTGCTGACATATGATAGGCTATTAAGAGCCTTAAATCCTGCATCATGAAGTTCAGTGATAGCACTGGTATATGAATAGACTGGGTTAGCAATCATGCTAACAAATGAATGAGCAACATTGAAAATGTCTAGCTGAATGAGATAAAGTGACAGACTTGTACAACAAATGAATCAACATAAAGCAATGAGCAGAGACACCCTCAGCAGCTTCAAACAACAATGAATGGTCTTTCTTCAACAGCAGAAACAGGTCCAGTGTGAGAACAGAGATTTAATAGCAGCTCAGCAAGCTGAAATAGCTAATCTACAACAAGCTTTGAACATCTCAACATCAACTCTCTCTCAATCAAATCTGCAATCACTCATTGCAGTCAGAAGACCAAAGATCAAGCTACTGAACTGTGAGAAGTATGATGATTCTAATCTGAAGCACTACTCTCAGTGAGAGCTAAAGCTTCAATCAAAACTTAAGATCAATGGGAAAGCTTTAGGTAATAATGAGGAATGTATTTAATATGTGTACTCAAGACTGAAAGAAATAACAGCAGCTCAAGTTTACCTCTGAGTTGAGAATAATAAGAACAAGATCAACTTCACAGTAGAGAGCTTACTGAAGCAGACACACATGCTCTTTAGTGATTCTGCACAATAGAAAAAGACTATGCAAAAGCTCAACAATCTACAACAGAGTAGAAGAGCTCTCTTTGACTTTCTGCCTGAATTTAATCAGCTACTGCTGGAATCTGATGGTTACAGATGAAATGATCATGTTAAAAAGAGGTATTTAAAATCCACTCTAAGCATGGAGCTGAGAGAAGGCATAGTAAATGTAAAGAAATTGTCTCTCTACAAGAATTACTGCAAGAAGCTTAGATTAGTTGATCATCAACTCTCTGAGCTTAAGACTTTAAGACAGTGATCTAAACATTGTGAGAGCAGATCTTCTTTGAATCATATGACATCTAATTCACACTCTCTACTTTGTCATGCTGTTTTTGATCAATGAAACTAGTCTCAAGCTTTCACTGATGATCTGATGAATCTCTCTTCTGATGCTGTGATTCCAAACACCTGTCACATCAAATTGATAAATCAGATAGAGGTTAATTGATGAAGAGAGCAAGGCCTGTGCCTGAGATGTGAAGCTGAAGATCATATGATTAAGAGCTGTCTGTTCAAACCTCTCAGATGCTCTGCCACTCCCACAATAGCTAAAGTGATCCCTGAGCTGGTACTGAATGATGATGATGTGAATATGAGTGAGGATTTGAGAAAAGAGTAGCTCCAATCAAAAGACACTGAAAGAAGTGAAATAAGAAGCTTATGAGAAAGCAATGGAGAAGATTTAAATCTAAGATAATATTCAAACCCTTCATTATCAATGCTCTAGTAGATAATGTCTTTTTGACTAGAGCAATGATAGACAATAGATGTAATGTCTATAATTTTATTTCTCAATTCTATATTAATAAGTATAAGCTTGTGTGCATTAAAATTTTCCCTGTTAAAATGACTAGCTTTGAAGACTTCATGAGACTCTTCATGAGCATAGTGACTGGCATTTGAATTGATATAGGCAGTCATGTAACTGAATGAGCCTTTCTCTATGTGGTGAATGAGTTACATGGTCATGATATGTATCTAGATGACCCCTGGCTAGCCCAGCAAAAGGTGACTGTAATCCCTCATCAAAGAATTGTGAGATTTGAAGAGAGTGGCATAGAGGTAGAGTCTAGTTCAAATGCAAAAGCTGATGTGATTCTCATCTCTGCTGTAAGCTTCTCTAGGCTTGTGAGCACTTGAGAGAAGTGAAACATCAAAATCTTCACTGTCAGTTTGACTGACATTCAAAAGACTCTAGAAGTGAAATCAATGATTGACCCTAGAGAAAAGCTGTGTAAACATTATCATGAGTTTTTGAACATATTTGATAAGAAAGCTGCTGATACTCTACCCTCACTTTGTAACTCAGATAGAGATCATGAGATTGAACTGATTAAAAAGACTGATGGTAGCACAGAACAACCTCCTTGAAGCTCATTATATAATATGTCTTGAGAGAAACTACTGGCTTTGTGAAAGACTCTTACAGATTATATAAATAAGAGTTTTATTAGAGTGAGCAACTCCTCTGCAGCCACCTCTGTACTATTCATGAAGAAGTCTGGAGATGAGCTAAGATTCTGTGTGAACTATCAAGCTCTTAATAAAATCATCTGAAAGAATCAATATTCTCTATCATTAATCAGTGAGACTCTACAGTGAATTGAACAGGCTAAATGATTCATTAAGCTGGATATTATTGCAGCTTTTCACAAGATTCAAATCACAGAAGGTGATGAGTGGATGACAGTCTTTAGAATCAGATACAGACTATTTGAGTAACTGATTACACTCTTTGATTTGACCAATGCTCTGAGCACATTTCAAAAATATATCAACTGGGCATTATATAGATATCTGAATGACTTCTGCTTAGTCTATTTAGATGACATCTTGATACTTTCCTCAAGAAGCTTACAGGAGCATTGCAAGCATGTACAAAAGATGCTTATGCATCTACAGGAAGCAGGCCTGCAGGCAGACATCAGAAAAAGTGAGTTCAAGATGAACAGCACAAAATATCTTGAATTCATCATTGAAGCAGACAAGGGTATATGAATGAATTCAGAGAAGATTAAAGCTGTTTTGAAATGAGCAACACCTACTACTCTTAAAGATGTATGAGAATTTTTAGACTTTGTCAATTTCTATAGATAATTTATCAGAGATTTCTCAAAGATTGTGATCTCACTAACAATTCTTACATACAAGAATATTTCTTTTTTGTAGATGAGCAAGGCTGAGGAAGCTTTTAAGTGTCTAAAATCAATGTTTATCTCTGCTTCAATCCTGCTTCAATTTGACTCTGACTGTGAGATTATATTGAAAATGAACTTCTCAGATTACATCTCAGAAGGAGTGCTGCTATAATATAATGAGCAGAGCATTCTACACTCATGTGCCTTCTTTTCTTGCAAGCATTCACCTGCGGAATGCAACTATAAGATTCATGATAAGAAGTTATTAGTGATAATTGAGTGTTTAAAGAAATGAAATACTGAGCTACAAAGTGTAAAGAAATTCAAAATTCTCACAAATCATAAGAATCTAGAATACTTCATAATTACACACAGACTAAATGAAAGACAGCTACATTGAATGGATATTCTCTATCAATTCAACTTTAGAATTGATTACTAGTCAAAGAAGTTAAACACTGGACCAGACACTCTATCATGAAGAGAGCAGAACATGTCACAAAGCACTGATGATGAGAGAATCAAGCAGAGGCAAGCTCAACTACTTAAGTTTAATGTACTGGCATCTGAAATGAAATCAATAGTGACTGCTGCCAGTGTGAAATCTGAGATGTCTCTTCAAGCTCAGTGAAATGAGACTCATAAAAATGATAAGATTCTGCAGTATCTGAAGCAAATTCTTCATGAGAAAAGATTCAGATTTTCTTCTGAACTCAGTATTAAGATCTTCATCTCTGAGTGCTCTTTAAATAAAAATAGAGAGCTTCTCTTTCAAGATTGTAAGTGAGTGTCAGACTTCAAACCTCTTCAAATTAGATTAGTGCATGAGACTTATGACTCATCTCTTACTGATCATCCTGGGTGAGAGCAAACAGCAGAAGTTCTAAGATATGAGTTCTACTGATCAGACTATGTCACTGATGTGAGAAGAATGATCAGAAACTGTCATTTTTGTAGATAAAATACTGTATGAACAGATCAACATCAGAGACTGCTTAAGCCTCTTCTTATTTCTGAACACATATGACAGGAGCTTTCTATGAACTTTATTGTGAACTTATCAAGCTCTAAAGAATACATAAACATCATGATTATAACAGACAGACTGATCAAGAGAATTATATTAAAAGCAGTTAAAAAAACTGATGTGAAGACAGTGACTAGAGTGTTCCTTCACAATATCATCTCTCAACATGACATCTCTAAGGTGATAGTGTCAGATCAAGGGTCAGCTTTCATAAGTATGTTTTGAACTCAGATGTGTGAGAAATTAGATATTAAAAGATGACTCTTCACAGTCTATCATCCAGAGACTGATGGAGCTACAGAGTGAATGAATCAGACTCTGGAAATCTATCTACACAAGTACATTAGCTTTCAACAGAATGACTGATGTGAATGACTTTCTCTAGTAGAGCTGATCATCAATAATAGAGATGCTGCCTCAACAGATGTGAGCTCATTCTTTTTAACACATCTTTTTCACATCTTCTTCATTGATATAGCTGATGCATCTCTCATTGAAACATCACATAATCTCATTGAGTTTGCAGATGATTATATGAGAAAGATCTGTGAAGTGTTGAAGTGAGCTCAAGTAAAAATAACAAATGCTCAGCAATCTCAAGAGAAATACATGAATAGATGAAGAGACTTAGCTTCAAGCTTTCAATCTGAAGATAAGATCTGATTGAGCTTAGAGAACATGAGAACTAATTGTCTGTGCAAGAAGCTGAATGTTAAATACAATCAATATACTGTGCTAGAAAAGATAGAATTTCATACTTACTGACTGAATGTTTCATCTGACATTCACAATGTCTTTAATGTAAAGCTTCTACATGCTATGATGACAGATTCTCTGTCTAGTCAGAGGCAAACTGACTGACAGCCACTCACTATAGAGATCTCAGAAGGACCTGAGTTTGAGATTGAGAAAATTCAGGACAAATGAATCTATCAGAGGAAAAAGCAATACCTTGTTAAATGAGTAAGTTGAACTGAGTCTACATGAAATGATGTGAGTCTCCTACAAGAAGTGAAGGCCTTGAATGCTTGAGAGGCCTCTCAGCAGACAAAATTAGATGTAAAGAGGACTTTAAATAGTCATAAAGACCTGCAACAAAGAGGGAGAAGAGGAGTATTATAAGAGGTTGAACCTCTAGATTTGCTCTGACTGGCTGACTTAGCCTAGTCATCATTTGCTCTGGCTGGCTGACTCAGCCTAGCCATCATTTGCATGTGCGTACATGATCATGCTACGCGAGCTTGCTTAAGCTCAAGTTCTCATCTCATTCTTTTCTTTCCTTTCTCAAGCAATTCATCCTTGTTATATAGTAGGACTAGTCTCTAGTTCTTAGAGCTTAACCCTTTACATGTGCAAACAATGACTAGGCTGAGTCAGCCAGTCAGAGTGAATCTAAAGGTTCAGCCTTTTATAATACCCCTCTTCTCCCTCTTTGTTACAGGTCTTTATAACTATTTAAAGCTCTCTTTACACCTAATTTTACCTGCTGAGAGGCCTCTCAAGTGTTCAAAGTCTTCACTTCTTGTAGGAGACTTGTGTCATTTCATGTAGACTCAGTCTAATCTACTTATTTAACAAGATATTGTTTTTTTCTTTGATAGATTTATTCATCTCAAATTTTCTCAATCTCAAACTCAGATCCTTCTAAGATCTCTATAGTGAGTGGCTGTCAGTCAGTTTGCCTCTGACTAGACAAGAAATCTGTTGCTGCTGTATGTAGAAGCTTTATATTAAAGACATTGTGAATATCAGATAAGACATTCAGTCAGTAAGCATGAGATTCTATCTTTTCTAGCATAGTATATTGATTGTATTTCATGTTCAGCTTCTTGTACAGATGATTAGTTCTCATGTTCTCTAAGCTCAATCAAATCTTATCTCTAGGTTAAAAGCTTAGAGCTGAGTCTTTTCATCTATTTGCATAGTTCTATTGAAATTGCTGAGCATCTGTCATTTTTACTTGAGCTCACTTTAACACTTCATGAGTCTTTCTCATATAATCATTTGCAAACTCAATGAAATTACATGATATTTCAACAGAAGATGCATCAGCTATATCAATGAAGAAGACATGAAAAAGATATATTAAAAAGAATGAGCTCACACCTGTTGAGACAGTATCTCTATTATTGATGATCAGCTCTGCCAGAGGGAGTCATTCACATCAGTCATTTTATTGAAAGCTAACATACTTGCATAGATAGGTTTTCAGGGTCTGATTCATTTGCTCTGTAGCTTCATCAGTCTCTGAGTAATAGACTGTGAAGAGTCATCTTTTAATATTTAATTTCTCACATATCTAAGTTCAAAATATGCTTGTGAAAGCTGATCTTTGATCTGACACTACTGTCTTAGAGATGCTATGTTGAGGAATGATGTCATGAAGAAACACTTTAGTCACTGTCTCCACATCAGTTTTCTTAACTGCTTTTAATATAATCTCTTGATGAGTCTGTCTATTATAATCATGATGTTTATATATTCTTTAGAGCTTGATAAGTTCACAATAAAGTTCATAGAAAGCTCCTGTTACATGTGTTCAGAAATGAGAAGAAGCTTAAGCAGTCTCTGATGTTGATCTGTTCATGCAGTATTTGATCTGCAAAAATGACAGTTTCTGATCATTCTTCTCACATCAGTGACATAGCCTGATCAGTAGAACTCATATCTTAGAACTTCTGCTGTTTGCTCTCACCCAGGATGACCAGTAAGAGATGAGTCATGAGTCTCATGTACTAACCTGGTTTGAAGAGGTTTGAAGTTTGGCACTCACTTATGATCTTGAAAGAGAAGCTTCTCATTCTCATTTAAAGAGCACTCAGAGACAAAGATCTTAATGCTGAGTTCAGAAGAAAATCTGAATCTTTTCTCATGAAGAATCTGCTTCAGATGCTGCAGAATCTTATCATTTTTGTGAGTCTCATTTCACTGAGCTTGAAGAGACATCTCAGATTTCACACTGACAGTAACCACTCTTGATTTCATTTCAGATGTCAGTATATTACTCTTAAGTAGTTGAGCTTGCCTCTGCTTGATTCTATCATCATCAGCACTCTGTGACATGTTCTGCTCTCTTTGTGATAAGATGTTTGATTCAGCATTCAACTTCTTTCACCAGTAATCAATTCTGAAGTTGAATCAATAGAGAATATCTATTCAATATAGCTGTCTTTCATTTAGTCTATATGTAGTCATGAAGTATTCTAGATTCTTATGATCTGTGAGAATCTTGAATTCCTTTACACTTTGTAGCTCAGCATCTCATTTCTTTAAACACTTAATTATTGCTAATAACTTCTTATCATGAATCTCATAGTTGCATTCTACAGGTGAATGCTTGTGAGAGAAGAAGGCATATTAGTGTAGAATGATCTGCTCATTATATTGTAGTAGCACTTCTCCTGAGACATAATCTGAGAAGTCTGTTTTCAATATAGTCTCATAATCAGAGTCAAATTGAAGCAGAATTGGAGCAGAGATAAACATTGATTTTAGACACTTAAAAGCTTCCTCAGCCTTGCTCATCTACAAAAAAGAAATATTCTTGTATGTAAGAATTGTTAGTGAGATCACAATCTTTGAGAAATCTCTAATAAATTGTCTATAGAAATTGACAAAGTCTAAAAATTCTCATACATCTTTAAGAGTAGTAGGTGTTGCTCATTTCAAAACAGCTTTAATCTTCTCTGAATTCATTCATATACCCTTGTCTGCTTCAATGATGAATTCAAGATATTTTGTGCTGTTCATCTTGAACTCACTTTTTCTGATGTCTGCCTGCAGGCCTGCTTCCTGTAGATGCATAAGCATCTTTTGTACATGCTTGCAATGCTCCTGTAAGCTTCTTGAGGAAAGTATCAAGATGTCATCTAAATAGACTAAGCAGAAGTCATCCAGATATCTATGTAATGCCTAGTTGATATAATTTTGAAATGTGCTTGAAGTATTAGCCAAATCAAAGGGTGTAATTAGTCACTTAAATAGTCTGTATCTGGTTCTAAAGACTGTCATCTACTCATCATCTTTCATGATTTGAATCTTGTGAAAAGTTGCAATAATGTCCAGCTTAGTAAATCATTTAGCTCATTCAATTAACTATAGAGTCTCACTGATTAATGATAGAAGATATCAATTCTTTCAGGTCATTTTGTTAAGAGCTCAATAGTTTACATAGAATCTTAGCTCATCTCCAGACTTCTTTGCAAATAGTACAGAAGCAGCTACTGAAGAGTTGCTCACTCTAATAAAACTCTTATCTAGATAATCTGTAAAAATCTTTTACAAAGTCAGTAGTTTCTCTTGAGACATATTATATAGTAAGCTTTAAGGAGATTGTTCTGTGCTATTATCAGTCTTTTTAATCAGTTCAATCCCATGATCTCTATTTGAGCCATGAAGTGGGGATAGAGTATCAGCAGCTTTCTTATCAAATATATTTAAAAACTCATGATAATGTTCAAGTAGCTTTTCTCTAAGGTCAATCATTGATTTTACTTCTAGAGTCTTTTGAATGTCAGTCAAACTGACAGTAAAGATCTTAATGTTTCACTTCTCTTAAGTGCTTACAAGCCTAGAGAAGCTTATGACAGAGATGGAAATCACATCAGCTTTTGCATTTGAACTAAACTCTATCTCTATGTCACTCTCTTCAAATCTAACAATTCTTTGATAAGGGATCACGGTCACCTTTTGCTGGGCCAGCCAGGGGTTACTTAGATATATATCATGATTATGTAATTCATTCACCATATAGAGAAAGGCTCATTCAGTTATGTGACTATCTATATCAATTTGAATGCCAGTCACCATGCTTGTAGAGAGTTTCATAGAGTCTTCAAAGCCAGTCATTTTAACAGAAGGAATTTCAATGCACAGGAGCTTATGCTTATTAATATAAGATTGAGAAATAAAATCATAGACATTACATCCACTGTCTATCATTGCTCTAGTTGAAAAGATATTATCTACTAGAGCATTAATATTGAAGGGTTTGAATATCATCTTAGATTTAAATCTTCTCTATTACTTCTTCATAAGTTTTTTATTTTACTTCTTTCAGTGTCTTTTAATTAGAGCTACTTTTTTTCCTGAATTCTCACTCATATCCACATTGTCATTGTCCAGTATCAGCTTGAGGATCATCTTAGCTATTATGAGGATGGCAGAGCATCTGAAAGATTTGAATGAACAGCTCTTAATCATATGATCTTCAGCTTTGCATCTCAGGCATAGGCCTTGCTCTCTTCATTGATTAATCTCTGTCTGATTTATCAATTTGATATAATGAGTGCTTGGGGTTACAGCATCAGGAGAGAGATTCATCCTATCATCAGTGAAAGCTTGAGACCAGTTTCATTAATCAAGAACAGCATGATGAAGTGAAGAGTGTGAATTAGATATTGTATGATCTGAAGAAGATTTACTCTCATGATATTTAAATCACTGTCTTAAAGTCTTAAGCTCAGAGAGTTGATGATCAACTAATCTAAGCTTTTTGCAGTAATTCTCATAGAGAGATAATTCTCTTACATTCATCATGTCTTCCCTCAGCTCCATGCTTAGAGCAGATTTCAAATACTTCTTTTTAATATAATCATCTCATTCATGACTATCAGCTTCCAGCAGTAGCTAATTAAATTCAGACAGAAAGTCAAAGATAGCTCTTCTACTCTGTTATATATTGTTGAGCTTTTGCATAGTCTTTTCCTGTTGTGCAGAATCACTAAAGAGCATGTGTGTCTGCTTCAATAAGCTCTCTATTATGAAGTTAATCTTGTTCTTATTATTCTCAACTCAGAGGTAAACTCAAGCTGCTGTCATTCCTTCCAGTCTTAAGTATATATATCAAGCACATTCCTCATTATTATCTAAAGCTTTTCCATTAATCTTAAGTTTTGATTGAAGCTTTAGCTCTCACTGAGGGTAGTGCTTCAGATTAGAATCATCATACTTCTCACAGTTCAGTAGCTTGATCTTTAATCTTCTGACTACAATGAGTGATTGCAAATTTACTTGAGAGAGAATTGATATTGAGATGTTCAAAGCTTGTCATAGATTAGCTATTTCAGCTTGCTGAGCTGCTATTAAATTTCTGTTCTCACACTGAACCTGTTTCTGCTGTTGAAGAAAGGTCATTCATTATTGTTCAAAGCTGTTAAAAGCATCCCTGCTCATTGCTTTATGTTGATTCATTTATGTATTTGTTGTACAAGTTTGTCACTTTATCTCATTCAGCTAGACATTTTCAATGTTGATCATTTGTTTGTTAGCATGATTGCTAACTTAGTCTATTCATATATCAGTGCTATCATTGAACTTCATGATATAGAATTTAAGACTTTCAATAGTCTGTCATATGTCAGCACATTTGCTAAGCTTTATGATACAGGATTAAGACTCTCAGTGACCTATCAATGAAAGGAATGAAGCAATTCATAATGCAGAGGATTAAGCTCTAAGAACTAGAGACTAGTCCTCCTATATAACAAGGATGAATTGCTTGGGTAAGGGAAGAAAAGAATGAGATGAGAATACAAGCTTAAGCAAGTTCACATAGCATGATCACGTGCGCATGTGCAAATGATGGCTAGGCTGAGTCAGCCAGCCAGAGCGAATCTAGGGGTTCAGCCCCTTATAATATCAATGATGAGATTGACTTTGCATGAATTCAGCACTTTAATAAGATCTATAAAAAATATCAGCAAGACAGTCACCAATTGCTGCTTCTTGACAATCATGAATCTCATCTCACTGAAGAATTTCTACAATACTGCAATCTTTAAATAATGTACCTTTTCAGCAATATAAGCACTATCATTCAAAGACAGTTAATCAAGTTGCATGATACAGATATGAGCAGTATGAAAAATATCAATTCCTACAGAATTTAGTTGATGTCTACAAAAAGACTTTTCAACCTTTTACTATTCAGACTGGCTTTGCAGATTGTGGTATTGTTTCATTCAATCCACAATCTATACTGCTTAAGTTAGATTCAAAGGTCCCTGACTACCCTGAGTTGTAAATATATAAAGAAGACTTCTTTTCACTGCAATCAAGCTGTTCAGATACAGCTTCATCACAGCTATTCTCATTCAAGACAATCAAGAAGCTACAACATCATATTTAAGTGGCAAAGAAGGCAATGCAAGATATGAAGAATATACTTGATTTCAAATCACCTCACCTGAGCAATTGATTGAACAAGATTTTCCAAAGCAGTCTTGTTCAGATGAAACTCAATGCTATAAGAGAGAGTGAGATTGAGGGTTACTACCTTGCAACCAAATACCACAGCACTAAAAATACACATCAGCAGGTTCAAGTAGGAGGTATACTCACTGTCAGGGATGTGAATAGAAAGATCATGCAATGTAAAGAGGAGGAAGCAGAAAAAGAACATTTTAAGAGAGTCAAACATGTTGAGAGAGCTTTGAAGAAAAATGCAACAGATCCAACTCAACAAGAGGTTAATGATATATATAAACATCTCGCGAATAATACAGCTACTACGGATGATATAGATAAATTAATTATCATAGATTAGCAGCGTGGTGATGAGATATTAATTTTTGAAGTTCTAATTATCCATATTTTTATCGTTACGCTGTTTTTATCGTTACGCTGTGGCGCACCCACATCAGGCGTGGGTGCGCGGAGGCACGATTAGTTGTTAATTGTATTGTAATAATCAATTCGCTCCCACGTACTCACAAGTAGTTATAGTGCTCCGTTATAGAGACCAACTCCTTTATACTGTGCTGTACAGTAGTGTCCTACAGGCGGATCTAATGGGCTACAGTTAAATTGCTTTGTGTTTGCTTTCTCCAACCTTGAATCGTTAAGTTACCCTTCCCTTCTCGGTCTTGTTTAACAGTGTTAGTTACTGGAAGGTCGTGGACGGCAATATCATGACTAACGGCTACCTAACTTACCACCGAGCAACCACCCAGATGTTCCCGATACCTCCCACAACATCCATGTCAGCTCCGCAAATCCCCAACCTTAACACTCTTCGACGGGGAGCCGGGAGAGGTCGTTTTAGGGGACGTGGGACCCACGAAGCTTCCTCTGGACACTCCGACGGCACGGCAGCAAAGGATAGGATCGTTCAGCAGACTGACAACGATGCCAATTTGTCAAGGCTCAGCGCGGTCGAGCTAGGGTATCTCCATGACGCGTTTGCTCTGGCGTTTACAAACGCCGGAGGAACGGGTTCGAAGAGGTATCCGATAATTAACAGAGGTAACTATTGTGTTACTAGTTGAACTTTTATATAAATATTTGGTCTTGGTGGTTTCGAGTTGTATTGTAATTTTGTGCTGAAAGACCTCTACACAGGAACCTACGTACGGACTATTGCCATTGATTGCCTAGTTAATAGCTTTTTAGACACAAAGGGGAAACCCAATGGAAAGAGGCAAATAATATCACTCGGCGCAGGCTCAGATACGCGAGTATTTCGCCTTCTCTCTCAAAACCGCTCGCTAGACCTCATATACCATGAGCTAGACTTCTCAGCCAACACCACAGCCAAAATAAAAGCTATCCGCTCTTCTCCACTCCTGCACAATGCTCTTCAGATTTACGGGCCAGAGGATGTGAACATATCTGCTGATGGTGACGCTTTGCATTCGAAATACCTTCACATCCATCCCATCGACCTTCGGACTCTATCCGCGTCCACCTCACCTACGATACTGCAAGGCGTGGACAGAACACGCGCGACACTTCTCATATCAGAGTGTTGTTTGATCTATCTTTCACCCACCGACGCAGATAATGTCCTCTCGTATTTTACTCAGACTCTCTTTCCGCCTTCCGCGTCCTCATCTACCACTCTGTCCAAGTCCACACTAACTCCCGCATCAACATCCACATCTGCACTTTCGCCTGCACCCCTAAGTCTCATTCTTTATGAGCCAATTCGACCCGATGATCCCTTTGGGAGGACCATGGTCTCTAATCTCGCGACGAGAGGTATCCGTATGCAAACACTGCATCGCTACGCGTCTCTGTCAGCTGAACGTGACAGATTGCGCGACCATGGATTTGTTAGCGGTCAGGGAGCAGCGGATGTGGATTTCATATGGGAGCGATGGATCGGGCAGGATGAGAAAGAGAGGGTAGCTGGATTGGAGATGCTGGACGAGATTGAAGAGTGGAAGTTGCTAGCGAGTCATTACTGTGTGGCATGGGGTTGGAGAGACCAAGGCGAAGATGGCCGGGAGGGGGAAAGGGTGTTTGAGGGATGGAAGAGTTTGGAGGCACAGTAGTTGCAGATGAAGGGCAAAATGAAGAGAGACGGATAGATACCATCATGGAGAATTGAGGCACTTGACAACTTAGGAATTAACTTACTTCCGGGGGATTTTTGACTAGCTTTGTGAATCCTTCAAGATGTGAGAACACACTCAATCGCATTACTATGTTTGGTTGTGTATTTTTGGCTCCAGTGCAAACTCCGCTTCCCTGAACCTTGAAACTTTCCATTAACCATTTGGGTCAGTACATAAAAATAATGCACAACGGCGATCAATTCAATTGCTAGGTTCCAACCTCACTTTCACTTTTATTTGTCTCTATAACTTCAACATTGGGAAAATACTGACATCGCGAGACTTTTCAAGCTGCTATGCGTTGGTAAATGGGCCTAATAGCGTCCGTTTCCAGAGAGAATTTAACCCCCGATAACGATGTGACTTGGTGGAGACAGCGTCTATTTGCAAGTTTTGAGTCCCATCACAGACTCAAACATGGACCTAGAGCCTTCTCTGAATTGGAAGTATTCCGACCAATAGAAACAATTTCGATAGTTTGATGATTCGGATCTCAAATGGAAGTTAATGACGATGTTGGCTCCATTGAGCGAGCCTGCGGAAGGTATGGAAGACTCGTGCGGAATCCTTTTGTAAGAGGCTAGGAACTTAAGGAGTGGATCCCTTCCTAATGCAGTTACTCTTTGCTGGTCGAATCGAGGTAAGAAATTCTCCTTTTCATTTATGAAGCGCATGTGGAATGTTGAAAACTGATATTGCAAGAGTAATAGATGAAACTCATGGAACAAACACACTTTGCAGATCGCCGACGCAAGTCTAGGTGCCCAAATTTTCTGGATGAAACCCCATAGCTGTGTTTCTATAATTTGTGCGAGTGTCTTTCCATTTGAATAAATATATGGAAACATTTTTCGTTGCTGCTGTGATTATCTTTGAAATATTTGCTGATCGTCATGATAATCAGTCATGCTTGGACATCTGAAAACCAGGTCGTGAAGAAGACAAAAGGACTAAACCAAATGCTCCAATTTCACCGTTTCTTTGGGACATCTCTGTTCCATAGTGGTAGAAAATTACGTATGATGACCAACTATCCATTTTCTGTTGCTGCAGTATGCCTATGGGACTTCTCTTTCTAGATTGTCCATTTATTGGTTAAATGGGCTCGTCATTTCTTTGTCAACCAAAATGCATTAATTATTCATTCAGTACCCTTGGCGATTTTTCCTGATACTTCCATTAAATTTGTGCAAATATGGCAGTACAAACTGAGTCTAATGACTCTCCTGCCTCTTCTAAGTGCCCGTGTATCGAAGGGAAAAAATCGGTAAGGGGCTTCTCGACAATCTATATATGAGCGAAATGCACCCATACGATCCAGAGCACATCCTTCCCGTCAAGATATTTCTTTTGAATAGAGATAGAAGCTTTCACGTCCTTGAATTTGGATATTATCCTTTATCCACTTTTTTCCTCCTCTATTTGTCTATTTCCCTATTCACAACAAGTAGAAGGGTAACAAAAAAATAAAACGAAAAATCGCTATGAACCGCAATTGAATTTTCTTTTTGACATTCGCGAGCCTCGTACTTGCAGCTCCTGAACAACAAAGTCCTCGTCAAGAGAAACTGGAGAGTGTTATGGACATATTTGTACGTATATACATAACCGCACATCCTTGACGTAGCAATCTTGCACACTTTAATGGTTAGACATGTTGACTGACGAAAATGGTTAAATCAAGCTAGTGTTCTAGAGGCCTTGTAGGACTGGCGCGGATTGCGCTCCCGAGGAAGGGATGACATTGTGAGATGAGTTCTAGGTCTATTTTATTTGAATTCTACCTGCTGAGATATTTTCTCGTGGACGTTTTCCCTGTGTTTTATACATTTGGATAGTAAGGCTGATATAGTATCTGTCTGCGGTTACCATTTGCAGAAGTATTGAAGTTAAAAAGCTCTGTTTGGGGTATAAAAGTGAACCATAAGTATTGCATCATGAGAATAGGGAGGACCGGAGGCGTTTTCAATTAACATTTCAAGTTCTCGGAATACTTTGACGGAGGTTGATAGACTTGTTTCCATTGTGACAGACTTTGAGCTGTTAAATTCTAGCTTCGCTTTTTGTGTCCGGGGATACCCTGGCAGCACTCCGAAAAGGAACCTTATCTTTGCCTTGCCTTATTTTTATCCCTTCCAACAACCCTTTTGATCGAACTTGCAACGAATAAATAATAAGCCTGTATTAGACAAAATACATACCTACATCTGCTCACAAAATTTAAATTTTCTCGTCAAATGGCGACACAAGCTTCTCAATCCTCTTGAACTTTTC
Organism: Paracoccidioides lutzii; assembly: GCF_000150705.2. NCBI lineage: Eukaryota > Fungi > Ascomycota > Eurotiomycetes > Onygenales > Ajellomycetaceae > Paracoccidioides > Paracoccidioides lutzii. The sequence goes on along the minus strand of NW_015440950.1, from coordinate 1,362,157 downwards.
CAACAATGACGAGTTCCAGGGGTACAAAACAACATAAATCCGGGACGATATACTTGGACTTGGTCGCAAGTCGACTCACTAGATGATTCATCAGTAAAGAATAACATAACCTCGTGATACTATCCGGACGGTGAAGTCTCTGAAGATGCCCATTTATATGACCCCACTTTAGGCCTGAGGGTCCCCGGGGAAATAGTTATTGTAAAGCACCCAGACGATTGGCAGGTGCGCAAGTAATTTCCAAACCGGTCGCTGTGTGTTGGAGTTGCTGGTCTTGTATAGAACCTTTGCGAGAGATGTGACAAAAATGTTATTGGTCTGAGTGTCCTCACCGCGAGCCAGTAATCTCAATTATTCTTTGGCTGTTTCGGTGTGATCAAAGTAGCGAAAGTGCTAAAATTCGTAGCACGGTATACGTCAAGAAGGAGTGTCAAGTTTCTGCCCGTTACGGGTTGCCTTGACTGAGCTCGGCCACAAGACGTCATCAAAACCTGGAAGGGGGATGTTACGGGACAAGCCCCTCAACGATGAACACGGAGTTGTAGGTGGCGGCCAATGAATAGTAAAACAGCAGTTAGTTGCATGATTCTCTGTTTCATATAGTTACCCATCTCCAGGGGCACATCCAGCTCTCTGTCTTTGTGTCATTCAGTGTGATGTTGTCTGTTAGAGCAAAATATCTGTGCAATGTCAAGATGAAGTTGATTTAAGATTTCCCTTAAAACAGCAGGAGGCTCAACTGTTGGGAGTGCCACGCCCTTCCTTCATCCGGGGGCTTCACATGCTGGCCAATCGCAGGTGAGTCCTGTCTGACGGGTCATCCGCCGATGACATAAGCGCATTGTGTCGGCAAAAGCCAAACCTCACGCTGCTTTTATCATGGAACCCACTGCACCCAGCCAAATCAATGGACACAAAGACAAGTTTCATCTCAACTTTTGCATCCACTGAGCAGATTACCCCACCTTTCAATTGCATATCTCAAGCAGTTCCAATATGGAATCTGAGCCACATACCGCACCTGAAACTCGCCGACGCCTTCCACCATGCCAAGTCGACTGCAAATGGTGGAAGAGGGGCAACTGTTTCCGTGGCAGTGAATGCTTTTTCCGCCATGATGCCGCTCTGGCTGGTGTGGATGCATTGCCAGGGAGCCGCATAGCCGGTGTAGCAGCAGGAAATTCCCGCAACGAAACAACTATAACAGGTGGGTGTTTGATTTGCATGTAACCGTGACTTTGTATAGATATATGGCGGATCTTTTCTAGAAGTACTATAGTATAGACTGACGCGTTGACTAAACCTAAAGACACCCCCGCTTCCGGCTATGCGAGAGCAGTACAGCCTCGTCCGACTGCAACTAGCCTTCGGCGAGAAAACCCTGATGAACAGTGCGGAATTTGCTTGGAGACTCCTAGCGTCTTCGGCTTGTTGGTTAATTGTGATCATATCTTTTGCTTAGGTAGATATTCGATCTGCTTCAGTTTCTTTGTTGCTCCTCTTCAACTTATTGATATGACCAGACTGTATTCGCAGCTGGCGCTCTTCCGTCAGGAATTCTGCTGAAGATGCGATCAACCCTACCGATTCACGTGTCCCAAAAAGAACTACCAAGACCTGTCCACTTTGTCGGGTTAAGAGCGAATATGTCGTTCCAAGTTCTGTTTACCCCACTCCACCCACAGCAGCTACTGCTGCATCAAATGTTGCTTCAGGGAACGAAATTGCCACGACGAATTCTACAGAAACTGGGGAGTCTAGTAGTGAGACTAGACCAAAGAACGAAGCCAAAGCTAAGATCATTGATAAATACCTTGCCCGCCTGAAGGGAATTCCCTGCCGCTACTTTGAACTGAGCATCCAACGTTGGCGCGCATTGCCAGCCATTGAAAACTTGGATCCAAATGCCAGTGGCAACCGTCAGGCGAAGTTTTCAGGAGAATGTCTCTTTGGAAATGAATGTCATTTTGCTCACATCCATCCTATCACTAAAACTCCTTACGTCTTCTCCAAGAAGGAGATATCCTTAATGAAACGTGCAAATCATGAGAGGAGATCCAGGGCCATCCGTAGAGCACTTCGCAGACGGACAGGTCGCGCATTTATCGTGAGTGAACATCGCCGAGAACTGGATCGAATGCTCGAGGCTCTTAGAGTCGAGGAAGATTATGAAAGTAGCACTCCATCTGATCTTGTGTCTCCGCTCGAGGACGATGGTCCCGATGCCTTGATTGACGCTGGGTTTGTTTTCTACGATATGTTGGTTGGGAGTGTTCCGTGGCTTGTAGAAAGCGACGAAGATGAACTTGATGACTTTTTCTGACTTTGCTCCTTTCCTGCCATTACTTTGTTCTTTCTTTCGTTTTACTAATTTTCGGCGCGGTTGATTTCAAGGATATCCCTTTGCCGGCACTTTCTGTAGTTTGGTTTTTCTGCTTGAGCTCACGGTGTTGACTTCAGGGTTTGGTACGGACAAATGGTTACAGGGCCGTTGGTGGAGAACATGGACAGACACGGATTTTCAGTTGCCATTTGGCTAAACTGTCATAATTTTTGATCAGGTTTAGAAAGAAATGGGATCAAATAATTACACGCTACATGCCGAATTGATGATAGGTCCAAAAAACGCTGGCCACCAGAATATGTTTTCGATTCTAGGATGGCATCAGAAGGAAACTTATTTACTATGTTCTTTGATATTTCTGGGTCACCTTTTCTCTTCAAAGTGTTTAAAAGTCGTTTAGAGTATGGTTTCGCTTATCGATAAGCGCGATAACAAGCGCTGTTTCCACGCCCCAGCCCTTAATATCAAACCCCACATTTTCAGCACAACATATTCCGTAGTCTAACGAATGACCATCTAAGATACCAAAGCTCCAGCCTCGATGGAGATAACCACATGCTCAAGAAATGCATCTTTGGGAGTACAACAGAAGGAAAGCTTAATATTTTCTCGCAACTGGATATGAAATCGCTGCTGCAATGCCTGTACCAAAGCAGACGGTAGGTTCCCCGGATCCCCCATATTCTGCTCCGGTCAATTAAAGTCTCATCACATCCAAACAGTAACTTCCCCTCAAGTGAGAAAACAACACTCTCTCCACCACAGCCAGGCTAACAGATCTTAGACTGAACTGATTTTCTCTCTCCGAGCGCTTATCTATCGAATCCGCCAACTGAAGAAAGAACGCCACGGCTACTCCAAAGCCAAACACCGCGAGCTCGCAAAGCTACTAAAGGATGGTCGGGATGATCTCGCCCGTATAAAAACCGAAGATGTTATTGGAAATGACAACGTTATTGCCGCTCTGGAGATTTTAGAGTTATACTGTGAGCAGCTTCATGTACGTGCGAATATTGTGGATCATATTGCGCTAGAGCAGAAACGGACTGGCCCAAAGCGGAAACAGCCGGGTGGGGAGACGAGGCGCGAGAGGCATGGGTCGGATGTTGGTTCCGGATCTGCCAGTGGTGGCGGTGTGTGGGGGATATGGAAGATTTTGGGATTTGGATCACCGCAGTCACCACCACCACCATCAACAACAACAACAACAACACGGCATACTGCATTGCAGCAAGCAACAACACATGGCGAAACGCCATCTGAAAACCAGGCCGCAACGACGGCAGTGACGACAGAGGTACAGTCAGAGGAAGAACTACGACAGATGTCTCCATCTCCTCTTCCACGAGAAAAAGATGTATATCTCGACCCGGATCTAGATAGAGCTGCTGCTGTCATTTTCTACTGCTATGTTCGCTTACCCCGCGATATACCGGGCCTGCCAGAACTGCGCGCAAAACTTATACAAAGATGGGGCAGCGATTTTGCCAGTAAGGCACAGGAAGCGGACCCTTCCATACCACTTCCCGAAGAGTTGATTGAACGGTTGAGAGTGCAAAACCCGCCCGAGTCGCTGGTAGAGAATTATTTGAAGGAGATTGCGAAAGCGCATGGTATTCCTTGGCATCAGGATGAAGATGAGGAAGGGCAGGATGAAGAAGAGACGGTGAAAGAAGTAGGTGTAGGTGGAGGTGAAAAGGAGGACGGTTCACTGGCTTCTCGTCCTTATGAAATGGATGGTTCGCAGACAAAGGGAAATGATGATAAACCTTGTTGTTTGGCGGGGGATAGAAAGGACACTGGTCCCCAGCATTCACAAGAAAAACACCACGAAAAGTTATCATCTGGTGGTTTCGCTCCGCTCAGTCGTGGATCCCAAGATTCAACCACAAACAACCAATCCTCATCGAAAAGCAAGGCGCCGGCCCCTACTGCTTCTGCTGTGGAGAATAAAAGGGGTGGAATTCCTGATATTGATGAGCTATCACGGAGATTTGAGGCGCTGAAGAGGTGAGGTAGGTGAAGGGTGTTGAACGGGATGGGGTTGACAGTCATTCGTGGTTAGAATTTTTTGGGATACCAGCATCTTATTCTTCATTATTTTTATACGCTAGTTTTACGATGCACAGCTTCTCGAGTTCTCAGTTCTTATTAGGGGATAATTCATCATATATCAAGAAGCAATATGCGCCTTCTGATATATATATATATATGTGTGTGTGTGTGTGAGAGAGAGAGAGAGAGTGTGTGTGTGTGTGTGTGTGCGTGTGTGTGTTCTCCATATCCATTCCATTCCAGTTCGACCCCAAAATGTGCCTTAGATAGTTAACTACGAGGTCATGACAGCATAAATCCTGCGTAGGGAAACGAAATCCTACGGTAATAAATTTACTCTCTTTTATTGCATTGTACCGCGTGAACTCTTATCTTTACACTTAAATGTCTAAAAAGGAATAAGAGAGCAAATGTAGCCAGCAATGAACTTCCGGTATACGATTATTCAATTCGGTACACAAGGTAGCTTCCGGCATTTCATCCTTCCCCATCATTCTCCCAATCTCAAGCTTAATTTTTCTTTCTCTCCGCTAGTCTGACACAATAACTCTCTACGTAGCGGAAATCGCCCAGCTGCATGAATTCTTTCTCATGGACCTTGACCCAACCGAATTTCTCGTACATGGCCAACGTATCTGGACTTGAATCAACATAGCATTCCACTCCGTCTGCATCTACCAGATCGAGTCCATATTTGATCATCATGCTGGCTGCCCCTGTCCTTTGTATTCCTCAACCGTAGAAATGAATTCCGAATAACGAAGATGATCTAGTTACATTCCCAGCCACTTCAGACGGCTCAATATACTTCAGAGAGGGGAATAAAAAGAAACTTACAATAATGCCTCCTCCTTCCCATTAACTCTTTCCGGTAGTGTTCAAAAGAGCCAAAAAAACTCCTGGCAAAGCTGTAGGTCATGATTTTCTGTGAATTCTGGTGTTCGATGAACATCCACCGTTTCCTCCCCTCCGAACCCATCTGTAGCAATATCCCATCTTCATTTGCTGGCTTTATCCATCTAGATATCGCCACTGGCGGGTCCCCGTCCTTGCAGACAAGGAAAACCGTCCCTTCGTCCTTGAAGGCATTGAGATGTCATTCCAGCCACCAAACCCTTGTTAGTGGGGTATCTGGTATGAGCTTCTGATTGAAAAGGTTGTTTGGGTGAAAAACGCGGACAAAATGGTCGCCTAGTTTGGATATATCGGAAAGGGCAGCATGGCGTAGAGTTAGGCCTGATTTCGTTGTTGCGAGGGGCGGTGTACTGAATGCAGCGATGACCATAATTTTTAAGGAGGTTTACAGTCGTAAGGGTGCCATAAAACGGATTTCAACGGAACATATCCACCGAATCATCTGGGTTATTCTGAGGGCGATGGTCGCTATTTATGATCAACAGTGTGCCATCGTAGTAGCGAAATAGACATCAGCCCCAGGAAATAAAACGGGGGTTATTGAGGGAACATGGGGTTTTAAGAAAAGAAAGTGTCCAAAACGGAGAAAACGTGAGCCAAACATCACCAAAATCCCTGCAATCATACCTCCTAACTTCTCACTGTTGTCCCCTCTCGGGTAATCCACTCTTCATCTTAGGCGCCTAGTTCGTGCTCTCCAAATGCAAACACCGGCGCGTGTTTGATTCGAACAATATACGTCTCAAAATTCTGCGTTTGATGTTTGGAACCTGTAACTATCCTTGTCACGTTTCAACCTCACTAAATTGGTTAGTTAATAATTAAAAGCCAGCAATTCGTGGTGTAAGTAGACTTAAAATCGAGGACCTGAAGCTGATAATGCATTTGCCACTGATTTTGATAATCGGGATAGAAAAATAGCTGCATTTGAATATTTGCCTATGAACATTCCCTATCTGTCAAAATAGGCAGACACAAGGTCGAATCAAAATGGACTTTTGCAAATTTGCAATAAGTTAATAAGCATATATGAGGACAGCCGCATCACTCTCATGCTTGATCTTCTGATTCATCCTCTTGAGAATACTGCGCACAACCCATGCCGCGGCCACCGTTGCAATCGATAGTCCAATACTGGAAGACATGGCGATTAAGTATCGTGGCTTGTCTGAATCGGGCCAAAGATACTGTAGCAAAGGTGTGAGCAAGGAATTTCATAAATAAAGTCATAAAATGCAATCACGAATATCATTGGAGAAGCAAACTCACAGGAGTCCATATTGAAGCTACATTGGCAATGGTGTTGACTATTGCGAGGGATGCCGATTTCTTCTCCTTCGTTTGGCCACAGGTGGAACCCACCCAACCTAAAACGATCGAATTAACCCCATAGGTGCCAGTGGTAAAAATTACCATCCCCGCATATCGAGCCCCCATATTGAGGGTAGCGCATGCGACTGCGAAACCGACTGCTGCAATGGCCTTGGCCACCGTTATATGCCAGGTTCTTTCGTTGAATCTCCCAGAGCTCATAGCCCAGAAGACAGAGACCAGGCCGGCAATTAGATACGGTGGACATGTCAGAACTAGTGTTATTAGTCTACTAAACCCAAGGGTCTGGATCACTGTAGGGAAGAAGTTCTTGAATCCATTGGCACCAAGATGCAGGTGCTGCATTATGGCAAATATCCACATGCGGTAGTCCTTGGCCGCTTCTTTCAGACCAGCCCAGGTCGTGGTTTGTGCTTGCCAGCCAACGGTTTCACGAGCGATGCGACTATCGGCTAGTTCCCGTTCTTTCGGTGTGAGCCATCTGGTGCTCAGTGGATCGTCCGGGAGTGTGAAGGCTGATCCAAGGGAGACTACAAACGTAGCAATTCCGAGTAAAATGAAAAGCCACTGCCATCCCCTAATACCAGCACGACCATCCATTCCTTCAAAAATACCGGCAGCAATTAAACCTGCGAAAGCCGTGGCTAAAATATTGCCAGAGTAGAGAATGCAAATCCGAGTTGCTATCTCCTTTCGAGTATAGAAGATCGATAGCAAGTATAACGCACCGGGGTAATAGGGGGCCTCCAAGACTCCGAGAAAAAAACGTGTTAGCAAGAGGCCCTTGAAATCCTTTGCTACAGCTGTTAAGCCGGAAGCAATAGCCCACAGAGCCATGAATGTCGACATGTAGAATGACGGTTTAGTTCTTGTGAGATACATGTTAGATGGTATCTGTCCGATTAAGTATCCGACAAAGAGGATAGATATGCATGTGTTGTATTCTGGAAACTTGTGTGAGCATATGTTGTAGATTGCTCTCGAGTTGGATTTTGTCAGGCCTTACCGTTGCCCTTGAGGTTGAGATCCTCCTCGAGATTGTCTAGCCGGGCGAGTGCTGTCGCATCGATGTAAGCTTGCTTCCGTCCGAGAGTACCTAAGGTTCAACGATTGGTGCTTCGTAGGCATGGGGCTAGCAAACAAATGATATCTCTCACACGAATATCTTACCGATGGCATTTCGATCGAGATAATTAAGCCAGTACATAGCCCAAAGAGTTGGCTGCAATCTATTAGCATCTGACTCCATGAAAGGGCACCTGTTTAAATATTACCATGATCCATCTATCCAGCTTCTTGACAAGCGCAATTTCCTCTTGACTCAATCTCTTTCTTACGCCAGAATAGTCGAGACAAGCGTCTTCTGAGTCATCGATAAAGGAACCATCAGTAATACGCCCCTGTTGGCTTCTCTCGAAGCCTTCTGTGGCAAATTTCTCGGAATTGGAGGCTGTCTCCATTTGAAGAACAGAATAATTAATTTCTCACAGATATGTTGAGCAATCAGGAATCCTATTCATTAAGAGTTCATCCTACATAAATAGAGACAGAAGAGAATAAAAACACTTTGCCCACGGAATGAGGTGATGTTCCTGGAAGTCGGGATTGGGTCCGCCTTATTTTTCACCGGGAACAAATATGGAGTCGTCCTACCAATAAGTACAACGTCCTCTTTGTCAGGCCGGCTACTCTAACAGGATCATCATGGAGCATTATTTAATTGAGGCATGGTGCTCAGCGTTGCATTTGAAAGAAGGGTTGAGATAAGCAGTCGCATAAGTCTTTTTGAGGAATCACAGATGGCAATTGTAACACCCAAATGTAGGACAGTTAGAAGACAATGGTGGGAGAAAGCAACTTAATAGGTGGACACAGCCGCTGATTTACCCCAGGAATTCGCTCAAAACCACATTTTATATCAAGAGCACGACATGAACCAGGTATACAGTGCAAGTAGCCGGGAAGTAAAACGGTTGATTGATTGCGGTAACTTACCAGGTGTTGCACAGAACGAATACGCATTTTAAATTCGTGTGGGACAACAGTTCTCCGCGTACAAGTGTGGAAAATTGAGCAGTGTACAAAGGGGAGGAAAAGGCCTCTGAGAAGGTGAGTCAAAACGAGAGCACTTAGGTTGCCTAATTGAGATAAAATTCGGGAAATAATCGACTGCTCCTGTGGCGCATATGCGGATACTGAACTGAAGGAATATAGTAGCAATTTGTGCATTTTGATGTCGAGCTCGAATCCGAAATTTCACCGTCGTCTGGACCATAACTTCATCCAACTGATACATTCAATACTGGAATATGTCTAGCCGATAAGGGGTTACCTAACCAGGGAGCTTAACTGCAAGCAATGGAATCGCATTTATTCGTTTTGATTTCTGAATTTGCATCTGGAAATTTGAATGAAGCCGAACCATTCCGAATGGACACTCTGGTGCGCACCAACGAAATGTTAAAGTTGCTGGCGGCCAAAGCAAAAAGTTTCGGTCATCGTTAGATAGTTATCATCCGCTATCAACCAAGATGATCTCTTAGTAAGCTGGTTGAAGGGGTAGAGGGGGGGAGGCGGTATGAGCTAAAGGAATTTGGAGCTCCATACTCATGTTCCTTTGTAGTAGAGGCAGGGATAGTCTTCTGGGCCCAAAAGAAAATGTTATTTTCTCAATTTGAGAGCCGGGGAAATTTTGGCGACCCGAAGAGTATAGGCAGGGGATAAGAGTCAAAATCGGGGGGGTGAAAGGAATGCCATTAACGTGACAACAATGCGACGCTGTGTAGCGATGTGGAGTATCTTCCGGGTAATTTGCCATATGCGCCCAATCTTGCTTTTAGGGCTTCTCCTGATTTCAAGGGCAAAAAAATTGTACATCGGGAATTAGAAGCCAGCGGCTGAGGCGGTTACATGACGTCAGATCGAGCCAGTCGCCTGAAATTGGTGAGAGTTCAGACAGCTAGCACTATCATCCCTGCGCCGATATGAAAGCTGGAATATTGAAGACGGGTCAACATAGGCCGACGGTTGATTGTGCAACCGAGTTGACCCCTGCCAAATAGCATAATAAAAAGATGCATTAGCAACAACGCTGGCACAAACGATTTCGATAGATGCCCACTGCAGTGTTTTTTTTTTTTTTTTAACATAATTGCTCTCCGTTAGTATTGGTATTACCTATTATGCGAAATTCTTCAATAATAAAGAATACGTACCAGAGAACGTGTAGATTGAGCGACAGAATGATTCAGTATAAGAGGCAATCGTGTAATCGTTATTGCAATAACCAACGTGCCGACCAAAAACAGCAGAGTCAATTGTATCTTTCTGTACCAAGAGTTTAAAAAAAATCCTACTCTATAAACTCATAGGCCACAACATCTCGCACTTACGCCTGAAAATCGAGCGAAGTCATTCTCCAGAGCATTGGAATGGGGAAGAGAATCAAAGCAAGATCGGTTGCGATGTTCAAGGCGCCCATTGTGAGCAAATTAGACATGCCTTTCCGACAGGGATCTGAATTGGCACAACAGGCTTAGACCCGGCAACGAATATCAAGGGAGGTCGGTAAACCCAATGCCCATTCTAGTACACTTACGGCGCAGGTAGTCATGATCCCAAAATCTGTCCCATAACAATTATTAGGCATATTTAAGTGAAAATAGGGATAACGTACATGTATAGTGGTTTGCATTCAAGAACTGTTGCTGCCAAGGTGGCAAGGAAAGTCACCACGATGAAGACTCGCAGGACTTGAAGGGAATAATGAACTTTGTTGGAACCGGTCTCCAGGCGTTTATAAAACCGCAACAGGCAGAGTTTCATGCACCACAGACTAGAAATACCGCAAAAAAAATGTTAGACAGAGAAATGCCACTTCTTTCTTCTACGTCCCGCCTTTCCATCATTCGGACAAGTTGTGTAAACGTACGGCTTCGAAACTGGATGGAAAGGAGAAAAAGAAGAAAATGAGGAGGGAAGAGCAGGGTGATGAAACTGACTAAAGAGCATAGAATACGCGACCGCATAATATGAGTTTTTGAGCCAGCACCTGGTCGTCGATGGAGGGAGATAACCTAAGAGTAAATACCCTGATCATGGAAACACACCGGCACATGAGTGGAAGGAACGCGAACGCCATCCAGCTATCATCTGGGCCCCATGATCGAGTAGGGGATTTGATCATGTCGCATCTAGCAAGCAACCGGTAGCCGCATCGAAAGGTAATTTGAAGAGAACAAATCACGGTACAAACAATGATCTGTGTTGCTTCCGAAGTCCATGTCATTGAAGTGGCGGGAAACGCGCTTTAGACAACAAGCAGGTTCGAATCCTAGCTCCGCTCATTGCTTTGTTCAAGTCTGGGTCCGAAATTCAAGAGCTCGAATTGAAGCGTAAGTGCATATCCGAGTTTGCAAAATGATGGTCAAGGGGGAGAGAAAAATGCTGAGATCCCAAGGGAGAAACTCCTGGAGCTTTAACCCCCCGAGGGGGGGAGGGGGGGGGGGGTGTTCTTGGTTTCATTCCCTGGTGTTCGGCTAGCGCAAACAACTCCACGTATAGTTATAGACGAAGTAAACCTTCCTTGGCTAAGCTCCTTGTCTCGATCCATGTTAGCAGTAATCCCTAATTATAATTAATAATAATAATATGATGATGATGATCGGATATGTTGCAAATAATGCCGTGAGACATCTTGATATTTCCAATGGCGGCCCTACCGTCTTGCATTCTGAAGGGGCTAATGTTGACATGCATGCCACTCAGCTGTCAGATCTAATCATCTTTTAGCACCCCCAAGATGTAAGCATGGCGCCACGAGAATTCTCTCGCTTCTCCAACCACGATATGGACGTTCTTCCAAGGTTGTCACATTGCAGCGACAATCCGCGCCAAAACGTCAGAGGCGACGATCACGTGCCGTGGCTGTTTAGCCTGAAGTGGCTAACTAATAACTATGTCGAATTTGCTTTGTCAGAAAAGATGTTCAGTCAGATCAAATCACGTAAACGGATCACCTTTCATCTAAATCATTCATGCTAATTAAAAAATTCAGTATGCCAACCACCCTCACTAAGAGGGCTTCTAATCAGGAAGTCAGGCTTTTTTTAGTCATTAAAGCTTATAAAGCTCAGCAAATTACAACTATTGCAGCTGCTTCTTAAGTTATATAACATTCTCTCTTTCTCTCTGGTCTTATAGTCTATAAAGTTGGTGATCAAGTCCCCTTTTAGTTACGCAAACAAGGCCTTGACGCAGGATGCATCGGTTGTGGCTTGGGAAACATGAACAAGAGTGGATCTCAATTTGGATTGGTTTTTTTTTTTTTTTTAAAAAAAAAAAAAAAAAAAAAAAAAAAAAAAAATCAATGCCATCTATCTTTCTAGCCCACTGATAGGCAGTGGGTCCTGCTCAATTTAATGACTTGTCAGTTTGTCACCGCGCGAGCCATCGCACTGAAGCTAGAATATATAACTATTCAAGGTCTGTTCATTGACATATTGGGGTTTGAGTGAGGTGATCATTGCTCAGACTTTCCTGTGCAACTCAGACCTCCACTACCAGGCGCTGCTTTGACCTTCAAGAGGGAAATTGTTGTTTGGGCAGGGCATGCACTGAATATCATACCGTTGGATTCTGTTCACATCAACAGCCTCTGAAAGGATGTAAATGATAAAGTGGTGAGGTGGATTGCGAGGATATGCAAGGCTAAATTTGGAGAAAAGTGGTGCGAGAAGTTGATTTTTCATGAAAATGCCAAGTGAGTCTGATGAAGGGCACTTGGACAAATTACCATGCAACTAGATAGCATTACAGCAAATTTTGTGACGGCGCTATGGACGGCATTAGCCATTGGGCTATGACGGCGTATGGCTGCTGGGCTACGGAAACTGGCACGGTCTGAAATGAGTAATAGCAACTGCCTAGCAACGGCATAGCAACCGCTAGTGGAAAGGGGTATATAAGGAGAGGCTTCCCCAGGCCCCTGTTTTGTAAACCATCTTAGTATTTCGTTGAAATAGCTTATCTAGTTGGCAATCAAACATCTGTTTGTCTGCGCCTAGATTGAAGGTGTGACAAATTTCATCAATTTTGCATGAAAAGAGCCTTTTTTTGAGAGTTAATGTTAAACTCATTCAATTGCTATTCTACACAATAAAATCTAATTAAAAAACAAGGTGTTTTTTAACACAAACATGCTATCCGGGCTATAACCCGTGGGATGGCCCCTCTTCGGATGAAAGGCTGCTAGACTATAATCACGCGCGATGTAGCGGCTGCTCAGGAAATTTTATGCCGAGAAACGTACGCCCTAGTATGCCCAACAGATTCCCAACCCTTGGGTCGTGAGATCGGAGCTCGGATGCGAGGCGAGCTAGCCGAGCTTTTAGGAATATGCACAGAGGTTCGTTACAACGAAACCATTTTTTAATCTAGTTGTTTATTCGCTTGTAAGAGTCATATGCGGTGGGAAGGTGTCTCACTTATATTACTACAATCTTCTTGAATCTCAAGATGAAAGCATATAATGAGCTTTTTATCAGACATTCTACGATGAGAGAGAAAGGGAGATTTACCTGCACATTAACAACCCACACATCCAATGTCGGACACTTCTGTCGCGTGACCTGTTTTCCACCATAGTCGTTCTCGTAGCGTGCAAACTCTGCAACCAATCAAGCTTGCCACTGTCATCCAAAGCTTCCGCCCATCGCACGTGATATATGCGTATATTAGTTAGCCCTCCCACCAATGGAGAATCAACCATCCCAACAGAGATTACCCCAAATATTTTAGTTAATAAGCCGCTAAAAATTTAGGGGCGGGGGTTAGGGGCGGGGGAAACGAAATACCGAGGCATATCCCTCTGCCATCTTCTCTGATAAAAACCTGTTAAAATCTCATTAAATATCTATTCAGATTCCCCGATGTGTTTTATCTACGACTAAAATTAATCTTACAGCCCAAAACAATGGCTCCTCCATCAACTACCGTCACTGAGATGGCGACTCCTACTGAGGCTATTCTTCAAGCCGATGGTCAGGAGGAAATGCCCTCATTCCCCAAACCACCAGTTTTCGGAGACAAGTATAAAGAACGAGAATATCTCAAAGGCAGATTAGCCGCTGCATTCCGTATCTTTGGCAAATATGGTTTTGACGAGGGAGTCGCCGGTCATATCACGATGCGGGATCCTGTGGACCCTACGACATTTTGGGTCAATCCATTTGGCGTCGCTTTCTCCCTTATCAATGCCTCCGATCTTATTCAGGTTGGCCATGACGGAAGGGTTATTGCGGGTGGGAAGGTCCGTTTGTTGAACACGGCAGCCTATATGATCCATGCTGCAGTGCATGAGGCCCGCCCTGATGTGATGTGCGCTGCGCATAGTCATAGCATCTATGGACGTGCATTCTGTGCCCTTGGCAGGCCCCTGGATATTATTACCCAGGACTCCTGTGCCTTTTATAAAGTGCGTTATTCAAACTCATTTTAAGCCGCGCGGATATCTTGCTGCTATCTTATACTCAAGCAATTCTAGTAGCCCGTCTTACCCAATACAACCATTTGAAATGCATGCCAAGTTGTTTCCCACGTTCTAACATATGTATGTTAACAGGACCACGCCGTTTACCAACAGTTCAAAGGCGTTGTCCTTGCCAAAGAGGAAGGGAAAAATATCGCAAACACTCTAGGCAACAAGAAGGCCGCTCTTCTCCAGAACCACGGCCTACTCACAGTTGGCAAAACAATTGAAGAAGCAGTTTTTTGGTTTGTGTCTCTGGAAAAATGTTGCCAGTCCCAATTGATGGCCGATGCTGCTGCCGGAGGTCGTGGAGGGGCTACCATCAAAATCAACGACGAGGATGCATTATATACATATAAAACTATTGGCTCACCAGGCGCAGGCTACTTCAACGCGAAACCGTTGTTTGACGTCATTCACAAAGAGACGAATGGAGAATATTTGCAGTAAATTGCATGTTCATCGGATAACTTCGAAGAAAATTAAGGTAGGTTTGGGAATGTGTGGCGAGGATGGAATCGGTAAGGGCTGGGTGGCAGAGATGGTTTGTAAAAGTGAAAAACTCGGTGGTCACGGCGTTAATGACCAAAGCCCATTGTTCATCATGCAATAATAAGTGATATTCACCTAGGTATATAACTCCTATGAAGATTGGGGAGGATTACGGTTGGTTGACAGTTGAGAGATGGGAAAAACAATTGGCAATGATAATGATAACATAATCACTGAATTTGAAGCCAAAAGTCCTCCACCATGCTAAACAGTTATTAACAAAAGTAAATAGCTTTTAATGCTGTCTCAGATATCAGCAATAATGAGATTCATTCAGTCATATTTAGTTTCAATGTGCATATTTTTATTGGGAAAATGAATAATAGCTGGTGAATGTGATGGCGTTGTCCGAAAAGGGCTACAGAAACTACATAGCAACTGATAATTAAGGAAATCCTTCCCCGAACCCCTCTTTTTGAGAATCACCATTAAGTATTCGTTGAAATAGCTTACCTAGTTGGCAATATAACTCCCGTTTATTGAAGCCGTAACAATGAACTGCCCTATAAGAAAAAATATCACCTTTAGAACCTGTTCAGCCAATTATATTCAACCATATGCTCTATTACTCTATGAATACTAATGCTTGTCATTCTACTATACATGCTTGTATTTAGAAAATATATTTTTTGAATTATAAGTATAAGATGATTTTACTTCAGTTATAAAGAAGTAATATCAGAATATATTTACTAAATAAAAAAATAAAAAGTAAAAATATATAATATTGATAAAAACTAATTCAATATAAAGAAGATATCTCACAAGAGAAGAAGCATAAAATCCTACTATTCTCTCTAATATATCCGTTGAACATAGTTATAAATAATTAATCATATAAATCTGAATCTTCTATTTGTAATTTTAATTACATACTTCACAGAATTATAGTAACTATAAAACTATTGAACATAGAAGAAAATGTCCAAATTCTAGTATAATTTAATTTTTAATGAAATTTTCTTTTTCTGTTGTTAATAATTACAATTAAAATCAAAATACTCTGTATATATTGAATTTACTGTCCGACTCAGTTGGGTGTCCGACCCTCTGAGGGATGTTAGTCAATTGATTAGTGACTCTAAGACTTTAATTAACTAACTGGTTATCTTATTTGCAAATAATATAACTAGCTGAAAGTGTGTTCTGAGTTTAATGAAAGAATCATCATGACTCTGATAATGAATGATTGCTAAAGGCATCTTGTTGTAAATCTAGTTGCATTCTAGAGCTGATATTTTCTTGAATATTGAAGTATTTGATTATAAACTTCTTTATCATTATATTACATGGAGCCCAAAATCCTAGCGGGCCGACGTTTTTCCATATTACAAGCTTCAAATTTCAAGCGCAGTCTAGATACTGCGGTGAACATCGATTCAAGAAAAATATCACTGAACATGGGCAAACGCGGGAATAAAAAAGTAAGTTAGGCCAATTCCCCCGTCCATAGTTTCCTTCATACTGACTCTCCCCTAAGAGTGGTGGTGGCGCGGGCAATCGCGGTCGTCGACCAGATTTCTCCACGATATTGGTTAGAGAGAATGAAAAATATGAAAATTATTACAACGGCCTCCATATCGTTCCTGATAATGAAAAGGATGAATTTTGGGCTGCTCTTAGACGGGACCTGCCTAACAGCTTCCGTTTCACTGGATCCAAAAGGTTGGTTAATCCATCGATCTCAACTTAAACTTTCTACCTTCGACGTACCAGCGCTAACCAGATGACATGCCTCTGATTATCCTAAATACAGCCATGCCCTTGCTGTGCAAGAACGTCTGAAAGACTTCTATATTCCTAAGATCACCTCAATCACCCATGAGGGCAACCCAGTCGATCCTCCCCAACCCGTGCCCTGGTATCCCTACCAATTAGCATGGTCAATGACAACTCCAAAAAGTGTGATCCGCCGTTTTGCGCCATTTGCTTCATTCCAAAAATTCCTCGTCGCAGAAACAGAAGTTGGAAATATCAGTCGCCAAGAAGTAGTGAGCATGATTCCGCCGCTGCTGCTGGATGTACGTCCCAACATGACCGTATTGGATATGTGTGCTGCACCAGGGAGCAAATCAGCACAGCTGATGGAAATGGTTCATGCAGGAGAAGAGGAAAGAATGGCAGAGATTGCAGCGAAACTGGAGTATGGCGCTGAGACTCAAAGAAAAGAGGGAGCCCCAGACGTTCCTAGGCTGCTTAATGGAAAAATAGAATTGGACGGCTTGGACGACGATGGGAGATCGGTGGGTTTGCTCATAGCTAACGATAACGATTACAAACGCGCCCATTTACTAATCCATCAAATGAAACGCCTTAACTCCCCGAATCTGATCGTTACGAATCATGACGCTACAATGTATCCTTCTATTAAATTGCCATCTTTGCCTCCACCAGAAGGCAAACCTGTGAGGAATAGGTACCTGAAATTTGATCGGATTTTGGCCGATGTCCCCTGCTCAGGTGATGGGACCTCACGCAAGAATGTCAATGTATGGAAAGACTGGAACCCATCCAATGCACTTGGTTTACATACGACGCAGTGTCGAATACTTACTCGGGCATTACAAATGCTGAAAGTTGGAGGGCGAGTAGTGTACTCGACATGCAGCATGAATCCCGTTGAAAATGAAGCGGTAATTGCGAGTGTTATTGACCGATGCGGTGGTCCAAGCAAGGTCCACATCATGGATTGCAGCAATGAATTGCCCACTCTGAAAAGGTTCCCAGGTCTGAAGAGTTGGAGTGTCATGGACAAGCAAGGAAGAATATGGGCCAACTGGAAAGATGTAGAAGATGCCGTCTCCCAAGGCGATGAGACGCTTAGTAGGATGGTGGAAGGCATGTTCTCTCCCTCCGAGGAGGAAGGTATCGATTTATCTCGTTGCATGCGTATTTACCCTCATCAACAAGATACTGGTGCATTCTTCATCACCGTGCTAGAAAAGAGGAGTGACATTAAGGCAAGGCCTGAGGGGACCAAAAAGTCCACAGCAGTTTCTTCAGCGACGACAGAAACAAGAGCCGATCAAAATGGAACCAAGGAGCCAGTTGATGCAGTAACCACGTTGGATGAAGCACCCCTCGCTGTATCAGAAGTTCCTTCAGCTCCTGCAACGCAGAGCGTACCGAAAAGAACCATTGATCTATCAGGCGAAGATCCTGCAAACAAACGGCAAAAAGTAGTCGGTACCCATTTTACCCCACCGACCGTCCCTTCTCCTGAGAAAACCACCGAAGAAACAATCAATCACAATGGGCAGGATGCCACAGTAAAATTGGAGGACGGCACACAAGCTGCTCCTGCGCAGGAGAAATCCACGATATCTACAGCACCGTCTCTCCCTGGCAAGCGAAAAGCTGGCCAGCCAATGGAGGAGCCATTCAAATATCTAGATCCTCAGAGCGCAGAGTTTGATCAGATATTCAACTTTTATGATATATCACCGCAATTCCCGAGAGACCGCTTCATGGTTCGGAATTCTCAAGGTCGCGCAGCAAAAACAATATATTATACCAGCACTCTGTCTCGTGATATCCTTACCGCTAACGAAGGAGCTGGAATCAAGTTCGTGCATTCCGGTGTTAAAATGTTTGTCAAACAAGATGTGCAAAGAGAAGACGTTTGCCCATGGCGCATTCAGACCGATGGACTTGCTATTCTGGAATCCTGGGTTGGGCCCCGCCGTGTGGTTAAGATATATCAAAAGGAGACTTTGCGGAAGTTATTAATTGAGATGTTCCCCAAGGTAAACGATGGTGGTTGGAAACAGCTAGGAGAGATTGGTGAATGGGCAAGGGATATTGATATGGGATGCTGTGTTTTACGAGTCGAGCCTACAAACAATGAAGATGGCTTCCGGTACGTTATCACTCAGGCATTCGTTTGTTGTCGGTAATTTTTACTTAACTCTTATATATATATAGGGAGCGAAGGGTTCTTCCGCTCTGGAGAAGCATGTACTCATTAAACCTCATGCTGCCTAAGGAAGAACGACGAGCCATGCTACTCCGGCTGTATGGCGATGACACTCCGCTGGTGAACACCACACAAAAACGACGGGCAGCTGTCACATCAACCACCGAGCAACCATCCGAGGTGATAGACGTGGCTGCAAATGGCCAAAATGGGCACGCCCCTGATGTGGCCACTGCAGCAGATACTGCGGAAGCTCCGGTAGAAACGGATGGGGAAAATGCTGAGGATGTGGATATGACAGCGTAGATAATATCTACTAAATTTGTACTTTGCATATTTATTTCCTGGCTCGACAGTTCTTCATCTTGGGTCTTTGTATCCAATATATATAACTCCACAGTCACATGAACATTCGTATATTTGCCATTAGATACCCAAGCCAGGATATCTTTTGTCTGGGAGTCACATATCCGCGCATAACTACTAGATATTTCTTAGTCACGAGGGAAGTTAATTGGCCGAATCGGGCGGAGTGATTGCTTCTACTCTTTCTTTCCCTCATCAGCCTTGACCTTCGCAGTTAATATCAGGGCAAAGGCTTGGCTGCACTAGCCACCCCAAAGCCCCAGCCACCTACTTGGTGTAGTTAACTAAGCCATGCGGGGAACACCAAGCCCAATAGGACATCCCCCGCCATCCGCCAGAGAGTTTAAACTAAAACACGAGGCTGGGCTTTGTCCCCAATCAAGATATACTCCCTCAAGGCAGCCACACCAGCTTCATTTTTCTCCCAATTCTCCCAATTCTTGCTTCTCCCTTTATTTTTCAATCGTTTCTGGCTCGTTGTTTATCTGTCGACATTCTTTCTCACCATTCGATGATTGCCTTAGACAGATATTCCTATTGGAAACATTGTCCTTACCATAGATACTTCTCAAAACCCCCTAGTTCTTCAACGTTTCGGGAATAGAGTATTTATGTAGGTTAATATATCTTTGATGGATTAATTTATCTAGTAGAATTTCCCACCTCATGATAGAGAGAAAATTTTAAGCTCAAATGGCACCTGTACCATTATCCGCCATTGCTGCTGGCGGTCTCCAATCACCCGCCAACAAGATCGGACGGTCCAATCACTCCTTCAATCCTCAGAAAGGACCCAATATATTACACCGTCTCAATGTATTATCAGCCTCCTTCTCATCCGTCGCTGGATCCTTCCTCTCCAGATCCAGAGAAATGGCCCGATCAATTTCCCTCTCCTCCTCCCCCTCCTCCTCCTCCAAATTACACCGCCGTGAACAGATGATCTCTATACCCTCAACGTATTCCTCCTTCACCTCCTCCCCCGGCGTCGTCGTAGGAATAGTCATTGGAACGGTTGGCGGCTTCGTCTTATTTATATGGGTCCTTTTTCTTATCTTTGGAGGCCGCACTACTGCCGTCATCGATGACACGACTACCGTGACGGCAGATAGCAGAGCTCAACACTCCCAGTCACGCAGACGGCGGCCGGAGGTGGTAGACGTCATGAGCGGGAGTACCTCTTCGAGTTCAGATGATGTTATTGAAGTGTTCGAGGAGGTGTCGTCCGGGTCGCACTCGCCTCGGAGGACAAAGAGTAAGCCTTCCGGGTCTTACAGGACCACGAATCCGAACGAATATGGGGGCGGCAGAGCTCCGAGTCGACATGTGCGCCATTGATAAAGCCTGGAGAAAACGAGGCAGTCTTTGTTGCGCCATCTGTGAGCTGCCGTGGATTCGTGACATATAAGTCATCAATAGATATAATGTCTGCTTTTATACAACGCCGCGGCTGCAAACGGGGTTGCATCATTTGCACTAAGACCTTTCCGAACCAAAATTGAG
Source organism: Paracoccidioides lutzii (assembly GCF_000150705.2). Lineage (NCBI taxonomy): Eukaryota > Fungi > Ascomycota > Eurotiomycetes > Onygenales > Ajellomycetaceae > Paracoccidioides > Paracoccidioides lutzii. Next base: position 1,341,646 of record NW_015440950.1, on the reverse strand, counting down.
ACGGGCAGGAACTTCCTGTACCGATATCTGAATGCTACGTCACGGTATATATGACTGGAATGCACTCCGCACTCCCGACGGATTACCAGGAAACAGCCAGGGCAGAGTGGTTTCTCTGGAGTCACACCCAATGAAGTTAATCTTCTCAACGCAGAAACTTGCCTCCTGCTTTTCTTTCTTTCTTTCTTTCTTTCTTTCTTTCTTCTTTCTCTTTTTCTCTTTCTCTTTTTTTTCTTTTTCTTTCTTGAAAGTTATTTATTTGTTCATTTAACGAGCAGGATATGGCTGGTTTTTCACGGCTGCGTTGTGGGAGGCAAACGCGGCGATCTTGGGGTCAACGGGAGTCGCGACGTAGGTCGCTTTATGTTTCCGAATAATCATACTGGTTGGAAGTCGGGCTTTGTCGAATTTCTCTTTTACTGTGATGCGAAACGATTTCAAGCGCGAAATGTATCCCTATGCGCAGTTAATGCATCTCGCAATATTAATCCACAGATATTCCTTTATAGTTGGGTTTGACTTTTTCTTCAATTAATCTTTCGTTTTTCCAGTAATTACATACACACCTTGGATCTGGAGTTAAAGTTCGTCAGCTTCAAGGAAGAGAGTCCAATGAAAATCCGGAGTCCTAAACCTTGGGGCTTTTCTTAGCAGTGACCGTTAGTTCGGGGCTCAAAGTCACCAATGATGACGCGTCTGTGGGGTCCGCAGTGTGGCTGAATGGCTGGGGCTTGGCTCCTTGCCCTGGGCAACGGGCAAAAGTGTCTCGAGCTTATTAAGTTGCCTCCAAACTCCTCTCTACTTCACCCAACTTCAACCCTCTTCATCACTCATCACTCATCACTCATCACTCTTGGATAATCCTCCTCATCGTCTGTGGAGATCTATAGAACACTCGTCAAGACCGGCTTCTTAGTTCATATGTTCAACAGCTTAAGTTTGGTATCATCTAGTCACCCCCACACCAACCGGATCCAGACCCAGTGTGGCTAGTCGTAGAACCACGCTCTATAAAGCTATAAATCGCGCCTTTAACCGATAAAAGTACGCGGGGAGCAAGAAAAGACACCTAGACGCATCTGCAGCCTATCAGAAATAGAAAATGTCCGATAATAAACACGTTCGTATAACCCCAACCAACAGCCTCCAGCGCAAAGGAAAAACCAAATTACTAAATCTCTAAAATTTTCTGTTGCAGAACGCTCCTCCCCCTTCCTACCCACCTGCAACCTACCAGGACGCAGGGCCCTATCCCCCGCCACCAGCTCCGTATGCTCCGTCCCCATCCAACACCGCTGCACAATACTACAACCAGCCCCAACAGTACGGACAACAACAACCACCACCAGGACAATATTACCCTCCGCAGCAAGGCTATCAGCAACAACCCATGTACTATGGACCCCAGTGTGGACCGCCGCCACAGGGGCATTATGTCGACAACAGAGACACTACTCGTGGAGCGGGAACTAGTATTTGCGCCGGTCTATTAGCTGGTCTAGCATGCTGCTGCTGCTTGGATTTCCTCTTCTAATTGAGAAAGAAGAAAAGGGAGGGAACGGAAAGGAAAGGAAAGGAAAGGAAAGGGGAACTCATGGTATAACTATAGGCATATAGTTATATGCATCACTCTACGGGTGTTGTTGGGGACCTCGGCTCGGTCTCTTGACATGGAAGAGTTGTCGTCTTGCGCCTTTGTCATATATAACGAAGTTAAACTCGAGAGCGGTGCTGGGATATCCATGGCCGGAGTTCTGGCAGCTTCCATTCCGTCACTAGAACGGTTTCTGTCGCGTTCTTTTCGTTTCTTCTACTTGTCTTTTTGTTTCGCTGCTGTTGCATATTTCTGATTGTTTTACTTGGTAACTGCATTGGTTTTCTTATACTCAATGAGGCCGCCTGCTCTGTATTCCCCTTATTTTTAGTGCCTGTCAATATCTTTTTTCGCTCTCACCTTGTCATAATTGTATATTTTCATCACTGAATCTTCATATTATTCCTTTCAGTGATTTTTGCTTTTTTTGCATGTGTTGTAAGTATTTACTTGTTGATTTTGCCTCTCCTTATGCAAGACTCTGCTCACAGTATCTGTACTGCTTTCTCCACAACTACAATTTTGTCATCAATGATATGGAGAATGCTTATTCCTCATCAGCATAGTTAACATACAGAGAAAACCTTGTTGCATATTCTTTATATCTCCGCTCCTGAAATGTCCTGTGTGCGCTCTGCTTGCAAGCCTAACTATCAACGGGGCGGAGGCTGAAGAAACCTTAGAAAACATTCAACAGAATTTCCCCTTTCCTCCTTTGTCAGAGTCTTAGTCCTATTCTTACTGGGCAGAATCCCTAATGTTCCCATCGTCTCAGTGTCACTCCCAAGCCCCTTAATAGCAAACATCACAGTGCTTACCTTGTCAATCTCCAAAAACACAATACCCGCAAACGTATTCACCCTTCTGGGTTAGGTTCACCATGGCCCATAGCAATGCGCTCCGGCTCCAGCGCAACCTTCTACCAGGCATGTAAACACTCCAGTAATGTTTCCTTATCGTCCCAGATAAGGATATCTATAATTCCATGTTAACCAACAAGCATATTTTGTATACATCCACTCTACAATATAGTAATGCGTTGGGGACGATCTCATATATCCAACAACGGCGCACTTGGATGCAGCGTACAGTGGCTTGGCATATACTCCGTCCAGATCCGCGATGGAAGCTATGAGAAGAACAACACCCCTGCTTGTTGCATCCCACGCAGCGCGCAGAGCGCCATTCGCGTGAGCTTTATCGGATGTGATATATTGCTGTTCAGCGTTGCGTAGAAATTTATCATGCTTGCTGTTCATCCAGAGGTCGGATCTGACTATAGGGGTGATGCAAATAATATCCTCAGTTATCTGGCCATTGCTATTGCTGCTACTTTTCTGCAGAAAGACTGTTCCCCCATTTCACTCATGCTCTTTTATAAATAGTGAAAGGGAATGAATGGTTATTCAACCAATATGGGATACATAAATATTCTACCAGTTCAAAAATTCTGGTGCGTGGCATGTACATATCTGGCACATCTTCAACATTTCCTCTGCTTTCTCGATCAGATTCTGCAGCTCGTCTCGTTGGTCATGTCACATTTGACAAATGCTATTGCTATGGGATGGTGAGTATCCTCGTTCTTGTTCTTGTTCTTGTTATTGCTATCATTGCTGATATTGGACTATCAACACTGAGAAATGTGCATTGAGCATCTTCTGTGAGTTTGATCACCGATGAGAACTTTGGAAATGCCTGTTTGACGAAAGAGAGGCTAACTCTCCTGATTTGACTAGCTTCATTCTTCGTTCTTCTTCTTCTTTTTCATCCTAGACGAGGGTGAATTGTATTGAGGTTCCTATAGAATTGAGGTTATGAATGAATCAGGCACAATATCCGAGCCGTCACCAGTAACCACCACAATCTTGCTGCTTTGGGGGAAGTCTCCCAGCATGGGTTTTCCTCTTTTCCTACTAATAGTGTGTTCAATATATATCTATTACTCACGCAGAAGCAATTATATAAATAAATATATTTAAAGTAAAATTAAAAATAAAAATATTTTTTAAAATACGCCGTTCAGACTACCAGCCCAGAAAAGTGAAGATAGAAAGGTTGATATTCGCAAAGATGCATACTTATATAACTCTTTCAACTGTCCGCATCCCCCATTCCATGCTAAATATCCGGTTCAATTCCCGTGTTTATACGACGCACATCCAGTGTGCATTTCCTTATAACCATGTCGAGATTTCCCCATACTTAAATCACGGTTAACTGGGTTAGATGAACATGTGAAGGACCGGTGGGATTCGAAGAAGGACGTAGGCATCCCATAGTTGTTTAGGTATGGCTCAATTTTACGGCATATTATGAAAACTGTAAAGAGTCTGGCTTCTCTAGGTTCGATCCTGTATTGCCCACCCAAAATCGGAGGGGTTCTTCGTATGGGCATATGAGAGTGGCAATGTCCCATGGTTTTGTTGGAGGAAGTGAGCGTCAGTGGTTTAATTGCTCCCATGGTCAGTTCGCTTCTCCGAGGATTTCCAGTTCCCTGATCTACGTGAATTGGTATCTCCGTGATCAATTTCCGTCGTTGGGTTAATTGGGATAACACCAAACCAGCTGTGGAAGTCGTATTGGAGTGGGTAAAAAATTGTTGGTGCAAGTATTGTTGAAATTCAAACATTGAGGTGTAAGAGTAGGGAGGCAAGCTCTTACATTACTTGAAAAGCAGTAAGAATGATGTGTCAATGATGTGTCAACATAACGGTATAGATGAAAATATGAGATATTGAAATATGTAACAAAGGAGAGGAAAGGAAAGGAAAGGAATGAAAACAACACAAGAGCACACATGCTCCATAATCAAATATCACGCTTAGGACGTAGGGTAAATAAAAAAAACGTATAAATATAGATCAACATCATAAGGAAACGAAGACGAGGAATACGTGGAAAGACAGGCAGGTATAAGGTTCGCCAAACGGTAAAATGACGTAGCAAGAAACGGAACAAAACAATCCATCCTACCGCTTTGTTGCTTTTTTATCTTTACCGCGGATTTAAAAAGGCCTCATATTACACTCACTATTTTAATTTTAATAATTTTAATAATTTTTTTTTTAATAAAATAAAAATGGTTAGCAAAGAATAAATATCCAAGAAATGTAAACAAAATCGGGATAATGGTGTCCGCAAATTTCACACCAGAATCCATTCCGGAGTCTGACCTAAATGTCGTGTATGCAATCAGGCCTCCAGAGAGGTTTTCTGGAGCTCTTCAGAAGCGTCGGCAACAGCGTCATTTTCCTGTTTAAGTTCTGCCTCAGCTGAGACGTGTCCGTTTGTACCTTCGTTCTTAAGCGCAGGCTTGCGTGCAGCATCCGTCGCATACTTCTCCTTGGTGTTAGCATCTTCCTCATTGAGACGGTCGATTTCTTCTTGGGCCTTCTTAATGTTCTGTTAAAAGTGTCAGTGAGTTGCACGGGAAGGTAGGTACTTTCATATAGTTGAAAGTTAGATTCTCACCTCTGCAGTTTTAGCAGCCTGTTGGCTCTTCCAGTTCGTGATCTTTTCAGCGAGTTTCTCAATCAGAGCTGGAACGTCAGCCTGACTAATTGGAGGGTCTATTTTGATGCTTGCCAAGTCTTCGATAACGCCAAAGCTTAGGTTGAACTGGGTTGGAGCTGGGGAGCTGGCTGCGGAATTCTTCTTGCCCTTCTTGCCTTTCTTTCCACCAGTGCCTCCCATAAAGTAGTTTTCTTCGCGATCATCTTTCTTTATAACCTTTATGCCCTTAAGATCGGATGCGTCGACAGTTCGTCCCACTTCGGCACGGTAGCCGCCACTTTGTGATTTCCAATCTTTTTCCAGGCCTAGAGCAGAGAAATCGTAAGACGGGTTGAAGTGTCGGATGAGACCCTGAGCTGTCATGATTTCATCAGTGAAAGCCGGTCGAGAAGCCTCTTCCAACTTTTTATCGGCAATCTTCTTCTTTCTCTCCCGCTCGTATGACTCTCGCTCGGCCTTTTGACGCTCACGACGGATGCGGAAAACTTCATCTTCGTACTCCTTATATGCCCTCCGGGCCTTGTAATAGTTATCTTTGATTTCGCGTACGGCAGCGTAGGCCTTTTGCTGTTCACCATGAATTTTGGTGCGTTCGTCCCTGAGGGCGTTCAAGTTCTTAAACGCTGAGTCCTGTTCAGCTTTGATAGAGTCTAGCTCCTTCTGAATCTTGGAGTATCTATCGCTGAGGGCCTTGGCCTCCGGGTTGTCTAGGGTTTTCTTTAAGTCGCTAAGCTGTGACTTCAAGTCATCAATAGCCTTTTGAGCTTCATCAAAGCCAGAGAACCCTTTCCGTTGCTTCCTGAGATTCGAAATCTCTGCAAGGTTTTTCCTTTCGTCTACCAACTTCATGGTGCCCGAGTCAACTTGCTTCTCGAGCCGTTCGATTTCCCGGTCGATTTCATCAACGTTTTTAAAGGAAACACGGGAGCGGGAAGCTTTCTGCTCAGCCACACGGGCTTTGATGGTGGCATCTAGGGCGTTCATTTTTTCCTGGACGGCGCTACGGGAGGCCTTGAATCCTTGCTGTTGCTGACGGATAGCCGCCAATTCAGTACGTAATTCTCGCTGTCTCTTAGCAGCGGGTGAGTCCTGGCTGTTTGGTTGTGCCAAGCTGATTTTGGCTTTTACTTCTTCCTATATAAAACCATTCACGGTAAATATCAAGTTCAGGGTTTTAATATATATACCAAAAGCAGAGGTTCCCGATGTCGCCAAGGGTGACACATACCATTTTTTTCTGTACAGAGGACAATTCCTGCTCCGCCTGAGCCAAACTGGCTTTGTAGGCCTCTTCACTGGGGTTCTCAGGTCTCTTCTGGTGCTCAGCTGGAGCCGGGGCTTTGCCTGCGCCCGCCATGATAGATAAAAGATATGCCGGACAGAACCTGAGCACTCCGTATATTGAGTAGTAATGAATGAGGCGGGACAACGCGGGGTGGTTCAATGCCTAATTGGGCAGTAATGCGCAAGAGCAGAGCAACGTCGGGGTGGCCTGGGAATATTAATGAAGCGAGGTTCGTAGGTGGAAAAATTTAGCCGCAGTACGACGGGGCTTGGTCTGTGCGCCCAGCTAACCATTTTGGGCGCTCCCACCAATTTTTGCGAGAATGACCAAAGAAAGAGGTTGCAGAATTACTTCATTCAACAAACAAGAGCGAAGACAAAGAAGAACACCGGGAACAACAACATCGCATGTCACTTGCAGCCCTAGCCAGCTTTTTCGCAGCTTTATACTCGCCGACTTCATCCCATTCATTTGTTTCCCTGGCTTAAACGACCTTTTTGCGCTCAAACGCCCTCTTCGAGTATGGCTGATGAGGAATACTCGAGGGCGTCTGCGGAAGCAGACCGTGAAATGACAAAGCTCTGGCGCACATGGAGGACCGTTTTCGAGATGCTAGCTGATCGGGTATGGGCCTATCCCCATCTCGCGTAATCGATATGCAGCTGCTGACGCGTGGTGGGGACTATGTTCAGGGCTATGAAGTGACTGAGGAGGAGATAAAAATTCCTCTCGACGAATTCAGAACGCGATACTCAGATGCTCTTGGGTTTCCTGAGTATGTGCAACATAATCTCTACTGTTGATGTATGGTCTTTTATTTTATGTCGTATGTTCCACTGACTATTTTGGGAATTTTGGTGGGTAGTCGCAATAAAATGAAAATCAGCGCGCGTCCCTCACAGGCGATGATGGAGAAATACACACCCCTTCCCACAGTATCGAAACCCAACCCAGTCCCCGAATGCGGTACCATTTACGTCGAATTCTGTGCGGATATACAGAGCGTAGGGACAAAGCAAGTTCGTGCATTTAATCATTTCATCGACGAACAAAACTACCACACCGGAATATTCATCAGCCAGACGCCAATTTCTCCATCCGCAATGCGAGTGTTGAACAGCATACCAGGCCGGTTCTGTGAGCACTTCCAGGAACAGGAACTCCTAGTCAATATTACCCATCATGAACTCGTACCCAAACATATTCTTCTAAGCGCAGAGGAAAAGAAACGGCTCCTTCAGCGATACCGGTTGAAGGAGTCTCAGCTTCCGCGTATCCAGAGTGGAGATCCTGTGGCGAAATATCTAGGTTTGCGACGAGGGCAGGTCGTCAAAATCATCCGAAAGAGTGAAACAGCTGGAAGGTACGCCAGCTACCGCTGGGTTACTTAAATCGCTCCCGTACCGAATATCTAAAGTCCCCGATGGACTAGCTACCCGCGCCTAGTTATTTATGGCTGGCAGACTGGAGTTCGAGGCCATTAAATTTGTTTTATGCTCTATATCCACCCCAATGAAAAGGGAATCTTGGGATTGGAGAGTAATGAACTAGGCACCCACAAACCCATCTAGTAACCTGTCTCTCTTGACTACTAGATACCGAGAGCTAGCAGGCGGATTTGCAAGGTTTGTGTTTTTCAGGCAATCCTCGTCCTCATTTGCTATTTATTCATGGTGAGCAGAATGGCGCCCGGTGCAGGATCTCTGTATGTCTTTACCTCTTTTCAACTTTCACTCTTGGCTGCATCAATAGACCGTTGAACATGTAAGCTATGCGACTTCGCGGTCTTTTGACCCCATTCTTTTTTCCAGATTGCAAAGATCCATTTCTCAAACGCTTGTTAATACTCGCAAGAGAAGGCGTGCCTCCCAATGCATTATTTACCTAATTCTGTTTGCCTTTCAAGGTTTCAACCAAATACGGGTTGACTTAAGGGTTTGACGGAGAGAAAGAGAATACGGAAGATGCAAAAGGAAAATGAATTAGAGATAGTTTCTTTCTTATTTTTTTTTTTTTAATTATTTTTTTTTAACCCTTCGGGGCTGCATGATACCCCCGGGAAGGTAATAAAAAGCTTGGAGCAAGTTTGTATCACCTATCATTTCCACAACAGTTGATTTTGTCCTATGCATGGTCCATCAACCAACTAAGGCACTGGAGGAATTTACTTTTCATAGCTTGCGTCTCGAAAACAAGTTCATCAAGAAAATTAATAAGATTACAAATGTCAAGGTAGCTCCCCCTATAGCTTCACCCTTCTACACCACTCATCACGAACCACAAACCCTTTCTTATTTCCTTGAGTTTCCAGTTGCCTCAAAACAAAAACCGCCTCGGCTGTTCCCCTGAATAATCATTCTGAATACCCATTAACAGCAATATCGTCCACATCTGGATGACCCATCAGAAGATCTTCAATTTCTGCCGGCGCTACAGCAACACCTTGACCTTGATCATCTGGGACCGCCTCCCCTCTCCGAACGCAATGCCCGTAGATATCACCCAATAACTATCTATATCTCCACACTCATCGGACCAGTATGGCATGGACTTATATGTGACTTCGAATAAAAGTAATCGAGCCGCTTCCACCGCAGTCCCAAAGATGCATGGGGTCAAATTCCAAACAAAACAATTCCACGCCGTCCAGAGCTTCACAGGAATTATATAAATCTGGAACAATAGCTGAGAAGTTTATAACTAAAAATTTGGGGTTGGGGGGGGGGGGGGGGGGCCGCTGAACGGCAGAGCAAACGGATACTTCGGAAAATGACGATGGCTAGGTATTAAAGTGCGATGCAAAGATCTGAATGTTGCCGGGGTTGAGGAGGAGGAGGGGGATATTTCGGTAAATTTGGCACATCATAAGGGAGAGATTACGCCGGTTCAGGTTTATGAATGACGTCCGTAGTCAAAAATGTAACAAAGAGGGTAGGCCGATCATCCAAAACAAAATAATGGAGGACATCGATATCACACATCGTCCCAAACAGCACAGATGTACATGTACCGATTGAGTATAGCATATAAAGGGGATGAGAAAATGGCACCCAGTTGTTCACAGTCAGACGCCTTTGACATAAAATCTGCCACCAAAGGGAATTTGGTTCGGCTTTGAGTCGCGATCGGGATGACGAAGGTCTTCGTGGATTTATATAGCCGATCTATGATTGCCGTTATCTTCTCATTCAAGGAACTCTTTTTTCCCTTGTATGTCATATCGCTATCCGCAAAAACTATTGACGGTTCTATTTGCTGTAATCGGGTCACATCACTGAATAGCTGATTTAGAGTTGATCTGCTATGAAACAGGAAATCCGCCTCAATGACATACCTCTAGTCCCGAATCGGATGAAATTGAAGAGGAAATTGTACCCATAGAAGAAGCAGATGCGAGTAATGTAATTACGGTACAAATATAGCACCAACACGATCACCTTCCTTGATACCATTTTGAAGCAAAGCACTTCTAACAACTCGAACTCTCTCTGAAAATTGTGCCCATGTGACAAACTCTTTCCAAGCCATCTCCTTCCCGAAGTCCGATGAGAGCTACTACGATTAGATCTTTTCCTGAGAAAAATTTCCAGTGAAGTTCAACCTAACACTTTCGAAAAACAAAGTACAGCGGCTTAAAGGCAAAGTATCTTCACAAGCACGGTTAATATTGGCCGAGAGATTTGGAACAATATTGAGGCATTTGTATAAATCGGTCCAAAGCTCTCGTGGGCTTGTTCCTCTCCAGCGGCGTAGTTGAGGTTGTCCATTAGGCCAAGGGAGAACACCTTGTTAACCTGTTGGCGATAATCGTCCAAGGGTTACTATTTTCCCGCATGCAGAGAAACCCATAGCTCCCTTGGTTTTTTGGGCTGCTTGCATCATATTCGTCGAAGATATCGCAATGTCTGAGTACATTAAACTGCCGAAGGGAAAGGTGAGATGCTCCAACGTTGTAGGTATTTATATTCCAAGCTAGCATCAAATTTCGGCGCCTGTCCAGAAGGCGAATTCCCCGGTCTTGTCGCTAGGGTTGGACGGGATCTTGGCAAAGTTTCGGGCCGACATCGAAACACGTAGTTATATCCAACATGCCGAAAGGTGCGGAACCCAACACAGTACTCCGTAATAATTTGATCCATCTTATAATTTTATTTTGTCCACTAGGGAACAGCAACACCAATGCAAACAGTGAAGGGGAAATGATGTCTGCCATGATGACTCAATAAATATTCGGATTTTCTTTGAGATGTGTCATGTTACGGATGAGTTGGTTAACTAATGTTTAATGCAAAATAGTCCGTGGATTGGTGGAGCTCTGGCTTCTCGTCGGAATAATCCCGATTTCAGCATAGCTTCAACGTTCAATTCAAAACTGTCAGTCTCGCATGTGGACGTAAGTTTCAACTCTTCAGTGTATCTTGATTTTCTTTCAACCAATGAGTTCTCCGTGCAATTTTTGAACTCCACGATGGAGAGGGGAGAATTATGTCTCTTGGGGTTGTAAAAATCGCTGCAAGCCCTGAGTTGACGATGATGGCAAATGGCCTTTGTTTCGGTAGTCTCCAGAAAATCTGGGATTCAGGATAGAAAATATACACAAGTACCTGAGCAAGAGACAATGATGCGAAAAATGGGTATCATTGTGCAAATTATGCGAATTATGGCATGCGAAAAAGAAAGCATATAGGTTTAAATAATTTTGTGAAGAACCCAATGAAAAAATACAGATTCTGATATTCCAAAGATTGATTAGGTACAATAGAAATAATAGAAATCACCAAGAAATGATATTATGATGTAAGGGCCCAATCCCTTAGAGGTCATTATGCTTGCTCTGTGAATATAATCCTGGAATTCCTCAGCATGAAGTCAAAACATTTATGTGAATCAACTCAGAAAAACTCTTACCTAGATGCCGGAACAAAGGCGATGGCGATAATGCACACAAATAATCCGAAGATTAAAGCTATTGAAGATTAGCATATGTCACTGACTGCAGGTATATCGCAAAACCTGACCAAGATAATCAACAGTAATCCCCCTCCACACCCACAGAAACAGTTTACTCTTTCTCAACAGCCAAAATGGCATCCGTCCACCACAACTCGAGCCTTCCACGACCAAGCATCCTCCTGTACCAGGTTTGCATTCCTGATGCCTTCGTCGAGTCTGCATGATTTCTCGAATCTCTCGATTGCAGAAAGTCTGATCTGTACGGAACTCGCAGGTCGAAAAAGGAACTCGAAGTTTTAACCGACAACGCTCCAGTATCCAGTTAACTTTAAGCACGAGGCCTGTTTGGACGAGCGAATAGAAGTAGGTATTTGTGTGTTTCAAAGCCAAAGCATCCGGATATGAGAGGTAAGATGTAATTTGTGCATGCACCTCCGTGGGAAGATCCATGAATGGGGATGATGATTTGGGGAGCATCCTGTTAGTGGATCGCATCGTTTTAAAGGCAAGTATGTCAGTATGAAGCGAAAATAATATCCGCGCAAGGTCCATGCGGGAAACCCTGGTTTTCAAGCTCATAGATGTTGGAGAATGATAAATGGGAAAATAAAAATAAAAATAAAAATAAAAATAAACAAACAGCTTATGACATTATATAAACTGCTCCGCCATGGAAATATTTTGTTGCCTTCAATAGGGTTGGGGCTGTGGCTTTGACAGATGCTTAGTCTGCTATTCAGACTGCGTTGCCAGTAGTGTCCAGTAGAACAGGAACTCCAATCAGAGGCTGCAGAGTACGAGGAGAAACATTTCCAGCCCCCTGAATTTTTGAGAAAGTTAAACGACAGCATTAGGGCTCTAGCATTGACAGCTGGCATTTAGTGGTTATTGACAAAGGCGAACAAGGAATCGAGTTAACACTCTCAGGAGACCACGTTCCCGTTAATGAATTGCTCGATTGGATTTCCGTCTGACATCTATCCTATCATCGATATGCACTCATAAGCGTTGTTCTAAAATCTCACCCTGCGAATTCTGGGTTTTTGATTGTGCGTATGAAGGTGATCATGAAATTGAATGTAAGTTGAACAGCGAGGTAAAGACGCTGAAACACGTGACCTCCAACTTAATCTGATAAGCCGTGCAATCAGGCAATAAGCTTGTCAACTTCGTTGCGAGCGTCCATCTAAGCTTAAAACTCATAAATCCCAAAGTCCCCAGTTGAATCAACAGTAGATTTGTGATACATTTGTTCCCCTTAAGCTGAACCAGACCAATAGCACACCATATTCGAAAAAGGCATCCAATTGTTATATTTCCATTTCTTTTATCCCTTTGACTTACAAAAAGAATCAAGGGCATCCCACCTCCACCCACCATGCCAGATCCTACCAAGAAAGCGTCCGCATACGGTACTTCCACATCAGACACCTCCTTCCGGAAAACATGGGATCGCGAAGAATATGCGCAAAAGGCCGCCGCAGCTGAAGCCAAGTCCAAAGAAGAGTCCAAAGCACGGTACGAAGCCAAGCTAGCGGGGAAAAAATACCATGCCCCCGTCGACTTTAGCTCTCTCGAAGCCACGAGCTCTCGGTCTGAACGGCTAAATGTCGCATCGATGGTTGGTAAGACCACCATCATACCCGCTGGGTCTGCCGTAGGCAAAAGGGGTCGTGGAGCCGGATTCTACTGCCCGGATTGCGACCTCACGTACAAGGATAACATGCAGTTTGTTGAACATTTGAATAGCAAACAGCATCTGATTGCGACGGGGCAGAGTGGGGAGGTTGTCAAGGCTACTGTGGAAGATGTCCGGCAGAGGTTGAGATGGTTGTCACATAAGAAGAGGATGGCGGAGGAAGAGGAGCGGAAGGCGGGACAGTTAGATCTTGGGGAGAGGTTGAAGACGAGGGAGGAGGAGGAGGCGAGAGACAGGGAGGAAAAACGTAGGAAGAGGAATGAGAAACGGAGGAAAAGGGGGGTTAAGCAGGAGGACAGTTGGGAGGGTAGACTGGGGATAATTTCTTAAAAATGCGGAGACGCTCCTTTGCCATTTTTGAATCTTTTGAAGGCGATTATTTTAAATATACCCTGGCGTTCGGGTTGTTTATTTGCTATGGCTGATATACATGCTACATTTGTGCAGATGGGAAGGGAATAAAAGCAAAATCAAACGCCATAACGCTCTACTAGGAAATAAACGCAAGGTGGATGATCAAAAATATTCATGTTCATCCATTGTCTCCCCCCGGTGCCGTCCCAGAACAAGGAAGAAAAACCAAAGAAAAACATTACCGCCGACTTGGATATTATCGAGCTTAATCAGCACACTCAATCCCTTCAAGAGCCATCATGGCCCTTCCGCCCTCCCTCTCAAATATACCAACTAATCGTTCACACTCACTGCGAAGCTTAGCTTCCCCCTTCTTCGCATTCCACATGATCCATTCTTCCACGGTCATCTTTTTCTCCGGGCTTGTTAAATCGCCTTTAACAGAGTGAAGTAGATCATTGATATTTGCATTCTCTTTGTTCATCGAATCCGATAAGAAAATTTCTTCTGGGTCCACAGGGTTCCATGGACAGGAGGTAATGAGCTGTCCTGACCGGGAATGTATCTTCGATGGCGAATTATTGGGTGTACTCGTTGCAAGTGGCATAAACGTTATCTGCGGCTTGGAGTTTCCAAGCGACGAAGTGGGTCGGTTGGTAGATGGTCGGCTTGAAGGTGGATGGTTTTCTGCATCGGACGATTGTGGGGATGGCGATGGCGTAGACCCATGCACAGGTCCAGTTGGGGGGATCGGGTTGTTGGAAGCGCGCTCTATCCTTTCAGATGGACGTTCAAACATTCCTGGGCTGTTCACCTCCTGCTGAGCACCATTCCTTAAGGAAGAGGCAACTTGATTCCCTGAAGCTTCAAAAGCGACCTTCTGTGGTATAGTGGTTGTTTTTTGGTTCTCCTGGTCTACGTGTGGGTCCACTTTTGATTTGGTTGGCGTGGGAGATTCGTGGAGATCAGAAGGCATATAAACAGACTCTTCAGTCACTGCAGGTTCGTTGCCTTGTGGTTTCTTCTTTGACTTCTTTGAATTAGCAACTGAGCCTTTTGGTCGCCCAACCTTTTTAGGAACGTTATTTGGCTGGGGATTTCTATGGCTCTCATCCTCTCGATCGTCATTTACAACTGCATCTTCCATCACCAAATCAGATCCGATCGTCTCCTTCGAAGTGGATTGTAATGTGTCGATTGGGGGAGGTTCATAGTTAGCATTCTCAACTTCATCGGTTGCTGTAATGACAGGAGCTTGTTCAGCACGAACGCGTGAAATTTTCTTGGAAGCGGGCTTCTTTTTAACCCCGTTCTTCTTCCGCTGGCCTTTTTGGATTTTAATATGGACCTCTCCCTCGAGATCACTAGTTTCAATAACTGCTGGTCTTGATGGTTGGGTCGATGCGGCCGATGAGGTTGAAATACGCCGTCCTTCCTCTGTGTTATCAACTATTCGCTCATGTTCCGATGCCAATTTTCCCTCAACCTCAATATCTGCGGAGAGACCCGCTTCTAATTGAGAGTCAATCTCAGAGTCATCGGGAATTTTGGGTTTCAGGGATGCGTTAGAAACAACAGATGGTTTTCGAGCTGTCAATGAGACTCGCTTTGGTTTCCGTGCCCTTGGTTGTTTTTCCTCCATAATAGCGGGCTGCTCATCCGGTGTCACCAAATTGGTTCGGTCGATAGCCATACTGGCAGGACGGTTTGCGGTGGTGCTTTCTGATCTTGTAGTCCTTCTTTTGGCAGAGGGCTCTGAAGACGTATAATCCTTTTCACTCTGAAGTTCGTCGGCTTCGTTCATGGCATCGCTGTCCCTTTTCTTCCCCCTCGTGGTCTTCTTTGGCTGAGATAACTCCGCGGCATCACCATTATTACTATCCATATCTGCTTGGCTGCTTGTCTCAACTGCATCTCCCTTTTTAGATTTAGTTTTCCTTCCTTTCGATTTCGTTGGCTTCCTTGCCGCCTTTGGAGCTTTTGTAGTTGATTGAGAGAGTGCACTTTGATCGATTTCATCATCCAAATCTACGGTGGGCGCTTCTGATACTGTTGTGGAGACAGACTGCGCAGATAGGCGCGAGGACTTTGATATTCGTGACTTTTTCCCGCGGGTCACCTTGGCAGGTTTCTTTGACGCAAAATGAAAAAAGGAACAGTCTGAAGACCTGCGGTAATGTTCCTCGCTTCTCTCATGTTAGCAAGTCGATAGATGATGTAGAGTGTGATTTTGCTTACAAAGGATCATCCTTGGGTTCCCAGCCATCTAACGATAGCTTACAGTAAGCGCAGCTTACGAAATCGTCACTCTCTTCGTGGGCACAGTAATACCAGCCCGCTTCAACGAGCTGACGGAGGACGCGGTTAGCGGGGCTCCAAGCAAAGTACATTTCTTGGTCAAGAACTGACCTTTTCTGTTTTGCAGATCCAACCTCTTTTACCCTCGTGGGGCCATAGCAACGCAAAAGTGGCTCTCCTTGCCTCCACGATTCTCGCGCTGGTGGGATCTTCTATTTCTGCCGGATTCGAGGATTGCCGCACAATATTCATTATAACAGCCCACCCACATTCACTCGAGTGTTTCAGATGTTCTGTAATTGGATCGTCATCCTCTTCCCAACCGTCGAGTGCTCTTTCACAGAGAAAACAAGCGGTATTGTCCGGGCTAAGAGCCGTTGGTTTGAAGTAGAATCCGGCTTGAGCAAGCTACAGAGTCACCAGTTAGTTTAATCAGCATGCAAAAGAAACGAAGAAGACTGAACAATATGTAGATACATACATCTTCAGGTACCGGCCTTTCATGAGGCCAACTGACGTGTTCTGTAATCTTTGCGTCCGATAATCCACCGTCTTGTGCCGACTGATTTGAGGCATAGAAGCTTGCTAGCCTAGCGGCGACAGTCTCCATTCCTATTCCACTCATGACTGAATTAGTTGTTCTTAGCCTGAATAAACATAAGAGTTATCCAAGTTTATCCAAAAAAAAAAATTAAACATAAGATCTAAAGTCCCAAAGGCTCTGTTGGGGCGGCGATCCGGCCGCAATCTGACTGTTTTGTGATTTGTTTACCCTCGTGCTCGAGAATTTGTTTGGGAATGTTTCCCCAAGTGGACGCCCAAGCCTTGGTCGGTCGCGTTGACGCGGTCGCAGTCAGGTGATGGCGCTTTATCATGTGATCTGTAAATGTTTACGTAAGCATAAGCTATCTACGATGCTTGAAGGTATAATTTATTTGATCTCCCTCGACCAATTCTCTCTCTTCTACTGCTACATAGAATCATACCATCATACCGGACTCAGTTGTTATTCTTCCTTTTGCTGCACTGTACGGATTTCTGTTGAAATGGTTTGAAGTTGAATGCCCGGTCCCCTTAGCTTCAACCACTTGAAGCTCTGGCTGTTCCTCCCAACGTTATCGATCCAAAATGTCTATATCGCATCGACCTGTATGGGCTTTTCTAACCCCATTATTGGAACCCTCAGTTTGAATAAGACTAACTTTCTTTTTCCACTTCTACTAGCTCCTCTTGATCAGGCCGCGACTAGTATCGCCGTCTCATCTCCGCATCTTCATTCCAGCCGTTCCATCATGTCCCAACCGAAATCCGAAACACTACTGCTTCCTCTCTACTGAGTCTTCATCAACCCCTCATCAGGACGGGGGACCTCCTCCTAGCTTCAGTGCTTCCGTACCACACAAGAACCCAAACATTCCTTCGATTCCCTCTCCGGATGCCTCCGCTTCTGGCTCTTCGACTCCCTCATCCACGTCCACCACCAACTGGTACGACAATCCCGACTTTACTATCTCCACGTTCTCGGAACTGCCCTCAAAAAATTTCGGAGTAAACCAACATATGATTATCAATGAGGAATTTAAAGAGGCCCTAAGGCAGATACTTTGGCAGTTCAAGGCACCAATCCGATATGCGTTTGCATACGGCTCGGGGGTATTCCCACAGTCCAATAGATCCGCTACTCCCGCTGGGAGCTCTCATCCTGCCCCTCCCCAAGCCATCCAGACGGGCCAAAACAACAGCGGGAAGATGATCGATTTTATATTTGGGGTCTCGTATAGCCAGCATTGGCATTCGCTCAACTTGAATGAGCATCGCGATCACTACTCTGGTCTGGGATCGCTAGGCTCTTACGTAGTTTCCCAGGTCCAGGAAAAATGGGGCGCTGGCGTTTACTTCAACCCCTACGTTACTGTGAATGGAACCCTTATAAAATATGGAGTCGTCAATATTGACACCCTATGTAAGGATCTCAGTGATTGGGACACGCTTTACCTTGCAGGCAGACTCCACAAACCTGTGAAAATTCTCCGAGACCACCCGAAAGTCCGCCTTGCAAACCAAATGAACCTGCTTTCAGCAGTCCGTGTGGCACTGCTGTTGCTTCCCCCAAATTTTACTGAACATCAGCTGTATAGCACCATCGCTGGCATTAGTTATAGAGGCGACCCTCGGATGTCCTTTGGCACAGAAGATCCGCGCAAGGTTAACAACATTGTGTCCTCACAAATGGGTAATTTTCGCCGGCTATATGCATCCTTAATCGAGGCATTACCAAATGTCGCTTTTAATGATCCCCAATGCAGTGACCCAGACTGGGTTGATAACCCGGAAATAAATGCTGGTTTAGCCCAAGATATGGACCCTTTCAAAAGAGGAAATATGGTTCGAAGACTACCCCAATCATTCCGAGAGAAGCTATTCTTCCAATTTCAGTCACGATTCCAAATCCCAAGAGCGGAGTTTAATAAGATGATGCAAGAGAGCAATGATGAAGACCCAGAACGAGTCCGTCGCCGAGTGGGAGGCAAGTTCGAGCAGAAGATTGCTGCTGATGAGTTCCTTCTAGACGAAGTAAATAAATCGATCAAAAAAACGATATCCTGGCCGAGCACAAGCCAGAGCATAAAGAGTCTATTCACCGCTGGTGTTGGAAGAGGATGGCGATACCTCAGAGAAAAACAGGGGAAACACGCTTCTGCCAAACGAGAGCATGAAGAAGACGCTTCCCACCCCAGATAGGAAGGAATAAAACATCTTTGAACATGATTTCTTTTGGAGATATATATGTCTTTTGTATACCTTTACTAATACAGTCTTGATTATGCATATCCAAGGCATACGGCGTTGAAATGGTGGGAAATGGACAAAAACGATAGATTTATACCAGTAACATTAACATAGACTTAGCATAGTTATATGAATTTAACAATTATGAAGAAAATATCAATACAGTCAGCTACTTTTTCGTGGACGGTAACCTCATTGTAATTTGTAAGTTTGTTTCCACATAGTTATCCCAAAACCGGTTAATAAATCTGAATTTGTTTTTATGACTTCCCCCGCCACCGACCTCAAAAACGTCCTCACTATCAAACCAACCACCACCAGCGCCAACCATGGCAAAGAAAAGTCTTCCATTCGACCTGTCAAAATGTGCGAGGCCCAATATTCTGCAATTGAAACCTTACCGATGTGCAAGAGAGTAAGCTCCCATTGTTTGACCGCAGTTCCGAAAAAGAGAGCTAACATATCAGCTAACGTATAAATGAGTAAGTGACTACAAAGACGATGGGACAAATGTTCTGCTGGATGCGAACGAAAATGCCTACGGACCAGGAATTGTCTTGACATCAGAAGGGAAATTACAGAAGGGTGGTGAGCCGACGACAAACGGCCAGAATTCATCGCTAGCACCAGATATCGACTTTCTAGGCTTGAATAGATACCCTGATCCGTAAGCTCAACTCAGACTGCATATAAGTCCGCCTTAATTCTAACAATACTTTTTGCTGAATAGTCACCAAATTGAGCTAAAACAACTCCTATGTAATCTACGAAACACAAATGTACACACACAAAAGGCGCTGACACCAGACAACCTCTTCGTAGGTGTCGGTTCAGATGAAGCTATCGACGCCCTGCTGCGCTGCTTCTGCAGACCAGGCCAGGACCAGATTCTCACCTGCCCCCCAACCTACGGCATGTACTCCGTCAGTGCGCAAGTTAACGATGTCAGCATTGTCAAAGTACCTCTCGACACAGCCAACAATTTCCGCCTCCGCCCAGACGCCATCAACGAAGCTTTATCTGCAAACCCCTCCATAAAAATCGTTTACATCTGTTCCCCAGGGAACCCAACAGCAAATCTAATCCACAAGATAGATATTCAGAAAGTCCTCGAACACCCAACATGGAATGGGATAGTGGTGGTAGACGAGGCGTATATCGATTTTGCACCCGAAGGCTCAAGTTTGGCGGAATGGGTAACCGAGTGGCCGAATCTGGTAGTCATGCAGACGTTGAGCAAGGCATTTGGACTGGCAGGTATCAGGCTGGGAGTGGCTTTCACGAGTCCTGAAATTGCACGGTTGTTGAATAGCCTGAAAGCTCCGTATAACATATCGAGTCCCACCAGTGCGCTGGCGAAGGCCGCATTAGCGCCGGAGAATCTTGCGCTTATGAAGAAGAACATGGAAAAGCTTCTTGCGCAGCGGAAACGGTTGGCTGTCGAGCTGTCCAAGGTCCCTGGAATTGGCCGGTTCCTGGGCGGCATGGATTCGAATTTCCTGCTCTTTGAGGTTCTTGATAAGCCTGCTGAACAGGGTGGCAAACCTTGCAATGAGGTGGCGTTGATTGCGTATAAGGTCCTTGCGGAGACGAAAGGGGTTGTTGTCCGGTTTCGGGGGAATGAATATGGCTGTGAGGGATGTCTGAGGATTACTATCGGGACGGAAGAGGAGGTATCTAAATTCTTGAGGGAGATTCGCGTCGTTTTGGGTGATATATATGCCATGAAAGCCTAAATAAAAACGGTTGCATAAAATGGGATACCTTTTAACGAATATAGATTTCGCTAGCCATCAACTTTGGTTTTGATCAATTTAATTTATTAGAGGCATTTGCGGATCATTATGTTATGCTTCCATATCCTTAAGTCGGACACCAACACTAAACATCTATTCCGGTACAGCCATGGGACAAAAAAAACAAAAACAACAAACAAACCCCCACAACAATTCTAATCAAACTTATCCAGAATACAATATCAAATTACAATACTAAATATTTATACAGGCGCACGAGGTCCAATTCCAGGGAATTCTCCGTATCCCCAAGCACTCCGAGGTAAAAGTCCAAAGCCAAACCAAATGCTCCTTAGCAAAATATGATGAGGAAGTCCTCCGGAAAACATCAAAACACCAAACTTGTCATATCGTACTAATCGTAGGCAGTAGCTTCAAATCTGTAGAACCGGGAAAGGTTAGCACTAGGATTGGAACACCAGCGCAAGGATTCGCAGATAAACGAGTAACAGAAATTGTAACTTACAAGTCGTAGAGGAGTTCGTACAGGGGCGCGTCCTCCATGGAGCAACATCGCGATCGCTTTGTACGGGGTTGCCTGTAGCTTACGGTATGCTTCATGGATGTGTCTTGGCTCAATGGGTGTCCTCCCTTCCTCAGGGGGGTCGAAAAGCCCTGTCTCCCGTTTGCGCTTTTTTGTCTTTTCGCCATCATCCGAGGCTCCTCGGCCTTTCTTCCCTCGGTCTTCCTGCTCCTTCACTTTCAAAGCCTCTTCGGTCAATGTCTGCACGATTTCAAAAGTGAGGAAACCAAGAATGTCAACAATGTCATCGTTGGGTCTGAAGTCCGTCACAATTCCAAAACCCGCCCATTCTCGGAATCTCTTGGCCTTGCGGAATGTAAAGGATGCCTGTCGACAATCGGACCAGAATACGTATTCTTCACGCGTCATATTCTTCGTGCGTTCATCTGCGTTTGCGAGACGTTGGAGGGTGGCGTAATTCTGTTCCTCTTCCTCTTCATCTTCCTCATCCTCACGTTCTGGAACTTGAACTGAGTATAAATTGTTGAGATCCCAAGGCAAACCAACTTTGGCTCGTTTGTTTTTAGGTTTCGCGGCAACATCTGACGGGCCTGCAACACCGGCTCCAGCTAAGGGGTCATCGCCAGCCCCAAAATCCGCTGCGTCAGCACCACCCTTGTCATCTGAGTCCTTGACGTTTTTCCGGACGTCTTTCCAGGATAAGAAAGTCTTGAGCCGTGATACTTTAGCCTTGTCGTGGCGGATAAGAAAAATGAGATCATCAGTGGAAATTGATCGATTGCCCCGTCGTGCTGCCAAGGCAGTGCTTCTGCTAAGCTTTGAGCATAGGTCAGCTTTATCAGAACATAGAAGTGAAATAGGCGAACGCTTACCATTTCAATAACCTGTTGACGCACAATTTCCTCGATGAGAGTGGTAGTTTCAGCTGATGGTTCCGCCGTTTCTCCGGAAACAAACATCATCTGGCTCAAGGTGTTAGTAAATCTGGCATTCCATTCTTCCCACGTCTCTTCGTCTTCATTCTGGTCTTCATTCTCGTGCTGGTCCCCATCCCCATCCCCATCCGTGTCCGCGTCAAAGTCATCTTGAGGTACATTGCCGCCGTGGTCTTCGCAACCTGGCAGTGCGTTAAGGTCCTGGTTCAAAGGTCTAGAAGGCCCTTCACTGGGGAGATTCTCAGACAACTTGCTAGAGGAGTCCCCCGTAAAAAACATCGTGAACGATGGTGCAGCTGACTTCAAATGGAGCTGGAGCTGAAGGGGACCACTTTAATGGATAATTAAGCAAAGAACCAAACAAACAACTTGGTGGAGTGGTAAAGAAGACTCTCAGTGTGCTGCAAAACAAGGTTTGAAAAAAAATCATCCCATGTCAGGTAACCAAGGCGATCTGTGAGGGAGAGAACGAAGGGTGTTTCCCTGAGAAAGAAAACATCATTTTTCATCAAAACACTCCTGTGCACCCAATTTAGATGATTCAACACTTTCATGCTGAAAGATGATGCTTAAACCTCTCAACCCCACTTGTTCAAATCATCTAACAACGCCACTCGTTCCATGCTGCAAACATTGCTGATTCTGCACCATATCAATAGACATGGTCATTGCTCTTCCAGTCTAGCAAAATACTCCTATGAGGAGGTGAGCCTTGTAAATTCTCATGACCAAACTAATCCCGGTCGGCTAATGAAAGACAATTTGGAGAGTTTTGACTTGAGGTTCACCTAGGTATCGTAGGAGGGCCGGTAATTCAACCCTCTTACGATAACTTTAAGATGTCACCTATTATGTTTCGGCATCCCTTATGGGCCTTTCTAAAGAAGGACATAATAGGTTTCTGCAAGAACGGCGAATTTTTGATAGTTGAACGTTGATTTGATATTGAGGGGACACAGTTTCCTCCGAAGATACCGTTGAACATGAGAACCAGTAGACCAGAGGCAACACCTTACCAAAGCTTCACAGATATCTCAGCATGAAAGGAACTGTATTCTTACCTGCTGAATCTCCTGACGGTACTTGGGCGATCGTTCAGCCATCTTGGCGGCTCAACTCTCAGCGTGCGACACACACTGGCAATGTAAGGTGAATCGCAGTAAAGGAGGTCTCAGGGACACAGCCACAGCCGCCCCCAATAGCTGAAATCGTTCAGCACTTACGAAAGAATGGGCATCAATAGATCATGATTATGTCCGTTGTTGTCAATCGCGGACGTTCGACGTTGCCCAGAGCTTCTGAACACATACGGTGCCAAGTCCACGGATCGGGTGGTTTAATAAGCAAGATTGATAAGATCTGATCGGCTGTCGGAATCTCAAATGTTCCTTCTCCTGAAGAGCACCCATTCCTGGCTGGGTCGCATTACTTAATCAAAATAATAATAATAATAATAATAATAATAATAATAATATTCATAGCACCCGCAAACTTACCGTGTCAAAATTATTCACACGGAACTTGTTCACCATGCTGTATCTTGTCGGATTAGGTCTCGCAGATGAGACTGACATCACTGTTCGAGGGCTGGAAATTGTCAAGAAGGCCGAAAGGGTATACCTTGAAGCTTACACCAGCATATTGCTTGTGGATAAGGAAAAATTAGTGCGTGCTGAGCTCACAACATATCCGGTGTATCTTTATTATTCTAACATGGACCACGATTGATTCAGTAGGAGGCCTTCTATGGACGTCCCGTCATTGTAGCAGATCGCGAATTGGTCGAGACTTGCAGCGATGATATACTCCAAGGCGCCGATCAGGTAGATGTCGCGTTCCTGGTGGTTGGAGATCCATTTGGGTAAGGTAGCCCTGGGAAAAAATAGTCTTTACCAAACCCCAAGGTTTGCAGACTCACAGTTATGCCCAAAATTTAGAGCTACAACTCACACAGACCTCGTCCTGCGCGCCCGCGAACTCGGGATTACAACAAAATCAATCCCAAATGCGTCGATATTGTCAGCTATAGGATGCACCGGCCTACAGCTCTATAACTTCGGCCAGACTGTGAGTATGGTATTTTTCACAGAAAAGTGGAAGCCGTCGTCGTTCTACGATCGAGTGAAGGAAAACGTCCAGCTGGGATTCCACACTTTGATGCTCCTCGATATTAAAGTTAAAGAGCAATCGATAGAGAATATGGAGCGGGGAAGGAAGATATATGAACCCCCAAGATACATGACTGTTTCGCAGTGTGCCAGTCAGATGTTAGAGATAGAGGAAGAAAGGAAGGAAGGCGTTTACGGACCTGCTAGCCTTGCTGTGGGTGCTGCTCGGGTTGGTGCACCAAACCAACAACTTGTCGTTGGAACTTTGAAAGAGCTATGTGACGTCGATATGGGGAAACCGTTACATAGTTTGGTTCTCCTGGGCAAAAGGACCCATGACCTGGAAAGAGATTATATTCGAGACTTCGCTGTTGACAAAGCAACCTTTGATGAGGCTTGGAAAAGCAATTACGGAACGAATTCGTGACTCGTATTGACTATGTCGGAGAATAATTAGACAATAACTAATACAGTAAATTGCAAAAAACCAGATCATATCCGTACATTAGCCACAGTTTGAGCGGAGGGACACCTTCAAGAGGAACGCAGAAAAGGTCGAGGAGCCAGGGCTTTCAGCCTAGCACCATCTCTCTTCAAGCAAAGTCCTCAGACAATATCCAAAGGACAATCGCCATGATAGAAAAGGCAATACAATCCCAAATATATCTTCCTTAGTTGCTAGCGACCAGACCGACCTGAATAACTCGCCCCATAAGGCTGCTATCACATCACATGCTCTCATACTGGGTAACTAGGCCCTCTCCCTGATGAAAGTTGAAGAAATCTACCTTGTTTGACAAACATTTACAGATTCATCAACCCCTTCACTACCTACTACCCAAGCTCATCTAAGCCTAAAAAATTAGATGAATGTCTAAAGAAAATCGAACTTTATTTTCAAGCGCCAAGAGGCCTGCAGAGTCACTAGGAAACCACGTTGCCCAGGCATTTAAATATCAATGAGCTGACCCAAACACACGTAGATATTCAATGCGCTCAAGGGCTATGGCGGTGGATTGATCCACAGTCGGTTGCCATCGCTGCTGGTCTTAATTCTTGTGAGATTGTTGCGTTCGACCTGAGACTACAGGCAGTCTTTTTGTGTTTGGTTATCAAGTAAAAGTATGAGGCCAAAATTTGGATCCTGCTGCAAAGGATCAGGGGCTTATTCTCCGAATTCTTCTCAGGCTTGGTGAGCTTTCCTTCTCTGTGGAATGGGAGGGATGTCAGGACGGCCCCTTGAAAAATCAGTGTTTAGCGAAACAGTTACGCTGGATAGCGGAGTTGATAGGAGGGCGTTTATGACCGCCAATTATCTGTGACATTCCGTAGCTAAATGCTTTTAAAAGACGAAAGAGAGGTAATTTGTCCGTCTGTGTTTTATGAGCGATCTGATGCAAAACTAAATTTGAACGAGATAGGGACAAAAGAGCTTTTCGATAGAGAGAAAAAGGAACCATATTTAGTCCCATATTCATTTCCTCTAATAACCGCTTTAGACGTGGCACTGGCTACTTGAAGATATGAGATACAAGGCGCCATGCGCTCAGTGGCAATGCCAGTCTCTACCTACGAGTAAATTAGAGAGTGATACAGATTATATCCTACAGTAAAAAACAGACGGACGGGGCCACTGGAACAGTGTGCAATTGTGGTTCCATTCCGTGGTTCAGCGGCATCAATGAAGAAACAACTACCTACCCAGGCGTGTTTTAATACCTTCGCATATTTTTTATATCTTGTCAAGATCAATCCGAAGCGCAAAAGCGGGATGATATTATCTCTGCGGGGCCCTCCGATTCTGGACGGGCCGTAATGTGCTTGTCGTTAAATCCCCAACAAATCGGGTGAGCCGCAGCTAGTTACCTAAATATTTTTCATAGCGCGATCTCTACCCTCAGTAACAGCAATTTATTTTGTTCAAGCTTGATTTGCACATGGAAGATGTTGTTTTACGGCGTCAATCAAATTTCCAGTGGAAGACCCCGTGCACTCATCGCCAGGTATTACCATGTCCCAAAGCTATATGATACCGTGGCTCTACGACTTCGGAATATGGGTTTTTTCATTATGTCTTGACATTTTCTTCCGTGAGATCTACTCTCGAGGGACATGGCGGATTCCCAGGAATGGTCCGGTAATCGTTGTGGCCGCACCGCACGCCAACCAGTTCGTTGATTCCGCTATATTAATGCGCAATTTAAGATACTATGCCAGTCGTCGTACTTCATTTCTCACTGCCGACAAGACTATGCGCGAGCCGTACATTGGCACAATGACACGTCTGATGGGAGCAGTATCTGTTGTGAGATCTATGGACCTTGTCAAACCCGCTGAGGGTAAAATATACATTCCTGATCCAGAAAATGACCCCACTCTTATCCGCGGGCAAGAAACAGATTTCACCAACGGCCAATTCATGGAAGGGGGTATGATTGTTCTGCCCAAATGAAGGGAATCAGTGTCAAGCAACAAACTATCGCTAAAATCCTTGGACCTAAGGAATTGCGTCTCCAAAAGCCTTTCAAGGATTTTGAAAATGGGCTCCCACTCCACAAGCCATTGCGCGAAGGGACCCCCTTAAAGGTTGCACCGTTCGTTGACCAAAGCCAAATGTTCGACGCGGTTTATCGCAAGCTTTGCAGCGGTGGCTGTGTTGGCATTTTCCCCGAAGGTGGGAGCCACGATCGCCCTAGTTTCCTCCCATTGAAAGCCGGCGTGGCCATCATTGCCCTAGGTACCCTTGCGCGTCAACCTGACTGCGGCTTGAGCATAATTCCTTGCGGCATGAATTGCTTCCACCCTAATAAGTTCCGCTCCCGCGCCGTAATAGAGTTTGGCAATCCCGCTCAAGTTCACCCAGACCAGATCGAAGCTTTCAAGGCAGGCGGCCATCTGAAACGTAACGCCGTGGGGTCATTATTGGAAACAATTGAAGAAGCCCTTGCCGCTGTAACCCAACAATCTCCCGACCATGAGACACTTATGGTCATTCAAGCTACTAGAAGACTATACAAGCCTCTGCGGATGAGACTCCCTCTACCTGTCATTATTGAGCTTAACAGAAATCTCCTTAAAGGCTACACGCAGTTTAAAGACGAACCTAAGGTTCTCCAGCTGAAAAAAGCCGTGCTAGATACAATCGGCGATTGAGATCCTTAGGTATCCGGGATCACCAAGTCGAATGGGGGGATGTTGAGCAGCGGCCGTGGTGGCTGGTTTTCGGAATCCTACTTTGCCGTATTGGTGAATTCCTCGCATTAGCATTAGCAACATTACCATCGGTTGCTTTATTCTGGCCGGTCTTCGTCATTACAAAAATAGTGTCGGTTAAAAAGCAACGCCAAGCACTGGCCTCATCAGTTGTGAAACTAGAAGGCCGTGACGTAGTCTGAAGTTGGAAAATCATCGTAGCAATGGGGCTGGCTCCCGCATTGTATATCTGGTATACAGCAATTGCGACTGTCTGGCTTTATTACTGTCGTCACGAGGGACATTACCCAAACGTTGTTCCGTGGTGGATTGACCTCAGGAATTATATTCCTGATATTGTCCCGTTATGGTGTGTTTTTCAATGTTCTTCACAGGCCTCATGATTTCAGTCTCCTTTGCCGGTTTGCGTATCGGTGAGATAGGCACCGATGTTCTGAAGTCTCTGCCTCCACTTTTAGTGGCATTGCACCCCAGGTCCGCTAACTCGCTGGTCAAGTTGCGAGCAGAGCGGCAGGCATTGTCTTCCCAAGTTGTGGAGGTGGTCAACACATTTGGTCCAGAAATTATCCCGATTTCGAATCGGAAAAACTGGTTCGTGAGGACTCTCACGATGATGTGTATCAATCTCGACTGAAGAGCATGCCTCCGAGTAAATCGGGGAGCCGGAGTAGAAGCGAAAGTAGGGATAGCCGATCCAGCAGCATCAGCTCCTTTCTCAACGATACTTTACTCAGGCCCTTGTCTACTCTATCGAAGGATAACCTAGGTGAGGTGAACCGGAGAATCCAGGACTCCAAGTCGAAGAAACGCATACGGCGCTCACGACGAGACGATGTGTCAGATGATGACCTTGTCTTAGTTGACGAATACTCTAGTGTTAGAAGCCAGCATTTTACGGAAGATAAGAAATCAAGATGATGATGATGGATGTGCGCATCTCGAAGAGATCCCTGAATTTCTAGAAGTATGGGATCCAGTCGAATTCAAGCTTCATTTCCGCCTTATTCACGATTTTCGGTAAACGAACAATTGACATTAAAAGCATATGGTTTACTATAGTCCCGGGCAGGTTGGGCTGACTTTGATCGAAAGTATATATTTTTATGCCTGGGGAGTTTAATTGTCCAATCACGAATTTATATCCAAGCAAAATATTAGTTATTTCTGTTCTCCCTTTTCTTACGGTGAATACGTCCCCATATGTCCACACATGGATACAAAGTTGTCCACACTAGAAATATATTTCCACCAAGGAATATACATAGGGAGCCTGATCTTCTATATATATATATATATATATATATATATTGAGGAGAGGGGAACCGGATCCCATCAAACCCCCAATCAGAAATCGGGTTGTCAAGTAGGAGAACGCTCTGCGTGGGAAATAGCAAGCCCGAAATCTAAACTATTTATAATATGGGGAGGCACGATTGGGTAGCCGCAGTATCCACTAAACAGCCCCAAGCCAAACCCTTGCCAAAATGCTGGCTACTGCGTAAGATGTCACACCACACGAGACATCTGTCTCCTGGAAGTTGTCTTTTTGATGCGTCCAAAACGATGAAGAAAAGATATCATTATCCCCGGCATGAACACTAATTTAAGTTAGTTCAAGAGCTTCCTTCACTTACTGACCTCCCAAAGAATCGCCCCGATAGGCGACAGGTCATCTTAGCAGTTGAACTAACCTTACCCCAATATTACCACTCTCCTCTCTACAATATGGTCACCTACATCCTGTACGGCTTCCGCTGGAACCGCATCGCTAGCCCGTCAGCATATGGTATCCGCGCATACATCGCAATCGCTAACATCGCCGACGCAGCCGCTGAGTACCTTCAGCATCCAATTACAAATGCTGTCATCCTCGACTCATTCAACCACATCGACCCCAACATACTTACCCATATACCCGACCTCCAACTCATTGAGCAGTACGACCCCGATGACCTTGGTGCTGACGCCGTGAGCCAGCCATATGCATACGTTTCAGCGAAAACTCTGACGATGGGGGCGAAAGCACTGTCCCGTGCAGGGCTGGGATTGAGTCTGCAAGAAATTGCACAGCAAGATCCGGGCCTGTCAACGGCGGGGACCGAGGTATTTAAAAAGCTTAAGGATGAGCTAGCCCCTGCTTCGGAGATTGGCTGGTTTGTAGTTTACAATGGCGAGCCGGAACGGGCGTATGAAAGCTCGGATGAGAGTTCTTCTGTGGTGGAGGATGAGGATGTTGTCACGGATAGTAAGGGTGGTATCAAGGAGTAAAATCTACTATCGATTCTACTGAGTCAATGGTATGTTCCTTATGCCTGTTTATCTTGGGCAAGATCTTGATGAATCAAGAAATGAAAGGGTGACTCTGAGCTGCTGCAATAATATGCGGATGAACTGATTGGAACTGTATCACAGCTTACGTCGAAGTCTAATACAACAAGGCAGTGCAATTTGGTACGAAATGTCACGCTTAATGGGGGCGAAAGTATATTTTCTCCGAGTCTAGTTGTAGATTTTCAGGTGCCTTGAACACTCTACGGTAGATTTACGGTGAGGTATACCAGTGGTTTGTAGCTATTATTGTTTGGATTAATATGCAAGAAGTTATCTCTATTGCCTATGTATCTTTTGTACATATCATATCTATAGCAATCAATTCATCTATATACTGGATATCTGATTTAGCCATGCTGTAGCTTGGTTGATCAATCTCCGCCAATATGGAGCCGGGCGGTGAGTATCGGCAGAACAGTGGGAGATGACCCCGGGAAATCGTAGCTCTGAGGAAGCATCTTCAACTCTCACAACTCAACGCACAGCCTCATGAAGCATTATCCCACTTCCTAGATTTGGTACCAGGCTGTCTATTTACGGGATGGTTCTCTCTTTCATCCTGATTCAGAACAGGCAGTATGTGTCCCTTATTGCAAATGCTTGCGTGGCTATTAGCTCACTGACGCTGAAAGGGGCAAAACTCGTCTGGCCAAGTGGTACGCGCCATATAATGTAAGTGACCCATTCTTAATGATTTGTGTATCTGATGTAGTGGTGTAGCTAACGTGTTCTAGGATGATGAGAAAGTGAAGCTAAAGGGCGAGGTGCGTCTCTATCCACAGCAACCCCGAGACATTTAACTCTCCCCCCTCCCAGTTTCTCATATCCAGAACCACCAAGCGGCGTTTCCGGCATCGAAATCTAAATAGACCTACAGGTCCACCGACTTATCGCCCCTCGTGATCAAAAGTATCAGTCCAACTTTGTGGAGTTCCGTCGCAGCACAAAGATCGTTTACAGACGTTATGCAGGTCTATTTTTCTGCGTCGGCGTCGATGCGAATGACAATGAATTGGCGTATTTGGAAGCCATACATTTCTTTGTGGAGGTCCTCGATCAGTTTTTCGGCAATGTCTGTGAGCTTGATTTGGTATTCAATTTTTACAAGGTGCGTTATTGTTTCGAGGACGGGGAATTTAGGATATTTAGGTTCACAGGCAGGTTTGATTGAAGTTCAAGGAATCTTCGGACTAAATATCTACCTGCTTCGAGTCGTCGGTGATAATTGATGGCTAACGTTCGAAATAATTTATTATCTATGTCCAGGTTTATGCCATTCTCGACGAAGTGTTTCTCGCCGGCGAGATTGAAGAAACGAGCAAACAGGTTGTGCTAACGAGATTGGAGCACTTGGATAAACTTGAATGAATTCACGAAAATATATACCTGTCTGCATGCCCCTTTGGTTTTCGTCATTGTATTACCCTGTTTATTATCATAATTTCTATGCTTTTCAAATAGACTTAATCTAGAGAACCTAACTGTTTTCTTTTGCTGATTCCCCAATCCTCCCGCTATCCTTTCTTCCGACTCCTGAGAGGGAATTGTATCGTTGATTAATCTTTGAGGCCAGCATCAATTGGTTATGGTGCTTCAGGGAAATCTTCTTGTATACCGCATAGCCTCTATTTCGTTAGCACCAAGTGGATGTAACAATCGACGAATGTTCCTGGTCTCCACAACATGTGGAAGGGTCTTTTCCTCATTGGGTTAGGTCCTCCCCCGACAGCGTGAATCGTTGGAGCTTGAGACTACCAAAGATATCGAACGCCAGATGCATGATGGGCCCAAAGATTATGCGACTGGGGAAAGTTTGTTTCAATTTAATTCTCCGCGCCAATAATCGCAAGGTAGCCGAAAAAGTTTGACCGCTTTGATTTTCGAGAACGATATCCACCTGCAGTGGACTTGGTCGAAACAAGTGGAAATGCAGGATAGGGACGATCCTGGTTAGCGGATCCCTATTTGGGGGATAGGTGAAGCCTTTCAACTCTGCTAGGATATCCTTGAACAGGGACCGGTTCTTCCCGAAAGAAGTTGGATTGCCACTTCGTTAAACACCTCTCTGATCAGGGTCTTGTCAACATTATGAAGATTGTACCACAATCTATGACTCAGCTTCTCCCGGTAATTCTCCGCATATTACAGTTGAATTTTATAGGTGGGAACCAACCGAGGGTCTTCAAATTTGAAATCTCGAAACGGACATGATTGCACTTGTCTACACCTGGAACCAAAAATTTCACAGGAATAAAAGAGATTGAGTGATGACGCACAGCCATAAGCGGAACATTCCGGTTTCCAGTGGCATAAAAAGATCGCGAATGCAAACCAGAAGCACGTGGAGTTTGGCAAGCGCCCTCAAACTACATATCAGCGATCTAGAGAACGGAATGGGAGATTTAAGTCGGATTTGCACCAGAAATGAGAGCTGGAAGATATTAGAGCTGGACAATCCGAACAGACGCAAATGGCATCTCATCATTGTACATTCGCACAGCGGGAGAGACGGCAATGTAATGTGACGATTCCAGCCATGACCTATTCGTCACTTCCGCAAAAGGTTCAGTCGGTCAGATTTGGTTTCTGTCCCGTAGTCGAACTTTTTCAAAATGAGCCCTGACTTGTCTGCTCGTGGTCTCGGCACAAATAATTTCACTTGTCACCTTCTAATCAAACCATATTAAGCCAGGCTGGCTCTGTTTTTGCTCAGGGCATCTTCAATTTTCAAAGCAGGGAAATGGGACAAGAAGTAAAGTGAAATTCCTTGACCGGCGTCGCTAGCCGGACAAACCCTGCCGCGCAGAGCCTTCAATAACCACACGCAGCTCTATCCATATGTCCACGTCACGCTTCCGTTGCCGGCATCAAATCCAACGCAGGACCTTTCTTTTGCCTTCAAGGGGTATCTCAGAATGCCACTGCACTATGGACTGTTAGATCCCTCACATCAATTATTCCCATTAATGCAGTGCTGGTCTTGTGAGTTCTACTCAAAACTCTCAACATATATTTTCTGATCGAACAAATGTTCTTACATCCATCTATCAGTTCTGGGAACCTGATGTGGAGTTGAAAAGTCTTCTTCATCAGCATTTTGCAAATTATAGCTGTGGTTGCGGGGATTATGGTCTGCTCTGAAGGCTCAGGATTATTGGCTTTGTGGGTTTGGTATGGAGGTTAGTCGCGAGCGTGTCGTGCCTTTGTTGTGTGGCTGCGTGTTGGATTTATAAGGGGAAGGGACACGAGATGCTGCTCCCCGCCGAGGAAGAGATAGGAGAAGCGAGCTCAGTGTTTCACAGAGCAGTTGCCGGGGGTGGGGGGGGGGGAATAAATTAAAGATTGGTCATAGAACCGGGGAACCAGGTAGAATATCTAAGGTGCCTAGGTAGTAACTAGGGTTGGTCCACGCTATCTGGCCGGTGCTGCTGCTAGATTCTGAATGCATGGGTTTACTAAAGATTTTTGGAATTAACGGAATATAACTACCCCATCCGGGTACCTGGGAGAGTGACACCGCACCTTCACTACTGCTTTGCTTCCTGGGCCCTCTTGGAAAAGTCATAACTAGTTAATAACTAACTAGTTAACTAACATAATCAATCACCTAACGGATCAAATCACCTAACAGAACACCCCCCACCATTCTATTTGACAAAATTTCAAATTAAACAACAATAATGAGGAATTATATATAGAAATTATATAGGATAGATACTTAGATCTGTTGACACTGCCTAATATTATGTTCAGGGATATTACACTTACTGCAGGTTGAGGGTCTTCAGGTTCAAATTCTCAACTCATTTCTCTATAGATTGATCAGGCTTCTAAGGTCTAGCAGTCCTAGCTAATGTGTCTTAAGCTATTAGAATTCCTTTCTTAGCTATATGAAAATATGATTTTTCTCTCTCTTACTTCTGTCTAATGTTGATAGCTCTTAGCTCTGTGTTTTCTTTGCTACTATAGTAGCACTATATATGATTAGCTGATATCTCTTCTCTATTCTCTGACTATATGACAGATAACTTACAATCTTTCTCAGCTCTAGTGATCACTCTGACTATCAAAATAATTCTCATCATAAAGTTAATCTTATTAAAGTTGTAGATATTCTTCAGTATAGTTTTATACTTCTTTATTGTATAATTCATCAAAATAAATCATTCATATAAAATCTTTAAAATTTCACACTGTGCTTGCTAATAGTTATATTTTGTATAAGAATGTTGATGTCAAAGACTTCTTATACTACTAGCTTTTTGTTCTCACACTGCATACTAAAGCACTTCATGAAGAATCAGCACTTTAGAATCAGCATTTTCTGAAGAATCAGTACTTCATGAAGAATCAGATTATCACATCACTATTTTCTCATTTTATGGAAGATTAGAAATAAAATCTATTGTCACTCAATCATGTATATAAACACTCTGAATTTCTCAAATTTCTTAAGAGATTTGGTGATTGACTACTATTTAATTCTACATCTATGTTTTCACTCATTGCTATTCTCTTCTTTTTATAGTGCTTACAGCATCTACATTTCTTCTCTCTTATGATATGTTAGGGAGCGAATGCGAGCTGCATAAGAAAGAATTCTCCGCGTTGCTAACTGCTATTGTCAGGCCTATCCGCCTTCTTATGTAATCCGCACTGTATATAACTTCTGTGTAGCTAGTGATCACTTTATAATCAATCAAGCAATCTATCCTTCACAGGTTATGAGACTCATTTTGCGCAAATAACTGCCAATTCAGAGAATTCTTGCCAAATATAGTGTATATTAATCACTGCTCACTTCATTCAATATAATATTGTTTTATTTTATGTTAATTGATTGATTTGACATATTCTTATATTATTATTATTATTTTTTTTCTGTGTTCAATCTGTTCACTTAGCAGGTGAAAAAAAATCTGCAATTCACTAATTTTTCAGTGACTGATCACACAAGAACATGTCAATCTGCTCAATCAAGCTTATAGATAAGAATCTTACTAAATAAGATTACTACTTTATAAAGAAGATTAATACAACATGGTGAAATATATGATGACTCACTCATGATTGTGATCAAGTCAATTCAGTCAATCTGATTGATCTGAAAATGATCAGGGGGCTCTGAGCTCACTGACCCCCCCAGAGGTGTTCAAGAGTTTCAATATTAAATCCTCTAAAACATCTGATCAGCAAGTCAAGCTGATTACAGTCCCTATCACAGTGAGACTGGTCTACTTACATTATATCAAATATGCTGATCTGACTTCTTTAGAAGATGGAGTGAAGATGTCTGCAGTGATTCTTAATCTGCCACCAGCAACTGACTTTGAAGAATTGCAACTGAGGAAATTGAATCTTAAACATCAAAAGATTGATTTAGAACTTCAAAAAGAGAGGTGTAAAGAATTACAGCTTCAACTTCAATTGAAGAGGCTCTGCACTCAGAATGACAGAGTCATGATGCTCACAAATTCACTAACAGGTTGACCATCAGCATGAGATCTGAACTTGAGGTCCTGAATGCAATATAATCTCTATGATTCAGATAGCTATATCAGCAAGACAATCAGCCAGTTCAAACAGGATTCTAAGTATACTATTAAGCTAAATGCTCTGATCAGATCTTTGAATTACCTCTCCTAGCATGTGAATATGAAGGCCAAGCTAATTGACACTTAATGCTGGGTTATATTGGAGGACAAATAAGTCAAAAGCCCTGATTAGAACTCTGAATAAACTTTTTTTTGAGAGGTCAAAAATCATTGACTTTACACATTCATTTCAAATGCATTGGCAGCCAGTATTAGGCC
The DNA here is from genome assembly GCF_000150705.2 of Paracoccidioides lutzii. Classification (NCBI taxonomy): domain Eukaryota; kingdom Fungi; phylum Ascomycota; class Eurotiomycetes; order Onygenales; family Ajellomycetaceae; genus Paracoccidioides; species Paracoccidioides lutzii. Next base: position 1,306,477 of record NW_015440950.1, on the reverse strand, counting down.
CTGTTTTAATAAGTATGATGAGGACAGAATCACTTATTTCCTTTGACATGTGATTGAGGAGGAAGTTTTCATCCTGAGAACACAGCTCTGCATGGAAGCAGTCCTGGTGTTTACATCAATAAGTGATGTTCAAGTCACTGATGTATATATATTTTTCAATAAGTTCAATGATATTATTATAAAATTAGAAATATTTAATATTTTACTCTCAAATGATATGATATTCTACATGTTCTATTCTGCACTTTTCAATATATGATGAAACTATATGTAAAAGAAAATTGAAAAGGTACAAGAGTTTAAATCAAAGTCTGTTGTGTTAGATATTCATTCAATCATGGAGGAAATATGCTTTTGATTGAACCCTCTTAAAGAGGTCAAGAAAATCACTCAGGCAGCTAATTCTTCAGCTAACATAGCTCAAGCCAAAAATACAGCTATGGGTTCCAATAATAGTAGTAACATTCAAAATAATTTAACTTATGAGAGCTGACCTGGGGGATGTGAAGACTATTGAATGAGTGAATATTTAAATTCTGACCTTTTAATCTGTCTGAAATGCAAGCATCATCATAATAGACTCTGCTGAGTAGTCAATCTAGATAGTACTTCTGAAGAATGAAGAACTATTAATACAGTGAGAATAGAGAAATATAATAATAAGAAGAGTAGTGAGGACAAAAAGACTCTGTCAACTGCAAATGACAGCTCTGAGACATTTCAAATGATGAATCTAGTGCAGATCATTGAGGTGCATGTGTATTTTGCTAAATCAATTGCCAACTCACTCATCATATGAGATAGTGAGGTTGGATGTTATATTGTATGTGATCAATCATGATTTTCTTGAATAATAGAGGTTAGTGACTTTATGATTCAAGTGGTCAATAAGACTACTTTAAAAGTTCAAAGGATTGAGATCACCTTCATCCCAGTCAGAGAAAGATTAATTGAATTCAATCACATCTATTTGATGTTAGACTTATCTGTCAATCTCATATTCACTGACCTATTGAAGCACCAGAGCTATATTCACTATGATCTGCATGTGGACACTGAAAATTACTTTGAGATAATAGCATCTATAGAAAATGATATCTTCTATATGAATTTGAATTTCAATAATATATATATTCTACCTGATATTCTCTTTATGTTCAAAGGTATTATGAATAATCTGAAGCTTGAATCACTAGCATACTTGATGATTCTGAAGTTCAGAGTGATTTCAACAGATTATGATCTGAACACTGCATCACTGAGTCTTTTCAATCATAATAATGTGGAGTTACTAATTAATCTGAAGGATCTAAATACTGATATCTTCATTTTATCCTCATCAACCTGACTACTCATCATTTTACTGAAGCAGCTACTGATTGACAAGTGACACTAGTAATTGAGTCATATTGATAAGAAGAATCTAATTAAAATATTATGAGAGCTTTGTTTTAAAATAATTATCATCAGCTCAAAGAAGCTCTCATTCTGCATCATATATATTAAAGTCAAGTATAAATGTACAGGTTATAAAAATACCCTGCTACACTGTGCTACTCACAAAGGTCTTAAGATCTGAGTGAATCTATTTGAAAGTGGAGAAATACTTAATAATGAAGAAGATACATCATTTTATGTAGGTAAGAAGCTCATGATGATAATCACTGACAATGCTATACAAATGTAATAGACTTTTCTATTGAAGTACTGTAATAAGACTCTAAAATATATATAAATCTTCAATCAATTTATGAAAAATCTACTCAATTGTGATATTGTGATTATTTACTCTGACTATGATGAGTTAAATTCAAACACCATAGCTGTCTATATAATGAGTGAGAGTATTAAATAAAAATCAACTCTGTCTCACACTCTGTAGTAAAATGATATGTCTATATATTCTATTAGCCTGATTATGAAAAAAGTCTGAATATTATTAATAAATTTCTCCTCCCTCTATCAGATGTGAGGTGAGGTGATAATTGCAGTGACTGAAATACTTAACCTTATGCCAATGTCAGCCAAGCTTTATAATAGTATAGAGGATCTGAATCTGAAGCTGATTATCTCATATAAAGCTTGACTCAGGGCCATGCTCTCCATATACAGGATTTGCTAATGAAAGTGTAAGACTTATTTAAAAATAGTGCTCAAGCTAAATATGAAGATGATCTCATGATCATAGAAGCTTATATTTACAGGCTATGATAACTTTACTAATTATAGATTGATCAATCCTTCTAATGATCACCTTTATATATTAAAAGATATAATATTTCAAGAAGATCTTTATTTGATGAATTCTCTGACCTTGTCTGAGCAAGATATCAAGAACCTGCCTTCTGCCACTCATATAACTGCAGTTGTGATCCTCTCTACCCAACATGATTTATCAACAGATGATTTCATGATAAATAGAGAGTCTCTATCTGCTTCTTCAGTATTTCTACATTCTATAAATAATTGATGAATAGACTATAAAATTACTATATGAATTTCAATATTTTTGATGTGAAACACTACTACTCCCCCAGGGTCTGCTTTAGAGATGGAGAATTCTTCAATGCTTACTAAGAATATTACTTCAGTAAGAAAGATCTCAGTAAGAGATTTTATTGACAATTTGACTAATGTTCTCACAGACTATGAGATTACTGGTTTACTAGTTCTAAAGAATCTCATCTGAGTTCAGGCATCTGCAGATTGGAAATATTACTTCCATGTCTATATTAAAGAGATTAACCACCTCAAGCAGATTGATACATAGTGACTAGTTGAAAGAACTTTAAATATGATAATTCTATATAATCAATGAGTGTTCAATAAAAAGACTAATAATATGAAAAGAATTGATTGATATAAAACTCACTGAGTAGTCTGCAGCAATTATCAAGAAAAGAATGTCAATTATTCAAAGATATTTGCATCAGTTGTATCAGTCTCCACCTTCTGAGTGCTTATGATGATCTCAGTATTCTGAGAATGATATGTTCTACAGATCAACATAGTTACAGTGTTCTTAAATGCTCAGCTTTCTATCAATAAATATATATATATGCATCAACCTACCAGGTTTTATAAGAGATGCAGTGATCTAATATATAAATTGATACAGAAACTATATGACTTGAAGCAAGTAGCACTATTATGATATGAAAAGCTTTGAAAAATGCTATTGAAAATAGACTTTTATATCAGTTCTCATGATACTGATTTTTTCATCAATGATATCTGCAAAGTCTATATAATCATCTATGTAGATGATGTTCACCTATATAGTCTGAATATATCAGATATTGAATGGACAAAAGCCCAGATCACCACTAATTATAAGATCAAGGATGTGAATGAATCACACTAGTATTTAAGTATGAAGATTGATTGAGATGTTAAATCATTATCACTGTCTCAGTCACTGTTCATAAAGAACCTGCTTAAAGAATTCTCAATAAATGACTACCACTCAACATCCTCCTTTATGGAGGAGAATGTTGATTTCATAAGTAATAATGAAGAATCAATTACTTATACAGCAGAATTTATATTACAACTTTATCAATCAGAGATTGACTCTCTGCAATATCTCACTGTCAACATACACTCTGATATAAGCTTTGCTGCTGACTTTTTAAGAAGATTCAGCTCTCATCCTATCTCAAAAAATTGAGTGACATTCAAGTGAATTCTTAGATATCTATAAGGCACATCCAACATAGGTGTATCCTATCAAAGAGATGCAGATATAAAATCTATGGTATTCACTGATGCTGATTGAGTGAGCTATGATCTGAGTTCCCACTTCATCACTGAATATATCATTTATATGACAGGGGGTCCTGTTGCTTGGTGAAGCAGCAAGCAGACAGATGTTTCAAAATCATCTACTGAGGCTGAATATATCACATTCTCAGAGACTGCCTATGAGCTTGTCTGCCTCTGGGAATTGCTGGAGGATGCTGGCTTTGTGCTGTCTCAGCTCAATAATCTTGATGATAATAACAGCCTGATCAAATCACCAGTCAATAAGCTGACATATACAATTCAGATGGATAATAAATCAGTGATTGAACTGGCCAAAAGTGAGGCTATTCCGCGCTGATCTAAGCATATAGAGGTTCACTTCCATACTCTTCAGAATCTTGTCTGCAAGAATAAGATCTCAATTGATTATGTCCTGTCTGCTGAGAATGCAGCAGACAGGCTGACCAAGCCGCTTGGAGCAACTAGATATGCCCTATGGTGACAGATATTAGAAGACATGATAAGTGGGCGGAAATGATTATATGGAGGAAATGACTGGTTTTTCAACAATATGGGTTTTCCAGTCAAATTATGTACCAATACCTAGCTACAGGCTATTTTTTGTATGTAATCTCGCGTACAGTTACATCAGTGAGTGGGGGTGTCAGGCCTATCCGCCTTCTTATGTAATCCGCACTGTATATAACTTCCGCGTAGCTAGCGATGGCTTCATAATCAATCAAGCAATCTATCCTTCACAGCTATATAATGAAATATTAAGCTTGGTGAGAGAAAAGATGCTGGGGTCCGCCCGTATTATAAACAACCCTGCAGATCACGTGATGGGGATACCTAATCCCGGCACCGAGGTCGCCGGCGCCGAGCCTAACATTAATGAGCTTATTCTGATATCATATGATTTTATTTCTAATTAACTCAGTTTGAGATATCATTCAAATTTATTTTCTGATGTTTTGCAGATCAAGATACTTCTTCTTTGATAAAGAAGCAGATGACCTGAAGCTTAATATTCAGCTTTGAGATTACAGCTTCTGAATTAAATGAAATAAGTTCAGTATCTTTAAAGCCCCTGTGGATGTTGCTTGAAGTAATTGATATATGTCTGTGATGCCAAGACTCCTTATACTAGCTCCTTGCTCCTTGCACCTCAAACCGCTTGTTCCTCCATTCTATGGAAGATTAGGGGTAAAACCTATTGTCACCTGTTCATGTATATAAACACCTCGAATCCCCCGAATTCCTTTCAAGAGATTCAGTGGTTAGCTACTATTCAATCCTACACCTATGTTTTCACCCATCGCTTCCTCTTCCCTCCCCAGCGCTCGCAGCGCCTATCCTCCTACTCTCTTACGATATTAGTTATGGTGCTTTTCACGCTTCCTTTTCACACTTAGTTCATCCACATCAAGTGTCCTCAGAGTGTCATATGCTGTTTGAAATGCCAGTAAAAATTTGAGTTTTGTAATGTGATTAATGTGGTTCTGCATAAGCATCTCAATCTGCTTGTTATATGCCTTCCTTGATGATGATGATGCAAAGCAGCTCATATTAAGGCAGCTGAAGAAGGTGAGAGATGATTATTATACCAGCTATTTAGTGACAGAGATTATTTCTAAAAAGTCTAATGCTGTTGCTGCTGCCCATACATAGGAATAAAAGACCATTTTCTTGGCTGTTAAGCGCTAATTAAATAGATTCTTCTCATTGAAAAGCCATTTGAACAAATTGGTTAAATCAGTTACACTCTTGGTTGGGGCCGATTCTAGGGGGTAGCCTAAGCCCTTCACGTGCTTTATGAAGCACAGACTACCATCCGTCGAAAATTTCACGGAGTTTTGTTTTTCCTGTCAGCAAAAAAAAAAAAAAAAAAAAAAAAAAATCCAATACAAAAATAAAATCTGCAACTTTCATCATTTCCGTCGTTCAGCAACACCACCCTTTCTCTTCCATGGTCCCTCTGTTCACCTCAGTGTCTTTACTTTACACTCTCTGAGTTGCATTGTGTTGTCTTGGTGCTTTGCTGTGTTTGGGTGGTAGTTGATTTCTCAACATTTATCTGTTTTCCAAGAGAACCCTCAGAATGCTGGGTCCTGTCCGTCGAGGAAATATCCTCGGACGCACTATACGACCATACATTGTCCGCTCACTCAGAATCCAGACAGGTACTCAGCAGCCAATAATTTCATCTCGGATAGCTCAACAGCCTTCTGTCCTTGCTATCAGAGCGTTCCATCCGTATCCGGCCCTCAGATCTTCTCAAGCTGCCTCTGCTGTGAAGGAATCTGAGGCTCCAACCGAATACACGCAATTTTCCGAATTGGCCACCGATGGGCTGGTTAGTGACAATGTCATCCGGGTACTTACCAATAAGATGAATATCACAACTATGACAGAGGTGCAGAGGATGACAATAAATGCTACATTGAATGGATCCGATGTGTAAGCGATTCGTCTATCACCCGCCACTTTTCTCCCCTTGGCTCAAGTCTTATTTTTACCATTTTGCTAACTGAAACAATGAAGCCTTGCCCAGGCAAAAACTGGAACTGGCAAAACACTTGCTTTCCTTATTCCAGTTGTGCAGAATATTCTAAAAGATCAGCAGCTAGCTCAACGGGCGAGGAACAACCGTTCACGATCCAACGCCTCGGATATCCGAGCCCTTATTATTTCCCCAACCCGTGAGCTTGCCGAACAAATTGCGGTAGAAGCAAAAAAACTTGTGTCGAACACCAGTGTTATTGTCCAGACAGCTGTAGGTGGTACGAGGAAACGTGAAGGCCTAATGCGGATTCAACACGAAGGATGTCATATCCTTGTGGGTACTCCAGGACGTCTTATTGACATATTCTCCGACCCAACAAGTGGTGTTTCTGCCCCGAAATTAAGTGCATTGGTCCTTGACGAAGCCGATCGTCTTCTTGATATCGGATTTGCCCCGGATATTCAAGAGCTTCAAAGCTATCTACCACGCCGTCAAGATGTCGACCGACAAACTCTTATGTTTTCTGCCACCGTCCCAAAAGAGGTTATGGCTATGGTGCGCCAGACGATGAAACAGGATTTTACTTTTGTCAAGACAGTTAAAGAAGATGAAACACCAACGCATTTAGCCGTTCCTCAAAAGCTAGTTTACCTCCGTGGATTGGAGAATCAGCTCCCAGCCATTTTTGAGCTAGCGAAGCAAAACGTTGAAAATCATAAAAATGATCCTGCCAATGTCAAACCCTTCAAAGCGATCGTGTATTTCAATTCTACTGCTGAGGTCGGCCTGGCGAGACAAGCTTTTTCAGCAATGAGATATGATTTGTCTTCGGATTCGGATCATCCCCTTCCTGATGTTCAGTGCTACGAGATGCATTCCCGCTTGACTCAGGACCAGAGGACAAGATTCTCAGGCCTATTCCGCAAAGCGAGCTCTGCGATCCTCTTCTCTTCCGACGTTACAGCCCGTGGAATGGATTTTCCTGATGTCACGCATGTGATCCAGATTGGCGTCCCACGAGATAGAGAAACATACATCCACCGCCTCGGACGAACAGCTCGTGCTAATAAAAAGGGAGAGGGGTGGATTTTCACTCTACCGTTGGAGAGCGACAATGTCCGCCGCCAACTCAGAGGCCTTCCAATACGATCCGATAGTTCGAGCCTCCTTACTGCATCAGCTGACATGACCACAGAAGATGGGCACCCGCCTCATGTTTCCGATATATTCTCCAAGGTCAAGGATGGTTTCAAGACGGTTTCAATCAAGCAAAAATCTAACGCGTATGCCGCATACTTGGGCACCTTGGCCCAATTAAGAGATAAATACGAGGTTGTCCAGTGCATCAATCAACTCGCTACACACGGTTGGGGTCTGAGGGACCCACCTGCGTTCTCCAGCGTGACCGCCGCCAGACTCGGTTACAGGAATATTCCAGGTCTAAATGTTAGGAACTCTGTGGAAGAGGATGACGCTCCTGGTTCCTCCAACTCCCGAGGGTCCTATGGGTCTATTAATTCCTACGGTTCTCGCGATTCTTATCGTTCTCGTGGTTACTCCAGCAATCCTGGCTTCTCTGGCGGCAATCGTAACTCATATGGTGGTGGCCGTAACTCCAATGGCGATGGTCGCGGCTTCAATGGCGGTGGTCGTGGCTACTTCAGTGGCGGCCGTAATTCCAATGGCGGTGGTCATGGCTCCTTCAGTGGTGGCCGTAGCTTCAATGGCGGTGGTCGTGGCTCTTTCGGTGGTGGCCGTAACTTCAATGGCGGCGGTAGTGGCTCCTTCGGTGGCGGCCGGGACTCTAACCGGAGCTTTGGAGGGCGTGTTTCGAATACCAGGCAGAATCGCGGTAACCCCTTCGACTTCGATTCTTGAATTGATGACCAGCGGAGATTTGTCTGAACCTGCATAGCTAGTTATCCAACGCTATCATTCCTAGCTGGGTTTAAACGAAGTGCGACATGAAGTCTGATGGATTCCAGCACCAAATTTTCTTCGACTTTTTTTATCTTTTTTTCCCCTCCCCTCCTCGCGCAGTACAGAGTATCAACTCATGTTATATCTCTGCGCTTTCGCTGGCGACCAGGCAGAATCGCGGTAACCCCTTCGACTTCGATTCTTGAATTGATGACCAGCGGAGATTTGTCTGAACCTGCATAGCTAGTTATCCAACGCTATCATTCCTAGCTGGGTTTAAACGAAATGCGACATGAAATCTGATGGATTTCAGCACCAAATTTTCTTCGACTTTTTTTTTTTTTTTTCTTTTTTTCCCCTCCCCTCCTCGCGCAGTACAGAGTATCAACTCATGTTATATCTCTGCGCTTTCGCTGGCGATGGATCATAGACATGGGATGGGAGATTGTCATGTTTAGTTGCTAGTGTTTGTCCGCTCGTTCTTACGGCTTCTTCGGGTTTTATTTTTCAGGATTAGTAGACTTTTGTCTAATGGGATTCTATGGGTAAAAAGGCGGTGTTTGCTTTTTTATTTTACGGCTGAGAGTGATGATGTATTACTCATGGTTGCTTCATTTCTTCCATGTCTTACCTCATAATGTCGACCTTTCATCTCTTGAATCTCTTCTCTTCCCCTATCTATTTTCCCAGAGTGTACAGTCACGGTCCTATTGTGCATCTGGCAACCCTTGTAATCATAGTCGTCCCATTTTGTTTCTTATCACGCCATTTTATATTCCCTTCGATCCATGTGTTACTGCGGTAAAAGCTCCCTTTTATGCTGAATCAAAATGTTGCCCGTTCAAAATAAATATTTTGCACCTCCAAATATTTGCGAGCATTTTTAAGGCTGTGTATATTATATCCAGCGATGAACATCCCGTTTTCTTTCTTTCCTGAATCCTTGCATGTGACGCGTTCCACGCCTTTCCAGGGTCGTTCCCCATGAATGATTATCTAGAGTTTGTCCAAGAAATGAAAATCTCCGCTTTGTCCAGCAACTAACCGAAATTTGTCGAGTATAATTGGTGGAAATCCGTGTCAAAAGTTTCCCTAAAGACCAAAAAAAAATCACAGTAACTTCCAGCAAGTGCAAACCTTGCTCTGTTCGCTTTCTGTCCAGCGATTAACTACTTACCTATGGCCAGGTTTGACTCGAGGCGCCATGTGTCTTGGCGGCATGCAAGCGCCAACTAAACCCATCGTATGTCCCCAGCTGAGTTCACAGACATGGGGCGGGTTCCACGTACAACTTCAATCGATCTCCATTCACACGGGGCCCTGGCAACGTCACTGGGCGGCTACGGAAACGATTGCGCAGTGACTGCCAATGTTGATATCAGCCTGTCCTTTATTATTTATAGAATAAATATAGTTTTGCTATTGTTTTAAAAACAATGTATAATGCATTATTTACACAGTTTCTTTGACCCTCTCTGGTCTAGCCCCCCCTACACATACAAAGAGCTGCTACAACACCGACTTCTCCTACACAGTAATCGGTATAACAATCAGTGTCTTGTCAAGATCCTTCCTGGTGCAGAAAACTTTTGATGTCGTTTCCTCATAATCTCATCCGAGAACGTGGGTTGAGCTCGTAGGTCTGCTATTCTACTTCGCTCATCTATATGGACACTCACCAACTCTGGGGATGAGCTTAAGATACAGTCGGTGATGGCAGTTTCCAACCGCGTTTCTCAAGCACGGCTTGAACAATTGTCCCCAAATGCCGTCGTTTCTTTGAACAAATTATACCCGAGACTTCGAAAGGAACATTTATCATTCACCTGTGAAGGAGATGATATCATAGCTGAGGGCCTTTTGATGCAGAAGCGCCAGGAGACTTTTGCATCCAAGTCACATATTTTCCGTCGACAGCCCAGCAAACTCCAGTTTAATAAAGACGAAATTCACACAGTTATAGAACGAATAGTTCTAACTAATGGTTCTCTTGGAGTCCTCGATTACCTGCTGGCTAAAGCCAATGACGCGAAACATGAGAAGAACCTGTTTAAACACCAACAGCAGACGATGAAGAGAACTATAAATTCTCTGTTGATATCAGCAGTGGGCATGCGCCAGCCATATATGGTGTACGTTTTGAGTCAATACTCTGATGAGGATGGGTTGAACGAAGCTTTATATGTTGCGGTATCGGGACGGGATTTGGAATGCACCAAGATGCTGCTTCAAAATGGTGGGGACCCAAATTCCTGCCAACAAGCATTCCTAGACGCAGCGGTACGCGGAAACACCCCGCTGATCGACCTGTTTCTAAGTGCTGAGAAGCGCATGGCCGTTTCGTGTCTTGATCAAGTGTTACCCACCGCTGTCGCTTCCGGGAGCCTTGATATGGCTTCAGCGCTTTTGAAAAATGGCGCAAATGGTGATCTGCCTGAAGTTTTGGAGAACGCCGTTCGCTCAGGGAACGTGGACATTGTGGTTGCACTTATTTTAGCAGATCGTCCACCTTCGAAAGATTCTCTTGATGGCGCTGTGGACATTGCCTTCCACATAACAGAATCCAGTTCCGATATTCAAAGAATCCTAGTCGAGGCTCTTCTTTGTGGTGGCGCAAATGGAGAAGTGGTTTCAAAAACGTTGCTGAAAGCTGTTGAGAGGAGTGACGAGCATGTCACCTCATTGCTCGTCACACATGGTGCATCTGTGACGTACAATTCTGCCGAGGCTATCGTCCACGCAATTAAATTTGGAAATACAAAATTATTAGCGAGCTTATTCAGTGGTCGCATTGACAAGCAGCATGCCTCTCACTTACTAACGATGTTCCCCAAAATCTCGTCTAATATACCCTCATCGAAACAACTGGCGGTCATTTCAACACTTGTGGAGCGGGGGGCTTGTGGATATGCACTTCAGCCTTGTCTAATCGATGCAGTTCAGCGGAATGATCTCGCAATTGTCGAATATTTCATGAGCAAGCAAGCTTCCGTTGATTACGATAACGCACATGCGCTCCGTTGTGCAGTTTCTTCAGTGTCCTTGCCATTGTTCGAACTTCTTCTCAAAGGCCGCCCTTCGAAAGAGTCCCTAGAACTGTGTTTTCCCTTGTTAGAAGCCGTCCCTTCTAAACCCCGTCTGTCTATGGCAACCAGCCTCTTATCAGCCGGAGCTAGGGGTGAGGAAGTGGATAATGCATTAGTTAAAGCTGTGATGTCCAATTTTGTGGAGGAGAAAGAGCCTCTTATTTACGAGTTTGTGCGGCATGGAATTGATGTGAATGTTTGCGGAGGGAAATGTTTCCAAGAATCAGCAAGGGCAGGCGATGTTGGTGTCCTAAACATACTCCTAAAAGGCGTTCCTTCACCTATGTCCCTCGCCCAAGGAATTATACCTGCGCTTGGTCTGCCCAATTCCGATCTGAGATTTACCATACTGGATCTGCTTGTTTCTGCTGGTGCCCGTGGCCCGGTTGTCGATGAGGGCCTCCTCTATGTAATTAACGACAAACCTGTGGATATCCCTTTGTTACAATTACTTCTCGATAAAGGTGTTGCTGATGTGAATTCCAACAACGGAAAACCGATCGAAATGGCCACTAAACAAGGGAATTCTGACCTTCTTCGACTCCTCTTGTCATACAATCCATCTCATACGAGTCTAAACCTTGCATTCCCTCTAGCTCTTAATCTACAAGACTGCTCCATCCAATACACCATATGCCACAGACTCCTTGCAGCTGGGGTCAAAGGTGAGACACTTAATTCTGGTCTTTTAACCGTGCAAAGGTTGCCATGGAGCCATCCATCGCTCATCGAGCTGCTTTTGAAATACGGTGCCAACGTAAATTTCAAAAACGGTGCTGTGGTCCAAAAAGCAGTTAAGAAGTCTGACGGGAAACAGCTGGAACTTCTGGTTTCTCATGCACCATCCACCGAAACCATAAGTGCGGCTTTGGATATTCTCCTGGAAGCCGATGTGAAAGCTAAACATCAAATGGCGACAATCCTATTAGCGGCTGGTCGCGATCGGATGCCAACAGCTGTAAATAAATTTTTAGTTGAAGCAGTAAAACTGAAATCAGACGTTTCATTTGCGAAACTGATTTTAAGGTTTGGTGCCTCTGTTAATTACGGAAATGGACAAGCCCTTCGTTCATCCATCGAGACTCACTCTTTTGACGTCCTGGCTCTCCTTTTAGAACAAGATGTTACAAAAGAGGCGCTGGAGACAGCGTTTAACTCCTGCTGGAATCTGCAAGGCGCTGAGCGATATCAGTATACCTCCAAGGTCCTCGAGTCAGGGTTTAGAGGACAACACCTCCATAGCGCCCTTGCCGATGTAGTACAGGAGAATCCTTGTGATACTGAGACTCTCCAGCTATTGCTGAAAAATGGCGCTTCTGTACATCATTCTAACAACTTCCCTCTTCTCCACGCAGCTATGTTAATGGATGCTGCAATGCTGAAAATATTGTTGGAAGCTATCTCCGATAGAAATGCTATCAATGATGTCTTCAAACAGCTTGTTTCGTCAGGAAATTTTTGGTTGTCTTCCCCTGGATTATTGGTAATCCAGCAGCTGCTAGCAAATGGAGCCTGTGGGGATGTGATTGACCACGCTCTGGCCACATCCGTCGAAAATTTTGGCATTATCAGCGAAGCAACGGATGCTGTGGATATCTTGATTCGATTTGGAGCTAAAGTTGACTATGAAGATGGCCGAGCTCTCAAGCTGGCAATCGAAAAGAATAGCCCAGTTCTAGTGAAGCGACTTTTAGACTCTCTTCAATCGCCTAGAAGTCTCCCTGCAGCATTTTCGACTATCATGTCATCAAACTTAACAGAAGATGCTACCCTTGAATTAATCGAATTATTTTCCCAGATTCCTGGAGGTATTCCGGATTTGAATAACTCACTGTATGATGCCGATGGACTGCAACAGGAACCTGTCACATTTGCTGCATTAAGAAAGTGGCCCCGTGGAACTAAAATTCTCGAGGCTCTTTTGAGGGCTGATATTCTGGCTGATCAAACAATTCCATATATTATCGAATCCAAGGAAGGTTATGAACAGGTTTCCCTCCTTCTGTGGGCGCTTCTTCAGCCTCAACAGAAGGTTAGTCCATATGTTATTGATTGCCTTCTGAAAAATGAAGGTATGTCCAGAAATTTTGGTTTCAACGTCTAAATGGAAGGTTCTCTAACGCTCTATTTCATTAGCAAATCCGAACTTCCAATCAACAGGATCTTGCCAGACTCCCTTACTAATTGCAGCAATGGAGAGAACACCGGACATGGTGCTCAAGCTGATTCAGCACGGCGCTGATGTTTCGATATGCGACGCGCACGGCCGGACTCCTCTATTTTACGCCAGCAGACGCGGACAACTAGCCACAATGCGCCACTTGTTAAATGCAAATGCTACTGTCGATGATGGAAGCATTCATGAAGCTGCGCGTGAATTACACACCGGTGCTGTTAAGCTGCTAATTGACTATGGACATGATCCAAACTTCCCGTCAATGACTCACGATGGTCGTAGTGCGTTGGCAGAACTTTGTCTCAAATCAGCAGCTGATTCTGTGACTGGGCTTGGAAGGCTGAGACAAACCATAGATGCCCTTGTGACCGGAAAGGCTGAACTTACTCTTAACAGAGGCGGCAAGCCGATTCTTATGCATGCCCTGGATAATCCAACTGGCTGCACAAACGTAACAAAAGCACTTCTTGCCAGTGGGCTTTGGAAGCGTATCAACGATGAAAGAAATTTCTATTCCCAAGGCGGCTTTATTTTCTCACCTACAATGTACATTGCCAAAGACATGCAGCAAAGCTCCAAAGAATATGCACCGGACCTTTTACATATCCTGAAGGCCAACGGATGCAAGGACGTGTTTTACAGGCAAAACGGCCCTCAACCGCCAGACATGGTTGGAGCACCCGCAGACATCCTCGCAGAAGACAGGAGGCAAAAAGTACGGGAACGTCGTCTTCAAGAACAAGAAGAAGAGCACCAGCTAGCTCTAAAGTGTGAAATGGAAGTTGCCGAACAACAGAAACTCGTCATGAAACAAACACATAGTCTCCGACTCCAGCAGGATCGCGAAGTAGCTGAGAACCGCGACGCGATCACCGTCAACTCCGCAGCGCTACAACTACGCCTAGAAGCCAATGCAGCTGCACAGCGCCAGCGGATCGCAGATCAGCAGCGAAACGCAGCTCTACAGCAACAGCGTGCCCTCAATCAGCTCCGTCTCGAAGCCACGAAGGAGGAAGGCAGACTGCAGCTTGAGTACCAGAAATCCTCCACTGCGGTCCAACAGGGCATTTTTGATGCGCGTGTAACCTCTGAATCTCGAAGGCTAAAGGAGCTCGAGGCAGCAAACGAACGGCAGTATAAACGGGATACCGACTTGCTGTCACGCCAGGAGCGTCTCATGGCTGGTCGAAAATCGATGTTGGCGGATGACGGAAGGCTGCGCATTGGGCAGGGCGATATGAGCCCGGATTGATTTGAAATTGCATCTACGGATGGGGTATCTCATTTTTCATTTGTTTTGCTGAGTTTAGCTCAACCGCTTCTGGCTTTAAAGAGCGTCCTGACCATTGATCGTTCATACGATATTTATTGTCCAATATTAGTCGATGTTAAATATCATGTCAATCAACCAATGACCTACTTCCCTTCTCATGGTATTGTTAGGGATCAGGTGACCCTTATGGAATTGAACTCGTCCTCCGTCCAGTATAGACTGCTGCCGATAGGGCATTTTTGCGAGGTAGTCTAACAGATATAGAGACTCATCTGCCTGTTACCTTCCTCAACTCATTACTCTATACATTAACACTGTGATATGTGCATACATGAGGATCAAAAATGTGGACAGGAGAATACTATAAGGGGAAAGATATACTGTAGCAGAGAAAAGGAAAAAGAGCAACAAAAAGAAGGCCACGGCTACCTCTGAAATTCGATCCATATGATTCTGGAGACAGACACAACCGATGAAAAGAAATACAAAAAACTCCTACCTATCTATAGAGAAAAGCATGCCGGAGTAACGCAACCCAGTAGAGGACTTCAGAGCAAAGTCAGGGTTGCGAAAGAAGAAATAAAACAAACAAACAAACAAAAAAAAAAAAAAAAAAAAAAAAAAAAAGGTAGGAAAAGAAGAATATCCTAACAGATTTATCATATGCGCTCAATCATATGGTTTCTCGCCGGCCCAGTCCCAATCCACCTAATCGGCACACCACCCATCTCCCTCTCAATGAACTCGACATAGCGCTGCGCATTTGTCGGAAGATGTTCCCACTTGGTAGCACCCATGGTGTTCGACTTCCAGCCGGGGAAAGTGACATACTCCACCTCAACCTTATCCAACACATCAGCCTGTGCGGGGAACGATTCTAGGAGCTTCCCATCCAGCTTGTACGCCACCGCAACTTTAATCTCATCGAAGTCGTCAAGAATATCCAACTTTGTCAGGTTGATGACGGTGTAATGGTTGATGGCATTGCTGTAGCGACACATGACCATGTCAAGCCAGCCGCAGCGACGTCGTCGGCCGGTTGTGACGCCGAATTCGCGACCGGCTTTTTGCAACTTTTCGCCCACGGCGTTGTTTTGTTCAGTGGGGAAGGGGCCGGAGCCTACGCGCGTGCTATATGCTTTTACCACGCCGACTATGGATTTTATCGAGGTTGGGTTGAGGGTTAGGCCTTGGATTGCTCCCCCCAGGCCAGTGCAGGAGGAGGTTACGTAGGGGTAAGTTCCGTGGTCGATGTCGAGCAGGAGAGCGTTGGCGCCCTCAACGAGAACTGAAGGGGAAGAGCGATGTTTGTGCATGAAGGCCATTTGGTCGACGACGTAGGGCTGGAGTTTGGTGCGGTATTCCTTTGCAAGTACATCTCATGTCAGCACATTTGCTACGAAGTCCCTCTCTTTTTCTTTTCCTTTTTTCTTTTCTTTTCTTTTCTTTTCTTTCTTTCTTTCTTTCTTTCTTTCTTTTTTTTTTTTTTTTTTTTTTTTTTTTTGTTAAGAGAAAGAATCAGGAAATAATGTTTGGGACATACATTAAACCTCTTAACCTCATCTTCGAGGTCATACTTCAACTCTCCAAACTGTCTTCGATACCCCGCTTCAAGGGCCCGAAGTTTGCTCTCCACAACACCCTCCTCCAACACCTCTCCAATCCTCACACCTCTCCTAGATGCTTTATCGCTATAGCAAGGTCCAATTCCCTTCCCTGTCGTGCCAACTTTTTTTCCCGCCAAAATCGCTTCTTCCAGCCCGTCGACAACGGAGTGGAGATCAAAGCAGACTTGCGCCCGATCACTGATGAATATCCTCTTATCAGCTTCCTTCAGACCCTTGGCTTTTAGCGCATCCAACTCCTTGAAGAAACTCGGTACATGCACGACGGTTCCGGTGCCAACCAAGTTGATACAGTCGGGTGAGATGAGGCCTGAGGGCAGGATGTGGAAATCATAGGTTATATCATCGTGGACAATAGTGTGGCCGGCATCTAGGGGATAGATGAAGGGCGATTGGTGAGTGAGTCAATTTTTTATTTATTTATTTATTTATTTATTTATTTATTTATTTATTTCATACTTTTCATGTCAAATGAGATCCGGTGAAGACATGGGATGGGATAGAGGAGAAAATGGGAGGTGAACTCACTATGGCCACCAGCTGCTCGACAACAAAGCGTAGCACATTGAGAGAGGAGATCCGTGATTTTCCCTTTGCCTGATTTTTTTTTTTTTTTTTTTTTTTAATTAGTTTGAAGGATTTTTAGGTGCGGTTATTTGAATTGGTCACAATTGCTTGCTCACTATTAAATGCAATGAAATAGAGAGGAGCTAGGTGGACTAACCTTCATCCCCAAACTGCGCGCCCAGAACAATAGTAACCATCTTGAATATTTGTTTCGGCCTCTTCGTCTCAAGGGTTTATTCCGCCGTCTATGTCCCGCGCGGCTCAATCACTGATAGCGTCGAGTTCCTTTTTATTTGCAGTCGATAAACAAATCGCCGGTCATATATGCAACCAAATTGGGCTCCGGGGGGGGGAGGTGCTTATTGCTCAGAAACGGGAGGGGGTAATATCAACAAGCCGATGTGCAACCGATCAATTGAGTCACCGCCGAACGAACACATATACGATATGAGACGAGGTTAAATTTGGAGTCCGGGTTAATGTTTCGATGGCGGGGCAGTTCGGACACTAGGCCGGGTTTCCAAAGGGCTTCTGTACCCGGTTTCTTGCTGGCTGGCGTTGGCCGGTTTTCCCGCAGGTGGCAGTTAATAGTTATAATTAGTTAATTAGGAGACCGTTAATAATAAAAAATCGCGGTGGCGGGGAAAGGAAAACCTTGCAATGAAGAATTGAGATCATACTCAGCAGCTTAATTAATAGTCCGTAGCTGAGATTAGCTGCGTCCTATAAAATTCCGAAGAATCAATCAATCGCTGCAGACTCGACAGACCGTAACGAAGTCAAACGTAGAAAAGTTCCTCGGCAGCGAGGGGTAAGTGGACGGATTTGGCAGGTTAGGGCTTAGGGCTATCACAGCAGCATCCCATACAAAATGTCGTTCCGGACTGCGAGATCACGAGGTCTTCTTAAAAAAAGAAGCAGAGGTTGCCGACAGGAAGCAGTTTGAGTTGTGTCATTGTAGATCCTGGGATTGTTACTCGCCAGCTGTAACTCTTCAAGAGCGGGCAGGGTTGATTCAAGGAGAGCTGGGAGAGACTTCCATTATAGATTTGAAAAAACGCTGAATCAGATATGATCCTTATGTCTAGCAAAAACGAAGGGAGATAATGTCAAAACAGTCGCCGTTTGTATCTTTGTGGCAATTTAAAAAAAAAAAAAAAAAAAAAAAATTTCAAGAGACACTGGTCATCACATGTCACGATACAAGTACACATATAACTACACCCAGTGAGTGGGAAAGAAAAGAATCGAAGTAGAAGTGAAGGGAATTGAACAGAACGACGAAGTGCAGGGGAAAGGGAGATAAAAGACAGATCAATCAGATAAAATGAACAAACTCCTGTTCTTCCAATCGTACAATACAATCGCCGCATGTTTATCGTGAGAATGATGAGCTTGCCCCAAACCATCTATTCCATCTATAACCCCACCCCTCTCATTGTTCCAATCCACCGTTCCCCAGAACCGTATGTATATTTCGTTGCTAGGATTAAACATATACCGTGTGTTCTCACATGTGATCTTGGATCCCAATCCATCAACCTTCCACTAAAAAGCGTTAAAAAATAAAATAAAATAACCCATTGAGCTGCGAGGGAAAAAGAGGGGAAAAAAGAAATTTATCAAAAGATTTCTATCCCGTAGCTCCGCCAACAGGCATAGACCGATTCTTTCCCCCGCTCCGCATGAACCTGCGTGTCGCATCCAGTGCCTCCAAACACTCCAAATGCCGTTCCCACGCAATTTCCCAATGCTGCCGCACGACAAAATCCTCCTTCACGCCACGGAAATAGGCATTAAACCCTCCCATGCCACTTCCAGCAGCAAACTGCTCCTCATCAGCATCGTCACCCTCATCATCTCCACCTTGCACGCCATTACTCGCATTGGTGCTCTTCTTCGCTGCCCAATCGGCCCCATCTTTAATATTTAGTCGCGTAGAGTCGCCGACAGCGCAAACCCATTTGGGCGCCAGTCCAGTCTCCACCGTGTGCTGCCTGGCGTTAAAATGGCCAAGCATGGTGCGGTTGAAGATGTTCCAGTCATGCATATAGGCATTGACATCAGCCACGTAGCGCTCCCACATGGTCTGTATTTCAGCTTTGTTGTGGTGTTCCGCTGTGGAGAAATTCGGCGCTGCGGGCACTCTGGGGGGTTTGGGGAGCGTGAGATCTTGCGGACGGACGGTAAGGCGGGTATGGCTGCTACTATCGTCTGGTCTCGATTCGAATGGAAGCGTGCTGCTGAGATCGTTAAGGTCGTTGATGCCAGTGCAGTTGGTGGGCGTAAATGGCGCAACTTTGGTGAGGTTTTTCAAGTTCAGAGTACTATTAGGAAGAGTACCATCTGTCGTGGGAATTGCTGTAGCGGCAGGCTTGATATCTGCTCCCATTGCCGCATTGAACGGAGCAGGCTGTTGTCGTTGTTGTTTGAGGTCATCGTTAGGGACTCCATCATCAATATCCATTGCCTCAACGGATTCAGGAAGGTTCTGTTGAGGTTCGACTGGGTTTCCATTGGATAACATAGCATCTGCCTCTTCTGCTTCTGTCGTCACAGCTGCGTGTTTGGGGATTGTTGGCGGACGCTTCACGGCGGGTTTCGATTGCTTTCTCGGACTCTTTTGACGCTTCTGGTTCCGTTGGGGGAGCTCGTTATGTGGCATTGTCCAAATATTGGATTTCAAAACTTCCTCTGTCCATTTGTCTACTGAGAATCCCGAATCAAGGAAAGCTGAAGAGGATTTATTGATGTTTTCTTGTTGGTTCTGATTAGAGCTTCCGGGTGGTGGAAAAGGTCGAGGATGATTTGCAGAATTAGGCCTGCTTATACTCCTACCACGAGTTCGGGACGGTTTCCACTGAGAGGGCAACTCTCTAGACGATTTTGGTACCAAGAATTCGGCCGCGTGTTGAAACTTTCCATTCCAATCAGAAGGGGAGAAAGCGACGTCGATACTCTCATGGTTTCTGCTCTTGAATGTACCATTAACAGGGGATTTGTCTTCCGTGAATGGGCCAAAACTGGGAATGAAACTTGAGTCAGCACTCATTGTAGTTTGATTTATTTGGATTGAATTGGATGGGTTAATAGGGGTGGGGATTCCATCACGTGGAATCCCATCCATATTTTGGGATGCAGGACTCCGGTCCTCAGCTTCTCTGCTCAATCTTGGAGGGTTATAAAACTGGGGGAGGATGCTTGAGGGATAAGCCCAGAGTGGGAGTGATTGCTTAGGGGTGTTGTCAGTAGCCGGTGAAGGGGTAAAGCCCCATTTCCTCGACCACTCGCGAATAGAGGGTTTATGAGATGGGCCGTACATGTTAAAATTATTAGGTGAGTCGGATTTCTTTGAGTTATTACTAGGATTTTCGGCCTCTTGGCTTGCTGTGTGATTTTGGGTGCCATGGGTCTGCTGGGCTTTTGCAGACGGTTCGTGTACCTGTGAGTCATGCTGGGCAAATCCGACGTTATCGGGAGGGTGTCCTAGAGGGTTCTCATAGTTAGTATTCAAGTTCCACCTTCCGCGAAGGGTTTGTCTGGGGTTTCCGTCTGGACGGATATGGGGTGGTTCATCGAAGAGCCAAGAGTCTTTCCGGGTTGTGCAGCCCAAAGCGTCCTCACCAGGGTCAGGCTTGAAATGTGCAAAATTGTTTCTTTTCACATTATTTCCAAACTTCCTACTACGTGGGGACCTTTTGGGTCTGAAAGATGTATCAACCTCATCAGAATCGCTGGTTTCCGGGGAAGATGGAAAAGTTCGTTCTCGGTTCGATTTGAACTTCGGGCTGGCACTGCGGTGCCTTCCTCGACTACCCTGGGGGGATGTCGGACTTGGGGGGTTAGTACGAGAACGAGTATCCGACTCTGTAAAAGGAGAATCTCGGGTGCTAGAAGATCGTCCAAGGCCAGCTCCGGACACATAGGTTTTCTCGCCACCAGTAGTTGCATATCTACAACTTGTCCTTTGCAGGTGTGGAATGTTAGTATCGGTCGACTCTTCCTGGCGTGGCCACTTCTTTGCTGTCGGGGACGGCGCAGGCTCAAAGAATGGCTCATGGTAAGATGCTCGTTGTTTGTTAAAACTAGCATAGGCTGACGTATTCTGCGCCATCGGTTCATCTCCCCCTGGGGTTCCAGGAGCAAAACCTTGTTTTTTCTTCGCTTGCGCACGTTGTGGAGACGGATTTGGAACATTGAAATAGGCCTCATATGCAGATTGACGTTGAGAGGTCTGTGGATTTGATGTTGACGCGTTGGATCGGCCTGTCCTTGGATCGAATCCTGACCAGCCGCCTGGGTTGGCATTCGGTTTCATCTCATGAAATCCGCGGAACGCATCCGCCCTGGTTCGCGTATCCTCGTAGATCTTGTCCCATTTCTGTGAACCTGATTTCGCATAGCTGGAATATTTCTGGGCTCCTGCAGAAGGAGGAGCGGGATATGATCCTCGATGCGGGAAACCTTGAGGGTGGTGTTGTGTGTTCTCCGGGGGGTTTCTCGGTTGTGAGCCAGGTGTTGGCGCTCTCCTAGACTGTGCGGAAGGATTTGGTGTTGTTTTAGGTTGCGTATTTGGGGTAGGCACCCGTCGAGCTTGAGGGTTATTTGGTTGGGGATATTGCGGTCGCGGAGGTTGCATATTTGTTTTAGACGAGCAGTAGAACTTACCATATCCCGCTCGAAGTCTACCGGTATCATATTTTAATCGTTCCTTGGAATCAATAAGGATTTCATATGCAGCTTGAATAGCTTGGAATTTGGCATTGTACTCAAGTTCCTTGCCTGGATTCCGATCCGGATGAAATTTCAAGGCTATTGTGATGCAGGGACATATTAGGATTAAGGAGGAATACAATACAGCTACATGGACAAAAGGTGAGGATATCTCACCTAGCTTCCTATATTTTTTTCTGATCTCATCTTCTTCTGCTTTCGGGTCAATGCCTAGATCGGCGTAGTAGTCTCTCTTAATGTCTGCCTTCACCATTCTCGCAACCTAGCTTGTTGCTGATGAGTAGGACAGTGGAAAAACACTCCACCGGATTGCGCTTGAGGGTCAAATTATGGGGAAAGCGTAGAAAGCTGAAGTTTGTGGTTAATCGAAAGGAGTACGGTCGCGCATCGTTCGAATAATAGAGAGTGCCGCAGAGAAAAGGAGAGCAAGACGGTCATACACCCCGCTTCCCTTCCGGTTTGTACTTCCTACCAATAGGCTTATCCTTTAAGCAAAAATAGCATCTGCTCCAACATCGCAAGGAAAAGTTAGCTTTATTAAAGATGCTATATAGCTGAATCCGTAGGCCTAATTTCTAAAGGGTAGCCCCGGGTTCAATCGCCATACGATAGCAACTACTGACTGATATCGGACACGGCAAAGAAAACTATAAGACTCAAGACGATTAGCCGGTGCTTTACAATGCGGTAAAGGCAAACGTTTCGTTTCCCCTTTGCTTCTGCTTGAAAAAGGCGCAAAGCAGAGTGACACGACGGACGGGATCTCCCGTCCAGCGAGTGGTTCGCAGATAAAATAACAACAAAGGTAAAATAAAAGTGAGGCAAGGGAACTAGGACAAAAGGACAGACCTATTACAGGATGTATTCAAAAGCCCAAGACAGGCGTCATCTATTTAGCCGGGGGAAGAGGGGGGGGGTTGGGCGACTGTGTCGTTTGGGTTTTTCCTTTGACGCAAGATTTGAGGCTGGTTGGGCTGGTCGGGTAGCAGTAACACTCGCAGCGGCAGCCAGGTCAGTCCAATGATGCAATGCGTACAGGAAGGCTGCTCCAGGGAGAAAGGGATTCGACAACGGGGAAAACTGCATGATCCACAGACTGTGCAGGGGAGAACTGGTGTACCTGAAGGTGGCTTGTTCCTGGAGACCAACGAGAGGAAGACTAGGAAATGGAGAGACGCGTAGAAGCTAGACAAGAGGCTGCGAGGGTGGCCAAGAGAAGCTTCAATGGTGGAAGAATAACTGATGAAACATGATATAGGAAGTGAAGCAAAAGCTGTTGGTCGTGTGTAGGTGTCAGTGGCCTGTGTTGATGTTCAATGTCAGTGTCAGGTTCAGGTCAGGGTCTGTTGTTTTCTGTTTGCCTTTTCATCAGCTACTTTGGCAGCAGCTGAAAATGTAGTTCGATTTTCCCCACGATCCAAAACCAGCCCCAAGTCAGCGCGCCATAAAAAAGCTAGCGTCATGGATCAGCCCGGCTACCAGCAACCAGCCGTCCATATTTCTTCATGTCTATGATATAAACATCTTCGTGTCCAGATCAACTCAGTATTTTAAAGCTATTTGAATCACAACTCTGCTTAGTTGATGAGCTCAATTCAAGTGAGATTCGTCCATAAAAATCCTCTGCCTAACTAACTGCAAGGCAGGATTGTTTCGGGTGATAGATGAACACCAGTTGCTGGCAATAGTTCTATGATGTCGTGTAAATGCCCACGGCTACCCGTTATATCATCCGTGCATTTACGTATTACCCACAATAAGAGTTTCAGTTTCTCAGCGGAGAAAATGGGAAGGGAAGGAAATCTCAATTATTCGTTGCTACAAGAAGATACTACAGAGTATATAATGCAAATAGTAAATTAACCTAGACTTTTTTACAAGCAACTATAACTGTCATAAGAAGGTTTTCCAACAACATAAAAGGGATATCAAATATATATCTCAAATCCTTACACAAGAATATGGGGGGGGGGGAAGAGGGAAGCTATCACAAAAGTGAGCTATCGAAAATGACGGGAAACCAACACAAGCAAAAAGAAGCAAACATATGATTAAACACATGGATAAGAAGTATATTTAAGAAAATCACCTCCAATTTAATTGACGAGAATGAAAGGAAAACAGAAGGGAGGCTGGGGGCGGGGGGGGTGGGGGGTTATAACGAACATCTCATAATTTCCATTTCAAAACCTCCTTTTCAGCCATCCCCCCCAATTCCGCCACCAGCAATACTGTCATTCCCATTCCCTCCGCCCCCATTATCAGCATCACCATCCCCGTTCCCAAACCCACTAGCCCCAGCACCAAACCCAACCGCCCCAAAAAAGAACCCATCAAACAAGTCATATCCAACCCCTTCACTCCAACCATGTTGGAAATCCATCGCCATGCCGAATCCCAAATCCAGCCCCGTGCCCGGATTCGGTCCGCCGCCGCCTACCAAAGAAGAAGCATCGCTAAAGCTAGGTAAGGAGAGCATGTTCATGTTAATATCACCTGTTGTGTCAGAGTCACTGCCACCGGTTGGCCGGTCGTAGAGGGTATCTGTTTTATGATTGTCACTGTGAGGGATGACCGGACTGGTAATGGAGGTGGAGACGGAGATGGAACTTGTGGCCGGTGAAGCTCTGTCGGTGAATTGCCGGTTGGAGGGGTATTGGTCACCGTATGGTGGTTGGTGGGGTAGGGAGCGGGGGCTGAGGTGATAGTTGGAGGTTTGGTGTTTTTGGTTTGGGTAGGGGTATGGCTGGTGATGTTGGTGTTGTTGTTGGTGGGATTGAATATGTGTAGCCTGATGCTGGCACTGCTGCTGCAGATGTTGATGAGGGTGCGAATGCGATTGCTGTGCCGGATAGGGCTGTCTGGTTTGATATTCCTTGGAGATGTATTGGTTGGTTCGTACAGGGTGCTGGGCCGCAGGGCCGCCATTGGGGTCCTGTGATTCTTCTGGCTGACATACGCTTTCATCCATCGAGTCTTTAGGGAGGAGCTCATGAACTTCCATTCCAAACTGTGGTTGGACGGGTGCGGTTTGTTGTTGGTCGAATAGCTGATGTTGCTGGTGAGTTCCCAAAGACACCGGTGGTGAGTGTTCTTCAAAGGACTGGGTAGTTTCATTACCAGGGTTAGGTGTCACCATGTCGAATCTGTTTGTTTCAGTTGTAGCATGAGAGCCAAATCCAGTGGTAGAAAGGCACATTTGAACCGTTGCCTTGCTCATGCGTTCAAAAGCATCTCGGCAAGCTTCGGCAGGCGGGCACTTCTCCATGAGATCCCCAAGTACCGATGTTGCAGCAAGAATAGTGAAATCGACATCATCGAGGGTCTTTGTTTTCAAAGTTGTCAGCACAACTTATCAATGTATTATACAGAAGGAAGTATAGCCTACCAGATGGCTTCGAACAACAGGTGAATGCCAAATCGCATAGAGAAATGATATTCCTATTTCCGCGTCAGTTTAATAACTAACCCACACAACCGCTAATAAGGGAGGATGTAAAACTAACCCGCCATAAAAAGATGATGGGTAGCCAAGTAGGTATAGTTGACCAGCCTGACCCGATGCAATTGACGATACAATCGCAAGACCTTCTGCCCAGCTTCCGCAACCTTGAGGTATATATCATCTTCATCTTCGACATCTTCGACGTTAGTCATGGATGGACTCGATATATTCTCTGTCGGGCTAAGTTCACCGGCCAACGGATCCGGCACAACGAGGCTCTGGCGATATAACATGATGAGCGCCTGCCAGTAATTGAGTTCCAGGAATTCAACGGAAAACTGCACTCCAATCTGATGAGGGGCCGGAGCAGAGTGTTTCCATTCCGCTAAGCGTCGTTGGATATCATCCCTCCACGAACGGAACGAGTCGAATTTAGCTAGGAACGGTGACGGGAGCTTTGTATGCATGAACGTGTTACTGCGGTTCTTGCCGATTTTCCTAGCCATTAATGCCTGCTGGTGCTGGAGGACCTGTTGAATTTCTGACTGTAGGAGACGAAGTTTGAAGTAGTGTTGTGAGACGTGTTTGTAACTTGCTGCGTTTGCTGGTGGGTGAAGGAATCCCGCTTCTGTAATGTATTTATCATCGAGTAAGGAAGGGAATTCAGTGGTGATGACCTGGTCTGTGATCCCAAAGGGACGACCAACACAGGTGCTGACCAACCTGTCAAAGCTATAGGTACACCACCACAGTCGCCGGCGAAGGTCCCGAACCCATTCCCGCCTCCCGCGTTCTCGAGGGTCGACCTTCATTCTAACTTTTCGACCGTCTCGGGACTTGCCACTTGAACCATCCTTGGATTTCGTTTTTAGAGAATTATCTTCTTGGTCGCTCAAGGAATCTATGCCAGTTCCATCCTCATAATGTAACCCGAGATCGATTGCCAAACGCACCGCAACTCCAATAATATACCACAGACCCGGAGCAACGGGGCGTAAAAGGGCAAAACTCGCTAAGAGTAAAACGGCCTGGAGCTCTTCAAGACCGCCAAATCCGTCAGTGTGTTGAGATGAGCCAAGAAACCCTTCCAAATCCACCACAGCAGAAGCATGGTATTCCTCTGGTTGATACTGTTGGAGAAATAACTTCTGCCTTTTCTGTGAAGGGGGTGTAGGAGACGTATTGTGACTCAGCCGGACCTCCTCCTCTTGCGCGTGGACATCACTTTTCGCGTCGAAAATTATGCCCGCACCAATAGCACACACGACATTCAGAAGGTAGAGGTCTCGGTGTGACCGCCTACCCTTATCCACTGAATATATTCGGCGGAAAACTTCCATAAACTCTCCTCTATGTAAAATTGGAATTTGCGGATTTGCGTGCTCGAAATATAAGTTTACAAGCCGCTCTGCGACTGCTTGGTCAGGGAAAGGTGCCTGCTTCATGGTCGGCCTGGCCTGCAGCCCAAAAAAGGAGTCACGCATGGAACTTGGACCACTACTCGTGCTTGACCTGGCCTTTTGGCGTTCAGTGGGTC
The DNA here is from genome assembly GCF_000150705.2 of Paracoccidioides lutzii. Classification (NCBI taxonomy): domain Eukaryota; kingdom Fungi; phylum Ascomycota; class Eurotiomycetes; order Onygenales; family Ajellomycetaceae; genus Paracoccidioides; species Paracoccidioides lutzii. The sequence goes on along the minus strand of NW_015440950.1, from coordinate 1,279,864 downwards.
TGGGCGCTGCCCGCTCAGCTGTGTTGGTGGAAACAGAGCTTCTGACCGCCGAGAAAACAACCCTAGCGAATGAGATGCCAGACGTGGAACCAAGATATCGCGGATCCGATGCGCCTTGAACTGATACCATACCAATATTTGAGACGAGATCTTCGACCCGACGATCATCTTCGTCTTCTTGGCGTTTAATATCCACATCGATAGCGGATTTGTCTTCTTCATCCGGCCTCGAGATAGAATCACAGGCCAATTCATCATCCGCTTCTCTTTCACGCTTGACCTTAAGATTTGAATCCTTTCTGGCCCTAATTACCTTTTCCTGATTTTTCATATTTTTAACGAAAGGCGGCCGCGCAGCACCGCTATCCCCCTCTAGAGGCAATTTCCCAGGAGGGGCAACTAACCCAATTCCCGCCAGTTTATCGAATTCCTCCTCTCCCTCATAAGGTTCGGGTGGCCTAAACTCGATATCATTCTCGATGAGTAATTTTTCTAAGTATGCCAGGCGGGACTCTAAGAAAAACACGTAGCTGCGGGGTATTTCCCGCTTCGTAGTGGGGTCGTATCCAACGCAGTGAACGCGGGCCTTTTCGCATGATAGGCAACGGGGAAGATTCTGATCACAGCGGTTTTTGCGAAGACGACAGCGGTTGCAAGCCGAGACATTGCGAAATGAGGAATAGGAGTTGGATGCTGGTAGGGCGGGTTTAGAAGGTGACATTGCGCAAGATAGATATTCGTTGAGGATGAATGATCGTCGCGATCATTGAGCTGTGTACTATGTGATGGCTTCTAGCAATGCAGTTCAGAGAAGAGCGGTTCAATCCAAGAATAGGGTCCTTTGATTCCAATCGGTGGAGGTTGAAGAGTTTGAGCGCGACGACAATGTCAGGCTTAGCATGGATGAAATGCGACACCATTACTATGAGGTAGAGTTGAATAAACAAGGAGATATTTGCTCAACCATATTTTCATGTTTGATTATACCGACATTCCCCTTCTATAGTCTTCCACCATTTCTTCCGTTCTTCAATAGGGGAACCGTTTGCAAGTAGGAGAGACAACCCGGCAATGTCGTTCTCTGCAATCGAGTAATAACTTCTAATTGTCTATGCGGGAGAAGGAAACGGTTCAGTCGATTAAATAGTCATGGAGTTCATCCATCAGACTAGACGCCGCGGCGCATGTTCAACTGATCCTTGCGAATCATTCAATAGGGGTCCGAACGGAAGGAGAATATAGAAATTTGACAATTTTATACAGCGACAGCGATGAGCTGATCAATGGTTTGGCCAGGAATCTATCTTTTCCCGATTACGTGGGTGAAAGCATTGAGTTTTCTGGAACGTAGATGCTTGCAAGTTGCAAGCTGCGACAACGGTCCCAATTGTAAAGATGGTTTAAAATGAGAAGAATGAGCCAATTCCCAACAAATACACGCCACCCTTCATGAATGAGGGTCAAAATGAAATGCGGGAGAGGGCGGAATGAATCTGAAAGATGTGCTTCGTGTAGAAGCGAAGAAATGCGGAACTTCTTCAAACGAACTCGGGGTAGGGCTGGATCACGGGGCCTCCGCGGCTTAACTAGTTGGGTTTAGCCTGGTTGAATCTGCTCGGTATTATAGGCGGGGAAGTCGGCTTAACCTCAAGGGGGGCGTTCGCATTGGCCGAGTATATCCACAAGCGGAAGAAACTGAATGAATATACTTACTTAAATATTGTGCGTATGGAGTATCATTACTCGTGGTAAATACGGAGTAACCCTGTGGGTAAAGGGCATACTCCGTCCTGTCGATCTTTTCATACTGGGAGCAACGAAGGGTTGTTGACCAGCGCAATATCATGTCATTTTCTTCAACCATCCTCCTGGTCAGTTGGGTTGCATCTACCTATTCAAGGAGTCAGGAAGCCCGAACACAGGCTTAAGGTGATAGCGCTTGGGTGGGTTATGGTGGAGCCGTGCTGTTTGTCAAGATCCAACGCAGCACGGCAGTCAGATAAAGCAATTGACGTAGGTAAATGGATGGAAAGACACACAAGACATGGAGGAGATAGATAGACTGGATACATGTACTCCAAGCGACCTCCGTTAAAATTCTGAGTACGAACAGATCCTCTGGACGTTGATGTCTCCTGGAGTCTCTTCTTGTTTTATTTCACTTCGCGACGGCGCCTCGGCAAAGGAGCATTACGGCGGGCTAGTCCGCATGCAGATATCGGCGAAGCGATCCACTGGGGGAAAGCTAAACTCCAGCGCGGTTCTCTTATCCGATATCACTCCACTGACCTTCACAAGGAACAACCTGAAGGCCTAGCAGCTCTAGACAGCTTGGATGTGAATGGCTAGCAGGAAATGATGTTAATCTCAATTGCTGAGTATCGCTTTTATCTATAGTTAACTATATATTTAGCTCTTTGCTCTACGTTGTTGTGCTTAAGTTTTCTGAGATATTTTCATCTGAAGTGTTGAACATTGCGATATGGAAATGCCTTGTTCACTGCTGCTGTGGACGATACGGTGATTCAAAAGGTTTTGGAACATATCATGAACTAATCCCAATTACAGCTCCATATGTATCAACTTGGTCTATTGAACATGGTTGCCTATGGGGGAGGAACAAACCTCAAAAGAGGAACATCGAACTCGTCGCGACTATTCTTCAGGGAAGCTGGCGCCCGGATGATATTTGACATAAACCATACAGCCATTGTGCGTCGAGACGGAGACGGAGACGTCCAATTTCAAGATAGTTACGCCTAACCTGAAAATCTTTTTGTACCAAACGAGAGAGGTAACTAGAGAGGGAAGAAGAAAATATACAACACAACAACCATTTTTCGAGACTCCAGCTTACGAAATGGCTATCAGAATGTGGGAATTCATCTGTCACAGGCAGAGAAAAGGCACTCTCAGTCATTCCACAACGTCTAAACAACTCGGGCTTTATTCCGAGGAGCCGAGGTGCTCTTTAAACCAACCCACATCTTCAAAGGAGGTCGTGGACGATATACCTACATATATATAACCCCCTGACCAACAACCCCACATGAACATATTAATACCCGGACTTCGAGACTACATCCAGCAGAATCAACCAAACATCGCATTTCGCCTTTATCCTAAATATCTAAGCGGGCTCCTGAAGCTGTCGCAGCTCATCATGCCATTTGATGCCATTCAACGGTTACATCTGTCAACAGGACTCCCGACCATAAGTATCTCTGTGGCTTTGACGGCGCTTTTCCATGCAGCTCAGAAACGTCAACCGTCTAAGTAAGAAGAGTTTGACCCTCCGAATATGCCTTGAATGTTTCACTAACCTTTGAAATTTATATACTCTGTCTTAAGTGTCGCCATTAGGACCTCACACATAGTAAATGCTTTGTTTGTATCAATTCGTTGATTAAACTTTCTGATAAACGCCTGCTAATATGATAGGTTGGAAGTATGTCAGACAACAAACCTTCCAAAACCGCAACTATTAATAGCGTGCGATTTTCCAGGGCTTTGGCGCCCGAAACTGCGCACGGGCCTCCGAGCCTTCTAGGGGACCTAAACACTTGGCTGCTTTTGCCGGAGCTTATACTTTAACCCTGGCTCAGGCTTGTTTCAAGGTGCCTACCTTCACCGCAGCTTCACCCTGACTCAACTGAGCATGCAACCGTGCACCATTTCCTGAATTCCCCCCCACCCCCACCCCCACCCCAACCCCACCCCAACCCCACCCCATTATTGATGGCACCATTTCCTGTGATTGCCAGAATGACTTTTTACCAGGCCGTGCTTTGACCTTATGTAAGATGAATTCTTTGCGAACCTGACTTATGTCAAATTGTATTTTGATCATCTCGAAAGAAACCATGTCAGCTTTGAATAACTAACTGTTGGTGAGTCCTCAAGTTCCAATGCTGTGAGAAAAGCGACAACAAGTTGAATGAGCAGACAGTGTGAAACTGCCTGAGGGTTGAGGGTATGCTCCATCCCTATTACAAATCTGAGTAGAGCTAAATATGAAGGTCAACAGTACAAGCAGAGGGTGATCAAGCGATGGGGTCTTCGCACCCCATCAGGCATCAAAGATGATGTGTATCACCCTATTCCGGTTCTACTGGGAGTGGTTTACAAAGGTTTATGCTGATGAGAAGCAGCGAGTCTATGTCGCTGCTGGTATTCTCATATCTTTTATCTCTGGCTCCAGGCTGGTGTCACTTTGACACTCAGGTGAGGGATGAAAGACAATGCAGCGGATAAAAGCATCCAATCTGACTGTTAAAGTTTTGAGAAGCTCATCTTCTGTCAGTCAAAATTTCTCCAACCCAGGGCCGTAAGAACTGTATGGTGAAAGGGCTAGGCAAACGGAAGCAGTTTCTTTCAGATGAAGATGGAGAGCCCATTGTTCCAGAATGAGCAAAAGTAGCCCCAGGTCAAGGGTCATCAGAATGTCTCGCTGTGTAAGGTTGATATCATCACGTGATAAAAATGATATTTCTGATGTGAATATGGGCTGCTTTTCCGGTTATGACCCTGATGGATGATTTGGAATACTCTGGTTATGGAAGTGCAGACTCAAAGAGCACCAATCCGGAGCCCTGAACAACAGAGTACGTTGCCGACAGTGACACCAGCGACTGAGATGACGCCGATAACGAAGATGACGAAGATGACGACGATGATGACGATGATAGTGGGTATGGCAGTGATTCCACTACGGCCAAGCACGATAGAAATCTCATTGAGCATGTGATTGGTGAGGAAGCATGTGTTCGCGCAGCACTCGGTGCGAAGTAGAACCGATCGTTTTGAGTCAGCTGATACAGTACCATCCAGGCAAAGCTTTGCCTGTTTTCCCTCCCCCTTTCCAACCTTCTTCGAACAAGTTAAGCAGTGCTCAATAGTGTGTATATACTCAGTTCTTAGCAGAGGTTTCTGAATAAGGATCTTGCTTCAGGTTATTGGAGCTCCTCTATGAATTGGTCTAGTTAACGGAATCCTTCTTGCGTGACTCCGCCTAGCTCAACAATAATCTCCACATTCACAAACGATGCCAGTTCGTGCGGCAAAGCCCATCTGATTTCCATTGCAAATTGCAAAATAGATTTGTTTATCATTGCCATAAGCAAGTCCATGTGAAAATTGCCGAACTCTCTTGAGAAGGGAAGTTAGTAACGTAGCCGGTGCGGTATCGTGGGGATATGGGTGCTGCACTGCTTACAACATTCAGATCACGAGACGTCTCACCTTCACCAGCGTATAAGCTGGCTCATTTTGCGCATAATGTCATGTATAGTGTCTGCACCAGGAGGGCTATAATATAACCTGACCGAATCTCGAATCTCTTCTCGTTCTCGGTTTCTTCGTTTTTATCCCGTTCTATGCCACCCTCGCCCCGCGCCCACTTAATGAGCCCCCCGCACCCGCCCCCCTTTCCATTTCTCCGGGCTGTCGGATTGTTTTCTACTGTGCCAGAATGCTTTCCCCCCTTTTCGGTTTTTTGCCTACTATCAATGTTGAAACTAACAGCGGGATAAAACAGCTTCCTCTGATCTTGCGATAGACATCAACTATTGCGGGCGTTATGGTTTTCTCCTTTTCCCTTGGCCGGGTGCGAAATCCGTGAAAATTCCCCGAAATCAACTAGTGGATGCTATTAATGATGCCCCGGTAGTCCACAAACAGGATGGTGCAACTCTGGTTCGAAGTCATGAGTCTGCTGTGCTGAAGTATGGAACCGGAGTCTCCCTAGCAGAGGCTCAAAATATGAAATTTTGTTCGAGCCAGGACAAGGATACGCGTCCCCTGCCATTTACGATGCATGGGAAGAGCAGCCAAAATTTTGCAATGGCGAAGGGCCTGTGTGTCGGCTTTCTCCTGATTGAAGTAGCTATATAAGTGGTGATCCTGTTTCTAGCATTTTGGCCGACCCTCAGTGACCATGCTCGAGACTCTATTCATACCCCCCAGCTTGCGAAATTTCTTCGCCAACTTCATGCCATCAAGATGGAGAGACCTGGCTCCGTTGGCAGAGGGGTCTCCACTCGACCCACTCTTCACTGATTACGGCGCAGGCACAGCAGATGGAGTCGTGGTTCAATGAGCGCCTCCTTGTGTGCAAGGAATTCAATCGTGTTCCATACAGTCACCCTTGGTTCTATGGCAAAGTCCACAAGTTTGTAATGTGCCATATGGACGTTGCTGCGCGGAACATAATCCTTGATGGTGAGGGAAAGATTTGGCTGCTTGACTGGGCCCACTCAGGAGGTTACCCTATCTATTTTGAAACAGCTATACTCCCGAGGACTGGGAACCCCGAATTTACGCAAGGGCTACTGAAACGTATTGACAATCACCTGGAGGAAGCTCGGAATCTACTGGTAGTTGGTTTTGCTTTGACAACAGCAGCGTGGACAAAGGCAACCGGGCATATGCCGGACGAAATTTAAAAAAAAATGTGATAGATATTAGTTATGGGAATAGAATCTGTTGCATTTGCTAGCATAGAGATTTGGTGCACGACCTCCCGAAAAAAACATTAATGGAAGGCTCCTGGGGTCATTCCAGTAATCTGAGCTGCCGGAACGAGTTGGCTTTCAGAATACCAAACTTGCTGAAGAGCGCTACGGGCTGCTTGCGTTTCACTTTCGCTGGCGGTTATTCGATTTTCTTGCAGTAATGCTACAACCTTATCCACCCAAAAGCTGTTGCACACTTGGCCCCCCTCTGCGAACTTAATATCGGTCATAATTCGCTGATTTTATGGCCTCCAGTATCGTTTGAGCAGTTGTTCCGAGGCGGAACTGTGGTATTGCACGTCTTGACAACGTGAGTTGAGATTGTGTAGTCGAAACGCCTGACAACAAGGCATGCAGGCGCAGCTCCGGGTCCAGTAGGGCTTAAATCGCGGCAACTTGAAGTGTTTTGTGGGGTTGGCAGATACATGGTTTGTCTTTTTTTGGGGATCACTCGAGATGTTGCCTGGCGAATGTGCAGCAGCTTTTATGACGCCAATAGGAACCGTCAAGGCTGCGGATAGGCTGGACGGGATAGAAACAATCGTGGTTGCCATTGTTGAGAGACGCGATTGATAATAAAGCAACGGATATACTAATTAATAAAACTAATTGAGCAATGGATTGCAGAGGAGCATTAACTGAAGTGTATTTATACACCCATTTCTGAGATGAGAAGGCTTTCTGAGATGAGAAGGCAGTTGGTGTTTGGCGTTCATAGCGACAGATAAGTGCCGCCTCATTGGAACCAGCCATAACCAGAGACAATTAACTGGACAGCATATTATCCTCACTGCTCGACAGCAATTTCGCGAGCGACTGTCCAAGGCTGTCAAGTTAAAATCTAACAATGCACCGTCAAGGAGCGGGGCAATGCACGAACGGGATGCATATACAGGGGGTTTCCCCCTCCCGCTATTACCATGCGTCCCGATGAAAGGCCTGACCTACTGTGGGCTTGTGTAGAGCGGGTTAGCTTCCAGTGTTGAGCCAACGGAATGGCACTCCAACGCCTAATTTTTATGTTCTTCCTCCATGTCCCAGGCTTATATTTCCGGCCCGTGCCGCTCATCCTTAAAGGAAGCCCACTGAGACGCCTCTGCTGGGAATTCGAGCAACAAGTTTCAAGCTTCCAAACTGAAGACAATGCGCATGGGACGATGCTTTTCACATTTGTACGTAATCGCTGCGAATTAATTATACCCAATTCTTGTGTTATTCGTTTTATTAGTCTCTGTTAGAACTTTAATTGGGTTTTTGATCTCTTCAGCCGTTGCCTGGACATTGAGATTGTCAGGCGGACCTCACCTCGGCGCCGGGTCCACCGGCTCTCCACCTCGCATAGCAGGAATCGACGTTCTTGTGACTGTGGAGCACGGTGGTAGGACAGCCGCACTCATTGATGTAGACTCAAGCAAATTTCAACCACGAGTGAGCTGGCGGGATGATGGAGGGCTACTGGACGGCCTGTGGATCACAGAGATTTGTATATGGAAGCCATGCTATTGTTAATAAAGTAACAATCAGTCAAATCATCTGCTTCCCTAACAGTCCTTCCTTGGTCTACCCGGTTCTTCGTTGCCACTCTTCTACGGTCAGTTGGCAGCCGGTGGAGTGGTCGGTTGACAAAATAACTGAAGCACCACTACTTCTCCCTGTTGATTGGGTGCCAAATGGGCAAAAAGGGACAAAAGGCAAAAAAGGAAAACAGTTGAATCAGAACGCTGAGCTGGTATCCGCTGATGAACCCTATTGGAATGCTAGTTATTTTGGGTGTACGGTTGTGTATACAGTATGTTTGATTTTTTATCAATCCCTCTCTGGTGGCATGCTGTGCAGGCGGTGGAGATAGAAACATGGGAGGAATTGTACCACCACGTGTCTGATGCAAATTCTTATTCTTGTCATCATCATTGACAGTGATTAGTTGATCTGCTATGTCCGTGAGAATTCCAGAAAACACACCCAGGGCTTCAGAGAGCACCTACCTTGATGTCTCTAGTGTGGAGAGCCTGGGATTATGGTATCTCGTACTCCAGATCCCACGTTCGTCACCCCAGCCCTCGCTGTTAAGAGATCCGGCGCCCGGTTGAGCGCCCTGTTGAGCGCCCTGGCTTTAACTGCGGGAACTTCTTACGGATGCTGGCATGCCAGGCAACATTGGCTCAGATGATAGCAGCTCGCATATTGATACGGGGAACTCCTCATCACGACCATAGAAGAGACGTGAAGGGGATAATCATCACAGCCCGCATCATTGCGATGCCTGCTCTGTGTGCCCTCTTCCAGCATCAAGGCTTTCTGATTGTTCATGGGAGTCTGCTAGGTTCGCACAAGTGGGGGTATTGGTCGGGAATCTTTCTCGTTACACGTGCTGTTGACTGTGGCGGCCGTCTGCACTCCCGAGCAATTTCGCTTGCACTTCGGGTGTGGGGCAGACGGAATCAACTTGGGAACGGTCTTGGAGGAGTTAGGGCCCCTTTGTCACGGGTGTATGGGATAAAACGGATAACTGACTGGGGGATATCCAAGCAGCATGAGAAGTTCTTTATGATGCCGATTGCGCTTTTCCAAAATCCAAGGGTCTTCTGCAGCTTTCAATCCCGTCCTAGAGGGACTAGGGTTAGCTTCCAAGAAACCTTCATACATCTCATCCTGGGTCAATGAAATATTCAGGCGCATGTCATGCAAACATGCGTCATTATAGAAGCCCCGCTTAGACATGACGTGCAGAGAAAATCCAGCTGACCTGAACTGCGTTCATAGCGATGGAGGAGCTGTTTTAACCAGTAGTGATTTATTCAGGTTCCGCAGTCCCCTCACCTAATTTGTAGGTATCCATATCTAATAAATAACAACAGCCGATAGGAGACGAAGGGAGAAAGGGGGAAAAGAAAGAAAATAGGCTTAATGAAACCTGTGCTCAGGCTAATACCCAACATCCCCGAAGATATGCATAGATGCAGACATCATCTTCCTATCCTAGAGAGGGGTGGGGCAATACAGAGAGGGATAGCTTAAGAAAAAAAATAAAAGAAGGCAACTCTCAGAATATGGAGAAGAACAAGCCTAATATGCTATGCATCTCTTCCTAATCGGAAGACATAAGGCAACAGCTCTTCTGAATCCCTGTCCTCATTATTCACCATCTTCTCCTCCGTATTTCCCTCCCACTGTCCTCCTGTGCCAGAGGCTCCCCAACGATTTCCGAAAGAATAGGTATTTCAATAGGTGTTATAGTATAACGAAAGAAACTGGTACGTGCGATGCATGTTGGGAGGGGCATTCGTTTGTGCATGACTTAGAAACTTTACCCTCTTTTGCAACCTTGCCTAACTATTCTCCTTACTTTTGTGGATAGCTACATGTGGAATAGCCACATGAGGAACTCGATGTTGGATGGGTTAATTGATGTGGACCGGGTTTGGTTAGTGAGATTGGGCATGAAGCAGAATGGATGCGGCCGGAGATGCGGCAGTCACGTGGTATCCAGCGCTCCAAATTCCATGTAGCGGAGGGTTTGAGTATTACGCCAGTTATCGTCTTGTATATGCCCTGGAATGGCGAGATGAAAAAAAAAAAAGTAAAGAGATTTTAATGGAGGATAAAAAGCCGAAGGGCCACAATGGAAACCGTGTAGCAGGTGGTGGAATGTTGAACCATGCCATGCAATGCCATATCGTAGAATCCTTTAAAATTCCAGTGGTAAATTGACCCACCACAACATGAGAATCCATGCTGATGTCCGTTCTATGCCCTGCCCGAAACGTCCACTGATTGTAATGGAAATAAAACAACAGTGGTCGAAGATCTTAAAGTAAACGGAAATCAGAAAATTCAATGAAATAAACAGAGGGTAATAAAAGAGACCTAATATAACCAACAGGAAACGGGTATTTTAAGAAATCAAAGGGTCAAAACTAGGTGACTTAGCGACGACAAAAAAATAACAACACAGAAAGAGGCCATGGTCACCAAAAAGAAAAGAAAAGAAATCACATATTCCGCCCACTTGCGTGGATCCCTAATTGAAAACGCCAACAGCCCTAGCGAAAATGAATGCATGAAAAAATCGCCCGGAATCCAAGTTAAATTGATGAATAAACTGAGGGTTTGTAGGAAGGAAAAATAAACAAACCGCACATAACAAGAGCATATAGGGTTAAAGTATCCGTTCGTCGGATGGGTAAGAGTGTAGATTGTGCTTTTATTAAAAGAAATAACATAAAAACATGAAGCCGTTCTCCTGGCCGTGAACCAGTCTTTCAAAAAATTAGAGAAGGAAGAAAAGAGAGTAAAAAGTTAAATATTTGCCTCTCTAAAGTGTGGTGATAAAGCGTTGTAGTCGAGATTGAGATCCACGATATCATCAAAATTCGATTGTGCGGGTATTATGTGTTCGCTGGTTGGTTGGCGTTGTCCGGGGGGGGGATTGAGAGAGCAGAGATGTTAACTGTTCCACAGAGCTATCTCTTCGGAGGAATCCATGTTGCTCGTCATAGCAACCTTCTTCGCACTCGGCTATGCAGGTCTTTTCCGAACCAATGACCTCCTTTTGGTCGTCCTCCTCGATCCAAAAGCTTACAACGGCTCCTAATAAACAAACGATGCCGCAAGCCCACCAAGCGAGGCCGGAGTATCCCCATGCAAGTCCCTTGGAATGTAGGTAGCCTGTCACAGTCGGCCCAAAAGCACGGCTTAGACTTGCTGTGGAGGCTGCAACGCCATTGATCGAACCCAGCACCATTGTAGAGGAGGCGGAGTTAGCGAGTAAGATGTTCGTTGAAGGAAAGGCGATAACATGCAGCGTTATCTTGGCAACCAATGCCGCATAAACCGCGGGTGTCTGAAGGGAGCTAGGAAGCAATACCAGGTATGGAACAACCAAATATAGAGCCGGCCATATGCAGAGGACAACACGGTAGGCCGAGAGGGGTCCGAAATGGCTTACGACATATGGGAAAAACCAAAGTTGTGCCACCATTGAATAAATTCCTTGGACTGCAAGCATAAAGCCAATTTTCTTTGTTGACAGAGCCATCCCCCCGGTAAATTTGAAAGGAGGCTCAGCTTTGATGTCTGAGACTGGTGTGCTTAGGAAAATTGGCATTAGCTGATCAAATGAGACACTATGGCTATTAAATGGTTAGAATGTCGTCCACATTTATGCCTTCAAGCCAGAATAATGACAAACTTACTAGGCGAGTATCCCATAACTCAAGATGATAAAAACAATCTTTGGCGTAAATGCTTTGGAAAAACTATGGCTCTGTTTTGATGACTGGCTGAGATTAGAATTTTCTCGGGTAGGCACCGGTGGGACTATAACGCAGGACAAGGGAGGAGAGTGTTCCGTGTTCCGATCCCCAGGTGGAGGTGGTTGGCCCTCTAGAAACTGGATTTCGTCGTACTGAATTGGAGATTTATATGCCTCTTCGGTTAATATAGTTGGGGCTAGTCTATCGCAGAATAAATGAAGAAGCCAGCTCCCTAGCTCAATACCTCTGTCGCGGTTGAACTTCTTCTCCGAATGGGTTTCTTGCAAGAATAGAATACCAATAGTAATTCCAAAACACAGAATAACAACGCACACCAAGTTAGGAAGCAGAAATGGATACCGGTCAAATATCGTATTACGAAGAAAGATCTGTGGGTAATGATCGCATGGTTGGGCCAAAGCTCCGCCGATTGCCGGTCCAACAATCGACCCAAGACACCAAACAAATGGCATTATGGAGTAAGCTCGTGGTTGATGTTTCTTATCTGTGACAAGCTCCGCAACTGTCGTTTGTAGGACGCCTATATTACCGTTGAGAAGGCCTCCGAGAGCACGAGCAATGAGGGCAGCTGGGAGATTCGGTGAAAATCCAAACGCGACCATGCTAATGGCGGTTCCAACCAGGCCGAAGATCAAGACAGGCTTTCTACCAAAATTGTCACTCATTCGGCCCCAGAAAACACCAGTTGAGAATTCAGCAAAGGTAAAGGCTGAAGTTACTGCACCAGCATACAAAGCAATCTTGCGATCATCGTCGGTGACCTTGAACGAAGAAACCATGTAATAAACGTAAGGGAACACCGACATGAAAGCAATGGGCTCACATATTCGACACAGTGCTGCATACGGAGTTAGCACAAATAAATATCTTCCGAGAAAGGAAGACTGCAATGACATCGAGCAAAGTAAAAGACGGAAGGTTGAAGCTTCACACGTACCTAGCACGAAGAGTTGCTGTGATGGAAACTGGCCATCTCCACCTTTCGCAGTAGTGCCTCTTCTAAAGACCGACTGCAAGTATCTACGCATCTCGTCACTTCCTCGAACGGGCAGAAAGACTTTAATTTTGATGGATATATGACGAGAAATGAAATTTTGTTTTTGTAGATGTGTCTCCCAGTTGCGGATTGACAGAAAAATGATGGGTAGAATGCCAGAAAAGCAGGTAGCTAACTTCTGCGGACTAGGTGTGGTGGACCTTTCTCAGTTCCCAAAGCACTGAGCTGCCACCGTTACTTAATCTTGGGCATGGGCATCAAACACTGGTGCTAATTTGGGTTATAGTTGTGAACTATGTTGCTCAGTTCTCGAGAAAGAAGCCGGGTAACAAGTGGATAAAATAGGTATGAAATAGATATGAGAAAAAAGTTGCCCAAAATCGAACTTCTTGAAGGTAGAGCTGGAAGCGTCCGTGTCATAGATTCACTATGAGAGAGTGAAGGACGAGCTGAAAGAATATAAGATATATACCTGCAAGTCTGAATGGATATAGAAACAGAAAAAAATAATCAGGAAACAATCAGATCTTTGAAAAAACTAAGAAAAAAGAAGGGGGAAATAAAGTTGGTTCCCATTAGGTCGGGAGGCAACCCTGGAAGATAAGGGAAGTGATGCATAGCATTCTGTTAAAGCTTCCCAGACGATCGGGACAGGGCAACATGAAATAAAATCGTCCCAGGCAATAGCAAATATTAAGCCCGATATCAAAGGTATCTAAAAGGCGCAGTAAAACTAAACATGTGGGGGGGTGGGGTGGGGGGAAAAGGGCGGCGGAAAGACAATATTTTTTTTATTAAAAAATACGTATCTTCGAGTGCTGATGGAACAAGAAGGGCTGCGTCATAGAGGGAGAGTAATGAGATCCCAGTACGAAAGTACCGTACTAGAATAGCTGGGGGTTTCAGGCACCCGCTGGAGATGGTCCCACCATTCCCATGACAGGATGAGAGGACGGATTTTGCCTTTTTGAGTCGGGTTTGACAATGGCATATCGGGCAGGGTTGGAACCGAAACTCAAGCTTAGCCCCTTTCAAATCCTACTAATCCATTAATTAATTAGTAGCAAACCAAAGTGGATACCTCAGCAGCCCATCTCTCCCCAAGATGGACCTAAATTAAAATTCCTTGAATCCAGTAGATCCGTGGGACCAAGCCCAAATATTGGGGAACAGAAGAAGTGACAGGTGGGCAAGGACTTGGGAGCATCTAGATACAAGCTATATGAGACGTAAGGCAAGGAGATGATATTTTAATATTATCATCCCTCGGACAGATAATTAAGTTACGTTGTGCGAACTATTATTTCGCAGGTATTCATTATTTCGTACTTATTCAATCACGCGTACGGACTCCGGAGTGTGTCTAGGAGATCCTTCGATATCTGAATTAGCAACTCGTTCAAGGCAGGGGTAGGCAAACAGTCATCTGGCAAAGCAAACTGCTTGTCAGTATCACAAACCCGAAGCTATAGGAAGTCAGGACCACTCCAGTCGGATATTGTGGTGTCCACAGCGTCATCAGCATTATTTGGCATTTGGGTGGTCATTCGTGCACTTTCATGGGCTGGACAGTATGCTGATCATTAGACAGAAACAAGCATGTAAAATGGTTCGTTCACAACAGAACTTGCACACCATTGGGTACACTCCAGAAATGATCAGGAAAATCACGATGACAGGTTGAAAGAACGCTGGGGTGGCACAATAGTTAAGGCAAAAAAAAAAAAAAGAAAGAAAGAAAGAAAGAAAAGAAAAGAAAAGAAAAGAAAAATTAAAAGAAAGACAGAAAGAAAGAAAGAGAGCCGAGCCAGTGACTCGATAACGACATAAGTGTTGAAGAGCCTGGAAAATAAGGGACTTGCGTGAACAAGCTTGGGGCAGGTGACTCTTGGACGTTTGGCGGCGCCTAACTATCATTGCCACAAGAGTCATAGGCGTCAGGCATCGTGCTCCTATAGTTACCGACAATCTGGATAGAGCGGTTTTTGATGAGAAAAAGCAAATCTCACTGTAGTGTTAACCCTGGGATGATTCCGTATCCAAGAATAATAACACACCAGTGTAGGCCCATGTATCTTGATGGGATTTGTTATCCATTGGCCGAAACAATGCCACAGTAGCGCGAAAGGGTGTATTTGCACCCTACCGTATCAATGGAACATACTCGCGATAATGGCAGCCATTCACAATGCTGGGCTGTTATTAATAATATTAATTTCTGTGACACAAATTGTTAACAACAAATCACCCTTTCCCTAATTATTCTTTTGTGAACTCGACTTTTCCCTGCTTTTATACATAGCAGCTTTCTTTCTTCTCACTTGTCTTCAATATCATGATTGGTAGGAAAGCCCGCACTTACACAATTTCCTGCCCGGATGTATCGTCTTATTAGGGCCGAACCGTAAAAATTATTAAATGGAAAAAGGAATAGCAACAGCTGGGTTTCTGATAAGTCTCATAAATAATGGACTACACGGAGGAAACTCAATCAATCCTTCATGGGAATGAAGCAAAACTGAACTTTTCCAAAATTTGATTTCAACCACACCACACGAAGGCATGAAATGATTGTTTCCTCAGTGAAATTGGAGTTGACTAGAGTGGCGAGCGGTTGTTTGTGTAGGCATCAGCTTTCTTATGAGAGCCTGACCAAACTTTGGTTACCAGTTGGGCTTCTCCATCATAAATCAAAACAATGACAAGGTTCATCAGAGTCATTGGATAATGCAGGCTGTGCGCCGATTTTTTTCACAACGCCTATATACTGATGGAAAGATTAACTAGTTCTCCAAGTCAGCTAATGTTGTTGACCAAGCAGGGGGTGGCGTTGTCCTGAATATGAACTCCCTAATTTGCCAGTCGATATTCTCCAGAAGACCCCAGTCAAATAATAACTTTGGAATGATAGTATCCGCTTCCCCATCCAGAAAGGGAGTGGGGATGTCGTCATCACGGTTCTCAGTTCACACTGAAAACTGTCAGGTTGGAAGCTAATTGATCCTATTGGGCTGAGGTTCTGTTCCTTGGAATCTTTTCGCCTTAAAACCATGATAATAAAATTTAGTGATTCGAGAGGCGGACCAGTTAGTTAGGGCCTGTTTTACTCTAGTTAAAACCTGGAAGGGTTGTGAATCGACAATTGGGCGGTGATTCTGATGAACCAGGGGGCCTGTTTCAAATAGTCCTGGATCCACAAAATTGTTCCAGTACTGGACATACACATACATGAAATCAATTCTTTGTGAATGAGCACATGATCTTCCTCAGATGACAGCTGCCGCAGAATATGATCACTTGAGCTGTCAGCAGTTTCTTCACGTTCCTCTCCGCATCCATACATAAGTCCCAAAGCCAGCAATAATAATGATGGTATTGTTTTTGGTACCAGTTAAAATCGATGGGCAATATATAAGGTAACGAGCTGTACTTGTATTTGCTTATACTCAAAAAATCCCATTGATATATATTCTGTCTCCATGGATGGTCCTGATCAACATCTCTGGATATGTATGCGGGATGGCTGGCGTATTTAAAATCCGTGAAATTTGAATCCACATAAGAATCCGGCTTTCTAAATGTAGATTCGGTCGTGGGGGGGAACTTCAGGGTTTTTTTTTTTTTTTTTTTTTTTTTTAAAGCGTTTGTTCCAAAGCATTGCAGAAAATCGAACAATTGATTGTTCGCAATTGGGTTGTGATCGAGATATGCAATTTTGGGTAAATCGATTTCTCTAGGCCTGCATATGTGGGATGCAAGCGTGAAGTCACCCTGAGTCCCTGGCGCACATATCAAGTTGAAGAACTAGAAGCAACGTTGCCGCTGCAACAACGCAAGCGTGGGACTGAAATCTGAGTTGGGGTTGATGCACCGCGGACACCAAAGCGCCTATATATTCATTGGAGGCCCTCGTCTAAATTTCCAGACGATATAGTTATCGGCTTGGCACTCCCTGCAAAAGATTTTCTGATCATTTCGCACCGCGATTATAACTAACTAGTTAATTAGTTAAATCGCTCAGCTACATGTACAGAACAATTTCCACCAGCTAGAGGCTTGGGTGCGAATAACTAGGCATCGAGAATAACAAATAACACACAAGTGGCTGTCCTCATCTGTTTGAGTGGGGATCGAGGAGTGAAATCATCATGCCGCACTCTATGACTGGCAGGCAAGTCGAAATGGGTAGATGGAATTCACGAGCGAGGAAATTTAATTTGCCAATCATGAGCCAATGGGATCGTTGCCATGGAATCTTGGATCCCAGATAGATTCGGGGGTGTTGTCCCGGTTGATCCCTGAAACCAACCAGAAAGGTTGCCTGACCGTTTTGCCTTTGATACACGCGTTGATTTGAGAGCAAGGTTGATTCACACCGGCACTGGGTAATATTTAGTGGTGAAGAAGCAACAGATTTTACATGCCCCGGTTCTGGGTTACCACAAAATTGACAGGGATATTAATTACGCTGATATGCCGATGGTCTTGTCTGTCCGCTCGTTGTGCGCCTGAGGCGTTATCCGCAGCTCTTACACAATTACAACAGCGATGATCCGGGATAGGCTGCTGATGACCTTCTCCAAACCCCAGAACAGTTCACTTGTAAATACCCAGATTTCAGCTAGGGCGCGTTGCCGAAGAGGAATGGATTCAAATGCTTTGATCACCAATTAAGATATGTAATATCATATCTTAGGCTAGCAAATATTCTATTTAACGCCACCTTTGCTGTTTCGTCGCAGGATATAACTTGTGACTGGTGCACCAACAACTCTTCGAGGCGGTGAGCTGCTAGGGATTTAATCATTTAAGTGTAGTATAAGATCATCAGTGCCCACTCTCCACCAGGATAACTAGAAAACATGGAAGATATTCACATGCTCGGACAATTACGAGAACTAGCCTCTCACCATACTGCTAAATAATGACAATGATAAGGTAACTGCATACATTACCGAGCAGAAAATGGTCAACATTTTCCACTCTCAAGGCACAAGTTTGTGCGTTACAGTGAAATCATCATGGAAGGGCGCCAACTAGGTACGCCGTCGCGGGTCGGGGGGGAAAAAATATAATAAGCGTAATTGTTTGCTACAATAATCCCATATCAACTTAAGACAGCCGTCCAGCATGCCTTCAGTGTAAAAATATAGGTCGATGGGGCCGCCAAGAAAGGCCCCGTCGATTCTCTTGCACTGACAAGAGAAAAAAGATAAACCTCCAAGTTGGTGCGTTAAAACAAAAGGGATCGCAATTCAGCTCCGGGCTTCGATGGCCTTTCTCATCCACTATCTTCCAACCATCATACGTCGAACTGCACGGCCAGCTCAGTTACTGTTATCCCTGGGAGATCTCCGATTCAACACCTAAAGGAATTTTAGGTTAGAGCGTAACTAATGCGCCGCTCAAAAGAACGCATGTGATGTTCTTTTAAACATTGAAACCTCAGCTGCTTGAAAGACTCAAAGCTCATTGGTCTCAGAAATATCATCTCAAAAACCGTAGAATAACTAGCTAAGGCTTTAGTCGCACCAGTCAGGAACTGATATTTTTTCGTCTTGAAAGTGATAAGACGGCGTCGACTCCGTTTGATGTTTGGTAACTATCCTCGAACCTTTTAAGTTTTCTCGGGTACGGGGTCGGGTCCCGCGGTGACGGGTCCAGCGTTGCTCTCAGCCACGGCTAGTGGGTCATGTAGGGGGGTTTTTTTATCTCCGGTCAGGGTTTGATCCTGGTCATGTATGTATTGATGTACCGTGCAGGAACTAGTGGGAGTATCTACGGCGTAAGAAGTTGTTTGTGTTTTGCATGAGAATGGTACGGTATTATTAGCCCGATCCGTAGTCTGTAACGTAATCGATAAGCGAGTCGGCCACATAAGCAAGTCGGCCACTTTTCATCTCATCCCAGAACAACATCTTCATCATCAAAAATGTCAACCACACAAAGAAATAAAGCCTCTACTCAGGAAGGAAGGCTTCTTTTAGTCATTCAAGCATTTAAAAATGGTCAAATTTCAAGTGTACAAGCTGCAGCAAAGCTGTATGATGTTCCATGTTTCATTCTAGGTGATTGGGTACATGGTCATACAGCACGCGTTAACACTCTCCCAAAGAACCAGAAACTTAGTCTTACAGAGGAAGAATCTCTTGTTCAATGGATTCTGACCATGAATGAATGAGGTCAGCCTCCCCAGGTTGCAGCTGTACAAGAAATGGCCAACCTTCTTCTTGCCAGCCAAGGATTCAACTCCTCACTCACAGTAGGTGAATGCTGGGTATGAAACTTTGTCAAGCACCATGATGAGCTGAAATTCAAGTTCTCATGCAAGTATGATCATCAGTGGGCCTTATGTGAGGATCCTGAGGTTATCCATGGGTGGTTTAGGCTCATATGAAACACTATTGTGAAGTATGGGATCCTGGAAGATGATATCTACAACTTTGATGAGACTGGGTTTCAGATGGGTGTAATTGGGACTGCCAGGGTGATGACTGAATCTGAAAGAGCTGAGAATCCCAAGCTTGTACAGCCTGGAGATCAGGAATGGGTGACTGTTATTGCTGGAGTCAATGCAACTGGCTGAGCCTTGCATATGATGATTATCCTCAAAGGAAAGATGCATCAATCCTGCTGGTATGAGACAGAAGGACTACCACATGACTGGGTGATTGGAGTCAGTGAGAATGGCTGGACCACTGACCAGCTGGGCTTATACTGGCTGAAAGAGATGTTCAACAAGGAGACCCTACCCTGTACAAAGGACAGATATCGACTGTTGATTCTAGACTGACACTGAAGCCATGCCTTAGCTGGATTTGATCAATTTTGCACTGAGAATCAGATAATTGCCCTCTACATGCCACCACATTCCTCTCATCTTCTTCAGCCATTGGATGTTGGCTGCTTCTCACCTCTGAAAACTGCATACAGACAGCAGGTGGAAAACCAGATGTGGCTTGGGATCAATCATATTGACAAGGAGGAGTTTTTGAGTCTCTATCCTGCAGCTCAGATGCAGGCCCTGACTGAGAGCAACATCAAGAGCAGCTTTAGGGCTGCTGAGCTGGTTCCATACAATCCTGAGCAGGTTCTCTCGCGGCTTAATACCATGATGCATACCCTCACCCCCCCAGGGACCTCTCACAGCTCCCAGGCCTCCTGGGCCATGGCCACACCACATAATATACATTAATTGGAGCAGCAGGCTGAGAAAGTTAAAGAATATATCAAGCACTGTATGCAGAGCCCACCCAGTCCAATCAATCATGCCCTAAGTCAGCTGGTCAAGGGGTGTCAAATGACAATGCACAGTGCTGCTATTCTAGCAGCTGAAAACAGGGAGTTAAGGGCTGCAAATGCCAAACAAAAGAAGAAATGAGAAAGAGGCCATATGTATGTAGCTCAAGAGGGTGCTTTGAGGATTGAAGAAGACTTGAATCATGTATGAAGAGTCAATGAATGGGAGCAGGGGGTAGTTGAGGCTGCTGAGTCATGACCACAAAAATGTGCAGCACCACAGTGTAGTGTATGTGGGATTATTGGGCATACTGCTCATACATGCTCTAAGCATATAGGAAATAATTTATAATGTAATTTGCTAGTTTTTCTTTATAGTTGAGACTTTGAAGGCATTCTTGTTGTGCAGTGGGGAGGAAAGTGGCCGACTCGCTTATGTGGCCGACTTGCTTATCGATTACGTTAACTAACGTTGCTGTTATGTCAGCTCGGTTCAGCGTACGAGGTTTAATCTGTTGTTCTATCCTGTCAGCTAAGTTAACCGGGCATCCAAAGCTTTGTTTCGGCAAGGCAACGGCATACAATGGCCGTGACCTTGATGATTTCCTGGGAGTTTAACCGTCCTTCACCACCGCGCTCATTTGTCATTGACCGGGACTCTGCCACCCAATGTGAACTAATCTTGCAGAGTGGCATCTTCATTCGCCATCGTTTCCTTCCGCCAATCATCACAACTCCACCCGCTGAAATTCCGCACATTGAATCCACCTCCCGATGTTCCGTCTGGGCCCCAAAAATGAATATTATTGTTTCCATGCATAGCTGAACTTTTATGCCGTCTCAGGCATAAATAGCATTGCTATTAATTAGAGGGAGGGAGCTTATGAAACTGTTGAGTCAGTGACGTGAGGCAATTGATTATCCCTAGTAGATTAGTCTACTCTGCACCTCCACCTGTGTGTATGAACTCCTGCAAACCGCTGCTCCGTGTATTATTATTGCGATATCTCTCCAATAATATATGTTTATTGCCACAGCATGTGAAATCCCCCCTCCCTGGAGTTGGCATCCTATTCTTAGGATTAAGAAAACAACTGCCGTGGGGTCAATCTTTCCGGTTTTGTAGGTTTCAGGATGCTAAACAGAGGGATTGAGCGGAGGGATGTTCCTAAAACTCAGAGGAATATTTGAGCAAACACTAGAAACTGTGGTGTATCCGAAAGAGCAACAGAAGAGTGGGGATAAATTAGTCCACCTGGCGTGTGCCAGTTGCTCATGGAAAAATGGCGCAAGTTGCCCATTCAAGGTTATTGAAGAATTGACTGTGCGGGGTCTATATATGTCTGGGATCTCATGCATGTTCCAAAGTTATCATTAAGGTTATGGGCGTCGAACAACAAAACTTTGCTCACAACAGGCTTTGAAGGGGTTTGATACAACTACATTTGAAGTGTCAAGTGAATACTCCACACTTCCTCCGTTAAGCTGATGCCCACATGGCTCGGGATGATTCAATCCTGATGAATTACCAAAGCCTGGAAATGAGTTGGCTGCGTATGGCTGGATGCTCTGGTTTAGCTTCTGCAGATTTTCTGAAGAATCTTAACTGGTAAAAGGCAAACTGAGTCGCACGCCCCGGTTCTCCCTGAGGTCTGTGCTGAAAAGTTCGTTTGCAGAATTGGCTGCGCACACGCCATTGAGCCTACAAGAAGGATCTGCTCATTATTCTGATCGTTATACATCTGTCTTTTAACTGTCATCCTCCTTTGGGGGTTCGCTCATACATCCAGGCAGAACCCCCCAGCAGTATTCCGCTTGTGTGAGAGTCCCGCCATAAATATTTTTCAGGCCTCCGAAGTCTTTGTGATCCTGATCCGATTCAGCGTCCCACAAATTGGAGTCAGTGGCTTAGACGCGATTACGCCTCTAGATATGATTGGCCCGGCTCACAACACCTTCCTCCAACGCCCCGGATAGCATCTTGCAGAAGCCTGCAGATGGTCCGTGACAAGACCTGACTGGCTGACGATAGATTGGCATCTTTCCTTGTTCTGGGAACACTGAAACCACTATTAGAACAGCAGCCTTCACTGTGGAGTGCAGCATGGGGATGATCAGATCTGATGGAAGATAACAATGATAATTGAAAATGAAACTAAACCCAAAGGCGAATAACTTCTACACTAATTGCATTCCATTAACATGTTCCCAACGGCGATGGAACACCTTATATCCTTTCATTTCCCGCGCAAACAATCGGTCATAGCCCAATATGTCAACGTCACTCTCATTTCTTCCGTCCCTTCATCCTGGGCCAGGTCCGGTACAGTATCCAGCGCGACTTCGAACATCTTGCCGATCATCCAAACATACAATATTGAGGCTACAGCGTACGAGGAACTAGACCCCCTTAGGCCGTCAATTTATTGTATTCCGAATTCAATTGAAGCCTGTTGCCAGAGCAGCAAAAACTATGTAGCAGTGTCCATTGACACATAGGAGAAAAGTTTCAGCTTGCACCCAATGCAGAATAATACATCGTCTGTATTTGTATTTAAGATGAAAACAATAAAAATTTTAAAACTGACAACAACATGAAAATTTGTCTCACCAGTCGGACAGGTTTCTTATAGAGATGTTCGTTCGCCAAGTTCCTGTTGTTATGTCAACATTCTAGAAGCCTTCCAAGATTCCAAGCCAAGTCACGTGGACAAGAACCTTCAGCTCTGGAAATCTTTAACGTCTTCTCTATCGGATAGCGAAGATGAAACTGTATTGAAGATCATCTCACAGTTCGTTTAGGCGGTTATGAGGCTAATTACGAGTGCTCAAGCTATGAAATCGACTCCAATGAATCGCACCACCCATCATTGCGCGTCCAGGGCTGGGGTATCAATTCTAATCTAACTCTGGGTCGCTCGTACTCAAGACGAGTTTATAAAGGAAAATGAACTGGGGGAGCGGCGTGTCGCATTTAAGACAGACCCTGATACCATTTCTCTATCACGCGTCGTCAAAGTCTGTACCCGCGTCTAGCCTGACAACAGTTTCCAGAGCCACCAAGTTTCTGCGGCACTCTTCTGCCGTCCCCAGACGACTTACCAGCACGTTGCATACGACCAGCGAGACGGGATCTCGTGAAACAAAATTTTTCGGGGAGGAATCTCTAAACACCAATCACCTAAATCCTTCTCCGTCCGATTATTCCCGTTCAGTTTTCCAAGACCGCTGCACATTAACTCTGTATGCGGGCTCAGGGGGCAATGGATGCGTTTCATTCCTTCGAGAAAAGTACATTGACGATGGGCCAGCGAACGGAGGGGATGGTGGGAGCGGAGGAAATATTTATATACAAGCAATTGAAGGCCAAACTAGTCTCCACAAGCTAGCTAGACGTGGGGTAATCAAAGCCGGACATGGTAGGAGTGGCCAAGGGAAGTCACAAGGAGGACAGCGGGGAAAAGATGTGCTGTTACAAGTACCTGTCGGGACAGTTATTCGCGAAGTTGGACGGTACGATCCTTCAGCCGAGGAAGAGCGATTTGTAGCACAGTTGATCCGGGAGAAGGGAAAGGAAGAAGGACTGCGCGCAGCGTCTGAACGACGGGAACGATGGGTATTTTATCCCGGCTCCCAACCGTCCGATTTCTTCACTGAACAATTTCCGATCCTACCACCAGCACGCCGCTCCGCCCTTGCTGCGTCGCAGCCCAGGGCACCAATTTATCTTGATCTATCCGAGCATATGCAAGATCCTATTTTGCTTGCTGCGGGGGGTGTTGGCGGGCTAGG
Organism: Paracoccidioides lutzii; assembly: GCF_000150705.2. Lineage (NCBI taxonomy): Eukaryota > Fungi > Ascomycota > Eurotiomycetes > Onygenales > Ajellomycetaceae > Paracoccidioides > Paracoccidioides lutzii. Next base: position 1,256,048 of record NW_015440950.1, on the reverse strand, counting down.
GAACCCGAATTTTGTAAGCAACACAAATCCGAAGCCCAGGTTTGCAACCAGGGGCGAAAAGGGTATTAAACTGGAGCTTGAGTTCGAGCTTAAATTACTAGCTGATGTGGGCCTCGTCGGATTACCGAATGCGGGAAAGAGTACTTTGCTACGTTCAATTACCAATAGCCGGACACGAATTGGGAACTGGGCATTCACTACTCTCTCTCCAAAGATTGGAACTGTTGTCATCGATAATCACTCTGTGCGCCCTCTTATCGAGCCAAAGCCAGGGTGCCCACGTCGTACGAATTTCATCATCGCAGATATCCCAGGATTGATAGAAGGAGCCCATCTCGATAAGGGCCTCGGACTTGGATTTCTTCGTCACGTCGAGCGAGCAGGAATTCTTGCATTCGTCATCGATCTCAGTGCAGGAGACGCCGTTCAGGCCCTTAAAGGGCTTTGGCGAGAGCTGAACGAGTACAGCCGTCTTCAAGACCGCGAATTAAATCTAAAAACACAGCATCGGCTCATCTCATGGACCCCGCTGGATCATAACTCATCAGATCAGTCTGAAGATTGTTTTGGCTTGCCACAGGTTGCCCCACCCACCTTGGTCCCGTCGAGAAGGGACGTCTCAGCCAAGAGTCTTCCCCCAATATACACCAAACCATGGCTCGTTATCGGGACGAAAGCAGACCTTCCATGCACTCAAGAGAACTTCACCGCTCTCCGTTCGTATCTGGAAGCAGTAGAAAAGGGCACCCACGAGCATCCTTGCGGTAAGCAGAATGCATGGAGTGGCAAGCTTTTCTCCATTCCTGTCAGCGCCATCAACGCACAAGGGGTCAATTCCATTCCTGAGAAGATTGTACGACTGTTAGATGGTTATTAATGTAATTTATCTACGGTGTTTGGAGCCCTGATCCGAACTTTTGCGTTTCAGGGGTTTTCATAGATTTATTGTTAACTTCACCCAATAATACTGCATAGACTTCTTCTTTTAACCTTTGTATTTCTTCAAGATATTGGTATTGGAACAGCTAATTTATATTTTACTACATATTTGTTAAGGGTTCAGATTCCTGTATTGGAGTACGTGGGGAATAATTAACTTCCATTGAGTAGAAAATTATATATTTTGTTTGGACACATGGACATCATCGTGAATCCAACTTCAACTTCGGACACATCAATTAGTAGCTGCCACTCCTCCTCCTCTTCCTCAGCCACCTCGATCAGCAACACAATCAATGCAACATCTGATCCGTTCAGCGCTATGCATCATCTCATCTCCATCCCTAGATGACCCAATCTGCGAGTGTTTTGGTGGCGACACCGAAAAGCTCATTGCTTCCCTTCTCCGGGAAACAAATGGTACTCTGTCCCTTGCGGATCAAAAGCTACGCGTATTTCCCTTCAAAGACGTGAAGGTTTGCTGGAGACGATTGTATACGGATGCCAGCATTGTCAAAGTATGCTATGAAATAAAAAAACATCTATACGACGATGAGATCGACGAGCACAAACAATCAGCATCACCAGATCAGCAGAAAAATGATAACGAGGCTCCCCACAACAAACATGAACATGAACATGATGACAATGAGCTTAGGAGGATCAGCCCAGATGCCCCATGGCTATCACCTACCATCCATATTCTTGACAAAGCACTGATCATGACTGGTGCTCCGCGCAGAGAGTCGCTTATTGAATGCCTAATATCGTGCTTACAATATTTGACCAGTCCTCCCACTGCGAGATCACTGATAAATGACCCCAAATTATTCAGTGCACATTTTGATGTCGAGCAACCACAAAGACACCCACCGGGAAAACGCAGAAAATTAACGACCCCCTCTCTTTTCCCCGCTGACAGATCTCCAGCTCCACATCTCGAGCATCCTGTCCCCCGTGTCCCAGCGCCATCTCTTGAAAAATTTACAGAACACATGAACACCATTCGCACGCCATTAGTGATAACGAATGCAGTGAACCACTGGCCGGCACTCTCCACGCGACCCTGGTCTTCTGCAGATTACTGGGCACAACGGACATACGACGGGCGGAGGTTGGTTCCCGTTGAAGTGGGCCGGTCATATACGGATGAAGGGTGGGGACAGAGAATCATGCCGTTTGGAGAGTTTGTGAAGGATTATATATGGAGGATGGGGAGAGGCGGTGATAACACGGACGGGAAGGCAAAAGACTGTGATAGGCATTATCCAACGGATTGTGGAGATTCAGGCGGAGGGGAAGACCAGACGGGCTACATGGCGCAGCACAATTTACTGGCGCAAATACCCGCGCTGAGGAAAGATATTTGTATACCGGACTACTGCTACACGGATCCGCCAGAGCCGGAGCAGGGAACGCCTGTATACGAGAAAAGATTACTCGAGAGACAGGCCGAAGGGAAGAAGGATAAGTCGATAAATGGTCACAGAAGAAAATCGGATAATGAATATCAAGAACAAGATCAGGATCATGCAGAATCTACCTCTGGTAACGAGGATGATGAAATCGAAGCGGACGACGTGAAATCTGAACCGATCATCAACACATGGATAGGCCCTTCGTGGACGATATCACCCTTACACCATGATCCATACCATAACATCCTAGTGCAAGTCGTTGGTCAGAAATATATCCGGCTTTACTCACCTCATACTCCCGCGTCGCAAATTTATCCTAGGGGCATGGAGGTTGTTAATCCTTCCCCAGAAACAAAGCCACCACATGGCGAAGACAAAGGAATAACCAAGGAGGCAGAGACGCAAGGTCAACAAATAGATATGTCCAATACATCGCAAGTTGACCTGGCCGCTATTGAGCTTTCTCCTGCCGAGTTGGAGACCTGGGAGTTGATGTGGCCTGGTTTCTTGGATGCGGAGTATGTGGAAACGGTTTTGAAAGAAGGAGAGTGTTTGTATATACCAATTGGCTGGTGGCACTACGTTCGCGGTCTTCAGGCCGGGATCAGTGTGAGCTTTTGGTGGGGTTAGCCACGATTGAGGTTTTCCTAAAGGTGGCTACGGTTTGTCGGATGTTCTGGATAATCCTTTTGAAATCAATCGAGGATATTTTTTAATGATATAATTCTGATTACCAATTTGATTAGAAGCAATGGGCTTGGTCATTTCATTTTATATCGCGATGCAAGTGATGTGGCCTATCAAACAAGAGTGTATAGCATCGGATACAACAGGTATTCTTCCAACGAACCGCGGAGTCTCACAAAACTGGCCCATAAGAAATACCTAGTTATGAAAAAGTAAATCAAACTAGCATTTTAACTAATAGTTAAAACGCCGGTAAGGAAAACGATACATAGTCGTTGCCCAATCGAACCCTTCCCTAAGCTTTCTTCGGCCCGCTCCGCACCAAGAACAGCGTCTTGCCTGCTTCAACTGTGTCATTTGGTTTGATCAGGATCTTTTCAATCGTCCCTCCAACAGCGCTGGCATCAGCACGCACAGCGATCTCTAGCTTCATAGCTTCCAGAATTGTCACAACTTGTCCTGCAGTCACTTTGTCTCCCTCTTGAACTTCAATTTTCCACACATTGGCGCTGAGGGGTGCTTCAATTGTAGAAATATCGGGATCTACGCAGAGTTGGCAGTGAGCCTACGACTCGAAGGGGAATAATATAACGAAATGGAAAAGATAAAAAGGTCACATACCCTGCAACAAAGCCTCCACGGCATCCATCGGGATTTCATTCGCCTCCTTCTCCGCTGCCCAGCGCTCCAACAGTTCATTTTCAAGTTTAGTCATTTCAGCCTGTGCTTGCTTTTGTCGGGCACGAATCATAGCTACTTCGTCCTTGGTGCTCTCCAGCAATCGATTATGCTCTGCCATATCGAATTCGACATTCTCCCATTTGTATTGGTACCTGCCGCTGTGGAATAAAGCCATATCTTTTTCGTACTCTTCTTCCGACACTTTGTAAAATGTGATTTGATCAAAATCTTCAAAGAGCCATGGTTTTTCTGGAGAGTAGCCAGCTTTGGAACCTAGGATGTCAACTCCAGGGATGGACATGCCGGTCAGTTGGTAGCCTCCTGGCGATTCAACGTTATAAAGGCTTTTACCATTAGCTTTGTTGTTCCAATGAATCAAAAGAAGGGAATGTATGGGCTATTTGACTCACGCCATGCAAGAGCCTCCCCATGACACCTGTCCTTCAGGTGTGAAAACCCGGCTTGGATTCATCTTTGGACAGTTCATACGATGGCGGGGGTCCACCGGGAGTGACAATGGCAGAGCAGTAAAGAATCCTACCGCGACAACCATGAAGCTGGCAGTAAGGTAAATATTCTCGAACTCTTGGCGCGTAAAAGCGTTGTTTTTCGCGACGAAGTCCATATTGTCAGGAAGGTATGACGCGTATGGCCGTTGGGTTTCCATGTAGCGTTGTAGAGCGGCGGTTTGTCTCTTGCTCTCGAAGGTAAGGGGGAGTTTGAAGAGACGGCTGGGCATCTTAACCTGGCTTAGATCCCCGAGCTGTACCTCGAGCTGACATAAATACTTAATCAACTTCTTTTGAGGGATTTTCAAGCCATCATAATATAGAGAAAGAGCTACGTCGAGTCAGTTAAAATAGTACATAGCAAACTTCAGGCCAAACTTACAATTGCCGCAGCCAACTGTCCCAATCAATCCTGTAGAGAATGTAATCTCTCCCTTTCCTTCTCTCAGTGCTTTGATGAGGGCGGTGACTCTGCAACGGTGGTTGAGGTCAAAGGCGCCATGTCCGTAATCGATGAGAATATAGTCGTCACCCCCCTGAAAGAGTGTTAGAAAGTTAGTAGAAAAAAGTACGGAGAATCTGCGAAGAATAGTTGCATAAACTTACCTGTCTATAAGATACCAAAGGCTGCTTCCTTCCATTTTCTTCAATTCGATGAATAACAGCTTTTGTGCCATACCCAAAATCTTTTGACTCAGGGAGATTGGCGTAATTTAACGCTGAGACCTCCTCAAACTTGGCCTTCCCTGAGCAACACTCTGCTATGCTCTCCACAAACCTGTCAACCTGGCGCCGCAACGCAAGTGCATCATCTAGAGTAACCCTCCTGAACTTTAACGTGTTCCCAGCTTTCATTTGACCCATTCGCCAGTAATCAGCCTTCGCAACTGTCATGCTGGAAACGAAACCACCCAAATCCGGACAGTCAACAGGGAATATACATGGGTCATCACCTGTCCAGTTTAGGGTTCCAATCGGGTAACCATACTCTATAACATTGCTTGGGTGAGCGCCGCCCTCGCCACCATCAGTTCGAGCCCATTTCGGCTTTGGTCCAAGAAGTCGAATGCCCCCTCTTGCAGCATTATGAGAAATTTTCCACGTGGTGCGATATAACTCTTTAATGTTGTCAGTGAGAATATACCCCTCATCGTAAGGTCCAGCAAGTGCTAGCAGCTCCCAGTGGGATGGGTATTCTGGGATTAGAGACATGGGAAGAGAAAGCTCCCCGTGTATTTCCGGAAGTTTATCTGTGATAGATAGAAGGTCTCCGGATGCGAGCTGACGACCTTGATAACCACCAACGCCCACCATAGGCGACGTCGATTTTGAACCGAACCAGTTAGCAACGTTAGTGAATCCTCCATAGACAGCCAGATACGCCCTGCATCCGCCTCCAGTTGTTCTACCAATGCTGAGGCGTTGTCCAGCATTGATTTTAACTCTTGTCCACATTTTGAAAGGAGCTCCATCTAATTTAGCTTCCATCGGCGCTCCACAAAGAGAAACGATTGCAGGGCCCAGGAAGAGCAGTTCAGGTCCGCTAAGGGTAATTTCTAGAGCTTCGAGACCAACCGGGTTTCCCACGAGAGCGTTGGCAATACGGAACGCCAAGGGATCCATAGGACCTGAATGGGAGAATCCACGTCCGATAGTCGGGCGGCCAGGGTAGTCTTCAATGAGTGTATAAGCTCCGCCAGCAACAACATCGATCGCAGCAGGCATGTATTTGAAGGTATTCAAGAATTGGGTTAAAGTATTACCCTCGACAAACCTTGCATCTGTTAGGATAGAAGCAAGGAACTCGAGATTTGTTGGAGGCCCGCAGATCTTTGACTCGGAAAGGATAGTGAACATCCCCCTGATGGTTTCTTCTCTGGAAGGAGAGTGATACATAACTTTGGTGAGAAGGGGATCTGGTTTGATCAGCAAGGATACAGCTATCTGATATTCTGAGGATTAGATCATACCGTAATTTGCTGTCACCTTGGTTCCCCTGCGAACCCAAGTATCAAATCTAGAACCAGGGATTTCTTTCCACTGAACTTCCTGCAACACGCCAGGGGAAGGGGCAAAGTTCCTCGCAGGATTTTCAGCATACACTCGGACCTCTATAGCTGCTCCGCGGAGTGGCTTCGACTGCAATTTTTCCAGATAGGCTGCATCTAGTCCTTTCTTTCCTGAGAGCTCAGCGTTCACTTGCTTCAACATAAGCTCAACTAAGTCGACGCCGTAACATAACTCAGTGATGCCATGTTCCACCTGCAGACGGGTGTTCATTTCGAGGAAGAAGAAATCTCCTGTATCATCATCCACCAGGTACTCGATCGTTCCCGCAGATGCATATTTAGTTGATTCTGCCAAGCGAACAGCAGCGTCACACAGTTTCTGCCGTAGTTCAGGATGCTTTGTAACAAAGGGACTAGGGCATTCTTCGACGACCTTCTGGTGTCTCCTTTGAATGGAGCATTCTCTTTCACCAAAATGAATCGCTTTTCCAAGCCCATTGCCAAAAACTTGGACCTCGATATGATGACTAGATGGATAGTATCGTTCAATGAACATGCCGCCATTCTTAAACAGGGCTTCGCCTCGCGATTTCACTGTTGCAAATGACTCTCGCACTTCTTCTTCAGAATGACATGTTAATAAGCCCATTCCTCCTCCCCCAGCTGTAGCTTTCAGCATAACCTAAAAGACATAATTAACCCTTGACCCGCCCCCTTAAGTGTATGATCTGATCTAAGAAGAGTATATTATATAGAAGGAGGGTGCAATACCGGAAAGCCAAGCTTCTTGGAGGCATTAACCGCCTCTTCCTCATCTTTAACAAGGGACTGAGTTCCGGGTACAATTGGGACACCAGCATCGATAGCAAGCTCCCGAGCTCGATGTTTCAAGCCAAAAGCTTCAATGCTCTCAGGACTAGGCCCAGCAAAGGCGATCCCCGCCTCTTTGGCCAGCCGAGCAAAGTCAGTATTCTCGGAAAGGAAGCCATATCCGGGAATAATGGCATTGGCTTTGTACTGTTTAGCAACGTTGATGATTTGGTCTCTTCACAGGGAGCTGTTAATAAACGGCCGTAATTCGACACATAAAGTCATAAAATTCACGAGCCATAGAAACTATGGACCTGTGCAAAATGGTGATTCATACCCGTCAACATAAGCTTTTGTTGGAGGTCCTTCAAGCAGCACCGATTCATCGGCTAAGGAGACATGGGTAGATATAGCATCGGGCTCTGTGTATACTGCGACTGTTCGAATATTTAACGCCCTTCATTTCATTCATATATTGTCAACCAATGTTATTCCATGTCCAGGAATCTTTCAATGGCAATGGTATTTTACAAGGGAATCCAGGCTATTCGACAGATAACCGTTTATTTGAAAACTTACTTGGCAGTTCTGATAATCCTCACGGCGATCTCTCCACGATTCGCAATGAGAATAGTCTTAAGTGAATCCATGGTGTCGTCGGTGGATGGGAATGTATCAAAACGATTGGATTCGGAGGATGAAAGAGAAGAAATGAATCTTGGATCTTCTTCAGCCAAAAGCAGGCGGATGGCCGTGGTTTAACTGTCCGTTCCATTTCGGACAATTATAAACCGGCTCTCCACGAAGGTTATGATCCTCAAGGGGGGGTTTTAGGCTCTTGAGTTGCAGTGCGCTTCGACTGTTCCTCAGATTTACCAGAGAATTAACTATCCAACCAGGTCACAGTGGCGTGTCGGAAACATGGCAGCTACCCCTCAGTCTCCCAGGTGGGGTGCGATCCCATGGAGAAATAAGGAGGTGGGGGGAGAGAAGGTGACGGATATTTTTGTAAAAACATAGGCTCCGAACTCTGAAATAGCTTTGCCAACCGGATGGTCCTTGGTTGAACGGGCGGGGTTGTTGCTGGCGGTAGTTCTCATAGGCAGATCCAACCACTGCCGCTGCCGAGAGATCCTCCAAAAGTGGCTGATATTTCCCACAACCCCATGGTATGCTATAACTATGCATCTGCATGGGTTAGAATGGTTCGGCCATAGCTCATCTTTGGTGATGCCGATATTTGATTCGATGTCCCCAACCCGAAACTTTCTTTGTCCCAGGAATCAGGTATCCATCCATGTCTTCTGCAACCCCCTCCCTGGATTTAGAAGTGCGGGGACGTAAAAAAGGTTTATGCTAAACTCAAGTTTGCCTCCACCTTTGATATTCGCAGAGAAATTGGTCTGGGGTTGTGGCATGTTATTTCCATTTTCCGGACTTTGTCAACTCACATAACTATCTTACATCAACGCTGTCAATTGGAGTTACAACTCGAGGTATACAGCCATAGTCACCGTGGCCAAAACGGCAATCAAATTTTTAGATCAATATAGACTACGAGACATCTTCTACGATAAGATCCACGCAGCATGGCGCCCATCAAGCACAAGGCGCTGATCAATTGTGATATGGGAGAAGCTGTATATACATACCACCCGTACCCCACCCCACACTACTCACTCTCCCCCCTTATTCTACTTTCCCAGAAGCGAATTACAGATTTGGAGAGCGAGAATAGTGAATACGAATGGTTAACTGGTAGTATCTCATCATCTAGTATGGCAATTGGGCATGCGGTCCAGACCTTGAGCTTCTCCCAATGATTGATCAGGCAAATATTGCCTGTGGGTTTCATGCCGGGTAAGCATTTCATCATGTCCCCTTAATGCATTTGGGCCAATGGCACATAGCGTCCCCATCTCTCCTAAGAGCCATACTCTATGGCCTGGAACCTGAAAACGGAGGAGAGAGGGGAAGGGCGCAAGATAGCCTTGAAAGAGAAAGGCATATACGATGCAAATCCAAAACTGAAGATTCAGTGCAAAATGTAAGAACGATCAAAGGCTAACATGAGTTCCAAACATATCCATTTATATTATTACATCTTAAAAGTGACCCTCTCATCATGATGGAAGCTGTCCGGAATTGCAAAGCACACAACATTAAAATCGGCGCTCACCCGGGCCTCCCGGATCTTCAAGGCTTCGGCCGCCGTGAAATGAAACTCTCCCCGGAAGAACTTACGGCCATAACCGTCTACCAAGTCGGCGCCCTAAAAGGGTTCCTGGACAGAGAAGGCGTGCCACTACACCATGTCAAGCCTCATGGCATCCTGTACGGCATGATGTGTCGCGACTACGAAGTGGCCAAGGCTGTGATGCTCGGGATCCCCAAGGGTATCCCCGTCTTCGGCCTTGCAGGCACCAATATGGAGAAAGCTGCGAAGGATTTGGGTATCCCGTTCTGGGCAGAACTTTACGGTGATGTTAAATATCGGGCGGATGGATCTTTGGTAATCGATCGAAAGAAGAAGCCGTGGGATCTGGCGGATGTGGAGAAACATGTCACACAACAGGTGCGGACGCAGTCTGTGACAGCAGTTGATGGGACCCAGGTCAACCTGCCCATGGGGGATTACCCGGTTTCCATTTGCTGCCATTCCGACTCTCCCGGGTGTGTGGGCATCATTGGGAAAACGAGGGAGGTGGTGGATAAGTTTAACAAAGATAGGGAAGCGGGGATTGTGTAGAGGGGAGGGGCCATGTGTGTCTGAACGCTATGGATTTTTACCCTAACTTCTTTGTTAAGAGTGAAGTAACTAGTTAACTACCTGCTCGTGTGGCATGTGTACATAGGTTTGCGGCCTTCGTTAAGGAATCTTGGAGCAGTTGCCGGTTTCTTGGTTCCGGTTGGTTTCGGTGAGAGCAGTCCAAGGGACCAGTGTTAAATTAACTTTGTTGTCAAATCGAGAGCCTGTTGGTCTGGTTATTGTAAAAGCATCCCATTACTATACAGCGGGGTTAATAATGGGCACATATATATTAAGAAAATCCCAGCCTTTCCGATCTCTCTACCTCTGTCTTGCTTACGCGAACGCTTGCCTTGCGGATCCATTGGATCTGCCTGCTTTACAATATTCATATCATTTTTCAAACTTCCAGATATTTTAACTGCAATATGAGGATGGCGGTAATACCCAATAAAACTAAGCTGATTAATAATTGAACTTGATAACTAACTATAAAGAGAGCTAACCAAGGAGAGGGTCAAGAGCAGGCTTTTGGAGCGAGAAGTCAATTGAATCAAAAATGCTAAACCAGGAAACAAAACAAGCGAAGAGTCTGTTGAAATCAACCTGTCTTCCTATATATCTTTATTTTGGTCGTTTCTAATCTTTGTTTAGCCAATATTTTTTATCGTTTCCATACATGCAAAAGTTAAACTGTGTAGATTGTTGATACAATCTTGTGAGATTATTTCCCTAGTCTCTTCCTATGGTTCCTCCTCCGAGGTGGAAAAATAAAAATAAAAATGATGCTAGTTCATATCAAAATGGTCATCGAAGATATTCCGGAAGCAGGGTTCATTAGACCCTGACGCAATATTTGTTCCAGACACAGATATAGCTGGCGCAGGGATATCTATTGGCATGGAAGATGGCATTTTGAACGAAAGGTGACCTCTGCTGTTCATAGCTCCTACTTTAGCGGTGATTGTGGTACCTCCAGGTTCAAATGTATCGATATGCATATCATCGAAATTCGCGCCTAGATCTCCATTAACACTATCGGACGGATATTGGCGGTACTGTGAGTCAGTACCAATATGAGCAGTTGGATTGAATCCGACAGTGACCGGTGCGGAAGAAGATATTGTATAAGAAGTCGTCAAACCTAGCCAGCCGCCTGCGATTCCGGTTGAACTGACACCTACACTCCCAGTGGCACTGCCCATGAAACTGCCAAGGACACTGGGCGCGCCAGAGCTGAAAACATTGCTGTCGAACGCTAGACTATAAAAACCGGAGCTATTGAATCCCGAATTACTCAGGTTTGATGTTATGGCCATAAGCTTATGCCTGGGTGGTTGAGATAGCCCGGGAGCAGCAAACGGTGGTTGCATCCCTAAGTCATCTAAATGGATGTTGTCAACTTCTGGTGAATCGCAGAGGCCGCTATCTCGTTTCAGAATGGAGAGCCATATCGGGTTGTCAGCACAGGTTTGGTTCCACGGGTCGTCACATCCATAAACGACCTTTCGGGCTTCGTTTTGGAGCTCACTATCCGTAGGGATGATGCCACGCGCAACCTCACGACTTATGTACGCAGCAAGCTGGATCTGGAGGCGGCGGAAACAGTTCGCGTCTTCAGGGATGGGAATATTAGATGAATCGCTAATAGAGCCTGGATAGGATGCTATCCTTTCGGCAACATGGCTGTATTTCGTTGCTGCAGGTTTAGCAACCCATGGATTTAGTGTGTTTCTCTCTTGGGCGATGAGAAATGGAGGTATGCTATTCTCGACAAGCCGTTGAACGAAGGGCTCAAAACCCCAATCGCCTTTCCACTGTGACATGTCAGTGCCAGCTTTGAAGTGAGCGCTAAGATGTTCAACGCGATCTTTCCATGTAGTAAAGGTGGAGGAGCAGAATCCACAGCACGATTTGATCTTGGTAGTAGCACTTTTCCAGTTTTCCATCCAAGGACTGAACTTTACAGAATGCATCAAGCGAAGATGTTGAGTAAGATGGTCTTTCCGATAGAAAGTCCGTTCATGGATAGACTTCTCTTGGCAAGCATTGAAGTTATGCGCCTCAAGATGGTCGATATCGGGATTAGTACTTTTGCAGAACGCACAGACAATCGCACCGTTCAACGATATTGCACCTCCTTGTGGCGTACATGTCCATTTATCCAATGCAAGATGCAGCGATTTCTCATGTCGCTGCCAGTCATACTTCGTTGTAAATGAATCAGCACAAAAGGTACACTGGAAAATTCTGGCGGCACGAGCTTTTTGAAAGGTGTTTTGCCCTACTACAGACCTGTGACGGCGTCGGCGGCGTTCTTTTGAGTCCGCGGAGTTAAACGAGGAGCGAGACGAACGATGGGAAAATGCAGATGCAAATGACATGTCGGAGGTACTGGACTTTGTTGTTTCAAAGCTGTAACTACTCACCGACGGAGCTGGCATCAAGTTTGAGAAGCTCGAGCCATCGTTACTGGACCCTGTGTTCCGAGAGTGCGACCGGACACGACTGCCACTTGATGAATTTCTCTCTGGAACGTAAGGAGCATTGGCCATGGCTCGAATAATGGCAGTAGCCGATGCAGGTTCGTGCTCAGGGGGAGAATGCTTCCAACGCTCAAGGGGAGTCAAATCGGTGATATCAACACCTGGAGCTAATTGTTTCCGTGGAATATCGATAGGCCCGGTAGGTCGAGGAGAGCTGGCACGGAGACTGGGCCGAACTTTACCCCGACGACGGGCATTTGCGAGCCAATTGCAAATCTGGCTTCGCTTTAGACCAGTCTTTATTTTCAATTCGTCCTTTTCCTCGTCTGTCGGATAGGGGTGGCCGGCATTCTCCGTTAGCCACGTCTTTAGAACCCGAAGAGCTTCTCGAGAAAATCTAGCACCAGTCTTTCGACCTTTTGAATCTGTGTCTTCGAATGCCGAACCGCCAGCGCCGCCTTTAAAGGACCGTAAAGCTTTCTTGCCGGTGAAACCGCCGATTGGCACGTAGCTGTCTTCAGACACAACATGTAACGTATCCAGGCCCTTTTCATGGGGCTTTGTCCGGGTAAAACTGCATTCACGGTACAAAGAGATGCAACATGTGCAGCCGTTATTTCGCATCACGCCCCGCTTAGCCATGAAACAGTCGAGGCCGCGAGCGCGACAGAGACCACAGGGCTCTGTAGCGCGAGTGACAGGAAAGACACCTTTATCGAATAAACTTATGAATGGTTCATTTTTCCCCTTAGCCTCATCTGTCTGCACGGCTGAGGCTCCAGTAGGGAGACCGAGGTCCTTATAAAATACTAAGGAGTCATACTGCGCCACGATATCAGATTCGTCGATGACAGGGCTGTCATATGCCACATAATCTTCCTGAGCAGCTTGTTCGAAATCAAAGTACTCCATGGTACAATTCGGAGCTGCAGGAGCTGAACGTTTCCCCTGGTATTTGGTCTAGGTTTGGGAAACAGGAGTGAAGATGACGCCCCAGAAGGCAATGCGAAATCGCCAATATGTTCACGGTCATATGAAATAACTAATGATGAAACATATCAAAGCGTTCTGGATATGAAGAGCAGATGGTGTTGAAGGAGGAAGTATTTGCAAGGGACACGCAGAGAAGAAGAGAGAAAGAGGAATTGGAGTCAGAGAGCTTTATGTTTGTCCAGGTCTGCATGGGTCCCACACTACCCCCCCCGCCAGGTTGACCGGGTTCGGTTTTAGGATGACCTTTCACGGAGAGTGGCAGTGGTGTGTATTCTACACTAGAATCAGATCCCTCATGCGGGATCAGATACTTGGAATCTGATGGCGAAGACTCGGGAGTCAGAGAGGTGATATTTAGCCCGATGCAGCAACCCAGCTAGTTTCGACGTCAAAGATAATGGGCCATGGCTAGAATTGACACAATTGAGATTCTCCACTTTGTTTCGCAGTATGGAGCTTCATGATCACTCGTCCGATAGCAACGTGTTGCTTTTCTCCAACTTGCTTAACCTTGCCAGTTTATTGTTGCAGCATCCGAGAAATGGAATAACCAAGGTCTCAGAGACAACAAACAGAATGGACTATCCCATTTATTTCATGCAGAGCTATCTTTATCCAAGTCAGGTTGGAGATGAATTTCACGACTTCACAAGGTTGCGGGTGAGGATGTTGGCTGTTCGCTTCAGCCGCCCGCCTGGTCTTTAGGTAACTAATTAATCACCCTACAGTGACCCCTGTCTTTTCTTTACGCCCTTCCCTTGACATCCAGCCCAGCGCTTAGCCTAAGCGGGGCTAGCTGCTGCCCTCTGCGGCTTAGCCTTGCCAAGCTTCTGCAGACCGTGGATTAATAATACTGGAGATGACCGGCCCTCATCCTGATAGTTAAACCAGGACAAAACCAGGACAAACAAGCGAGCATGCATCGGCACGGCCATCAGGAATCAATAATAATGCCAACGATATCTCAAGTTTGAAAACTGGTCCAGTCTGCTGATCAGGAAAGACGCCGCATCCTGGAATACGAATACGTTGAAAATTCAATGCGCCATGCATGGTTGATGATGTTCATTAGCTTTCTATATGATAATCCCCCACATTGTTCTTCTCGCCAACATATTCAGTTCAACCGGACCCTCACTCCGGTCTCGGAGCCCCGTATGAGTGAAACATTTCCGCCTTCTATCCTGCACATAGGGTTGGATTACGTGCTTCGGCTAGTGACAGCCGAACCCAGACCTCCAAGCTCTCTATGAGGCTCTTTTTAGTGTTTCGGATAACTACCCGTCGAGAAATGTCATGGATGACGTCGTTTTGCTCAAGCATCTGCTAGGACATCTCAAAAGGTCTAGCTATATATGAAGTTATCCTCTTCATACACAAGACGGTAGCGACAATGGCCCTTCCCTTGAAAAACGTCAAGAGTGGGATATTTTCTTCGTTTGCCAACTTCGCATGGATTACTCCTAGCCCAGGAAGCAAGCATGGAAGTGAGGAGATAGGAGTCTAGTTTATCATTCCTATCGTTCTGATGCATGAACCTGTCCAAGATTGTAGATATAAGGTATTTCAGTAATCGAGCTTGAAGGGACTAGGTAAGTAGTCAGTCACCGGCTAACTTGACCAGAAACATTGGCATGATCTCTGGGCTGTTGCAAAACGACTGAGGGAAAACGGCACTTCTTTCGAGCATTGGGAGGAGAATGAACATCCACTCTGCACATAAGGCTATTCAACAGGACCAATGGAACCCAAGGGAATTAGGTTAGCCTCAACCCACTCGGAAGATACGTCAATGGGAGATTTTGGGGGTGATTTCTTTTACTCTTCGGAATATTTCAGGCCAATCGAGGACGACTGCGTCTTCCACTTTGCAAGGTCGACCCAGAGCGATGCAAGCGAATTTACCAGTTTTCAGCCACGCTTTGGTATCAAGATACTTTCGTGGAACAGTGAGGATGATTTGAACCATAGAGCTAATAGTTACTGATGCTGGCCAGACGCATAATAAAAACTGTTTGGGCTTTTCTTCTTCTTTTACTTTCAGATCTGTTTTCTTTTTCGGACAAAGTATAGAGGAGGCCCTTGGGAAATATGCCTCTCTGGATGGAAAGCATTGCAACTCCTTGTCTGCTTTGATTGCTCTTATCAGCTTTTTGATGACTCTTGTTCTATGTCATTTACTGCTGATATACAATATAATAGAAACTAAACCAATGTCAGAATTTACCATGGAAACACCGGACAGGCCGATGCATTAAAATTGTAGTCAACACCTCCGGTAAATGCGAGATGGCTTTGCGAAGCTGAAAATGAGATTGCAACGACAGCCTATTTCGATCTCTCTGCGTTGTAGCCAAATGGTTCTACCCCCTGAATGCCAAGACTATGTATGATCCACCACGTCGAAGAAGCATCGTCGCTAAGTCTTTCCAAACCACATCTTAACGACGTAGTAATGTCGACTTATAGGCTCCCCGACATCCCCTCCCTGCGCAAACAGCAGCTTCGGCTTGAATTGTAAGTTCAGCATAAGCCTCTCACGGAATCCCCTCTCTTTTCTGGAGATATGTTCCCGATGTGGAGTGATTTGCACGAGAGCTGACGTACGATTCCTTACCATCTCTCCCCAAAGCACGAGCTTGAAAACAGCCCCTCCGCC
Source organism: Paracoccidioides lutzii (assembly GCF_000150705.2). Taxonomy (NCBI): domain Eukaryota; kingdom Fungi; phylum Ascomycota; class Eurotiomycetes; order Onygenales; family Ajellomycetaceae; genus Paracoccidioides; species Paracoccidioides lutzii. The sequence goes on along the minus strand of NW_015440950.1, from coordinate 1,240,108 downwards.
TGGTGTTTATGTGAACATCTCACCAACAGACCCGACCTTCTGGTCTGGGGTGATTTTTGTTCAGAAAGGTATTTAATATAAATATGTCATCTGGGATTACGACACAAGAGTTATCTCTGACCATAAAGCTAACATCCAATCTGGTTCCTGTAATCGCATAGGACCTTATGCATCTGCCATCCTCCGATTCCAGCTCCGCTTTCCATCGACATATCCAGATCTCCCACCGCTAATAACTTTCACAACAGACATATTCCACCCCCTTCTCGTGCCCCTAACAACGTACACATTTAGCACCAACTCGCCGGATACAGATACCGTCAGCGCAAATGACGAAGAGCGCCTGCCTCCCGGTGGTTTTAGTCTGAGACATGGATTTCCACATTGGTTTGGAAGAGCGAGGAGGAGTGTAGCAGGTTCGGCTGCGCCGTCGCGCAACGTCAGTGGTGGTGATCTAAATGACAATCGTACGGACCAAGCACCCACCGGACAACAGGACAGCGAGCGCACGACAGAATCAGTATCAGAGGCACCCTTCAAGTGTTCAAGAACGCCAACGGGAGACTTACCTAAAGGATTAATTTCGTCGTCCTATCCTCATGCGCGTGTATCTCCGGTGCCGGCGGGGTTGCCACATTGCTGTAGTCCTGGAACCGATGTTCCAGTTCTGGAGTTGCTCAACTACATTCGGTCGACATTTGATGATGAAGCGGTGTTAGATTCTATCCCCCTGGAGGCAGCTGGAAACCCTGGAGCTTGGCATGCATGGCGAGCTCATCGGGGATTGGGAACTAGGCAGGGGGAAGATGGCTCGGATGGACAGTTGAAAAAGGGCAGTCCGCAAACTCGTCGTCCTGGAGAATGGAACTGGGAGGGTGTGTGGGAGAAGAGGGTCCAGACTGGGGTTGAAACCAGTTATTTGGAATCTGTCCTCTTTGGCAATAGTACGCGAGGTGCAAGTGATGACCTTGTGAGTACAGTGGTTGGCTGATTGATTTTATTTTATGGAAGCTATATTCCGAGCGCTGATTTTTATGTCTAAGGTTCGATTTGTCAAACTTGATAACGATATACTGGCCAAAACGAAGGAGCAGATTATTTCCACTCGAAGAGGTAGTGATCAAAAACACCACGATTTTGCATAAATCTCTATCTTCTGAATGTTTAAAATACGAAACTATTATGTTTCCATGCTGTTTGTTTTTGTCCCGGCATTCATTTTTGGACTATCGTTTTGATATCCGAAATTTCAATTTTCCCATTGTGTGATTCAATTAATATATACCCATGACAGGTGCGGTGCATATCTGCGATGGATATTGAGGGCCATCATCGCTCCTCCTTTTCCGCAATCCACTGTTGCCCCATTTGCTGTGTTTACTCCTCTAATAAACACGGGCTTCTTTCCCTTCTCTCTTTTGCGATGATTTCATTCGTTCAACTGCATATATAATGTTCTCTTGTGCTATTCATGCCTTGTAGCTGATGATTACGTCCAATTGATATATCTATAAGTCATCTAAGATCTCCCATTGAATATCAGGGAGGAACCTCTTAATGCAAGGGTTCGACATGTTCAAAATAACACGGAGCGAAGCAAATCGGAACCTGATCTTACTTGCCCTGGCCCTCGTGCCCATTGTTCTGCTTTTCTCCATTCTTGCAACGGCTCTGGTCTGCTCAGAGTACTGGAGTCTGCGTCGCGAACGACGGCGTATGATTCCATCTGGAAATAGCGGGCACACAAGGAGGAATCGCTCTGACGCACCCTGTTTAGCATCATCATCATCAGACTCGTCGTCTGCGTCGACAAAGAGATCTGAGTCCAGCGACAGTGACGCGGACATGTACATGAAGGGGGTGGAGTTGATGGAACACGTGTAGACATTCACCGCTTGGTTATATAATCCCGCAGCCAGACGACAGTCATGCCCAACGCGACTCTCCAGCCATGCGCCAACCGAGGCAACACAACAATCCCCACGACAGAGTCTTTGCGCATTTGTAAACGACGCCTGGTAACCATTTCAGAAGCTTCTACGACTTCCTACTTCAAGGTTTTTGCTCCCCCTTTTGCGGTTCCTCGACGACACCCCTCCTATGCCGTTCGTCGAACATCCCAGTTCTCGAGAGTACTTCAGTATTCCACATTACACACCCAGAGGGACAGCACTCGTTCCTGTGAACCGCGCGACACCGAAATGCATACTCCACTCGATTCATCCCCGCCGGAGCTTGAAGCATTTGGTAGTGCTGAGAACAGAATGGAAGAGGTATGGGTTGTTATATTATTGCAAGCGTAAACGTTTCCATTTCCAATGCGGTAAGAGCTAAGCTTAGATATATAGCGGGGGAACGAGAGACGACGTCTAGGGAGCAGTCACACGTTGCGAAAGGTACCCTCAAAAGGAATCTTTGCGCGTGTCGCTCAGGCACTCGATTTCAACAAGCAACGTCAGCCAAGCCCGGGACCTGTACCTGGTTCCTTTACTATACCAGATCGCCCAACTCGTGTTTATACGGTACCAAGCCCTATAATTACCCAGAGTCAATTGGGAGAAAGTAATCGATGCGAGTCCACATTGGTAACTCCAGTGGTTTCCCCACAACAATTCGGACGAACTCCACCCTTGACAAGGACTAATATATGTATCACAAAACACCGCAATAATGTCCAAACGCGGTTCCCCTGTCCCCTCCCAATCACGAGTGCAAATATGCATATAACAATGGATGCCATGAAAATTTCTGCTCACCAGGATCTATTTACTTGGGCTGCAGTAGACATATCAGCAAAAATCGCTAATTTGGATGGTGACATTGATGCTCAGATTGGTTGCGAAGTTCCACTAGACATTATGATACTTGTGGATAACTCGTGGGTTCTCCTTAACTCAGTTTTAAATGACAAGAGCTGACTGGATTAGAGCAAGTATGCCCTCCACTTTATTAAACGGGGCGTGCAACACTGTGCTTCACATAGCCTCTTCAATGGACATTTTGGTAGACCGACTGGCAATTGGTTGTATATCTGCTGATCCTGAACAGAATCTGCAACTTTTGTCGCCACTATCAATATGCAACCTCGACCTCATTCGAAGACTACTTCGATCCATGCAGATATTTAAACTGCCTGGTGACCAGCTAAGTCGGGCCCGCACCACAAAAGCCATCCAAGAGGCATCCAATCTGCTACTGAGATATTCCAGTAGAGGAGCACTACGTCATGTCTTTGTTGTTACTTCAAGTTCAAGCATATCATTGTCTGATATGTCCACAAACGTAAGCAGCCGAATACGGTTTCACACTGTATCTCCAGAACCAGCGCTCGGAATACGGGCTTCCACAACAATGGATGGATGGCATCTCTCTGCTAGTTTCGATGATGAAGAGGATGACGGTGGTGTGCAAAGTCTGAAAGATAGATTAAAACAGGTTATGCGACACCTTCGTATGGGCCTCGACCCTGGGGTCTTGTCAAATTTGTCGATAAGGATTCCTGGAGGCGACGGTTGCTATATCGCAGCCATTCTTGGACAGACGAAATGCAAAACGTTGCGACCAGGCGAGAAGTGGACGATCTTGGTCAAAATAAAAGCTATTTCTGAGGCATTGGAAACCTCCTATGGTCCTAATGACGGTATCGAGAATACAGCTGGACATGGAGACCATCCGGTGCAAAATCGTGCCAAGAACGATGTTGATCAAATGATTGATCAACTCCAGGGACTTTTCAGGTCCTCCACCATAGCTCTGACTGGGAGTCTTTTTACTGTGACCCTAGAGCACAACCATTCAGCGCTCTCCAGCCCCGCAGTGATTAAATTGGAAAATAAGTGTGAAATTAACCGATATCTTCGTAGTAACGCTTTATTCGGTGATAAGGTGAGAAGAGCTCTAAGAAAAGATGTGCAAGAGTTATACGACGAGGAAAGAACCATTGAGGCTATGAATTTGACCATTAATTCAATGCATCTGAGTCATCACCTCGATGGTGAGGATCGTACGGAATCGGCCCATGGTGATGACAGTTTGGAAGGATCATCGTATCCACCGGATCCAATGATGTATGTTAGCCCGCGTGTAGCACTGGGGAGTATGAACCCGTTCCGAAATTTGGTAAGAGGATGTGACGAGAACTGCATTCATGCGCTTCCTCCAGATCAAAATGCTCATGGAGGCTTGCCATTCGTTTCTCGATGTGGATAGCGACCTTACTGCGGTGAAAGAAGTAAGAGGCCGGGAATCGGAGACAGAGCTGACTGCAACGTGGTTCTTGTTTTAGCTTCCAATGTGTATAATAATGACTTTGAAGGCAGGCGTGTTTGTATCTACTGTTTGTGGTCCGGGTTGCCTCAGTGGCTGTGGATAATCGATCGCACGACTTCTTAGGAATATCCCCATCGAGTCCTGTTATTCTTTTGGAAGTTGTGAGATTATTTGTAGATAAAGTGCAGTGGATTAAACCCAAGTATCCTTTGTTCTGCTGTTCATGTACCCCGTCTAAATAGTCACTAAAAGTAAGTAAATTTCAAATCATTAACTTCATAAGTTGTCATAATTCAATGTTTCATCATTGCTTTTCATGTAAATGATCATTACTAGCACCAGCTTCAACCCCTATTCCTTTTGCTTTCCCTTCGTTTGCCCAAACAGGCTCCCCATCCTCATCAAACTCCGCCCATTGGAAAAAGGAACACGACGTATGTCCAACCGCATACCCCGCATAGCACATCCACATGTACCTGCCCCTCGTCTCCTTCTTCCTCTGCACACACCGCAGCACGCACGGCATCCCACAGCGGCACTTGGGTGTGAAGCGTGGATGGAGAGACTCTCGGTACCAGCGATAGGTGATATTTATGCGTTTGTTTCCTGCGATGGGATGCGGGGAGATTGTCTGCGAAGGGCTGATGCTGTGCTTGAATTCTTCTTGGGTTTCGGCATGCATTACTAGGAGGGAGTTGTGAGGGAGGTGAATGGAGATTTGGCCTTGGATGTCTGCTCTCGTTTGTGTCGCTGCTGCTGCTGCTCCTGTAGCTTTTTCGTTGTCGTCAGGGTCATCGGGTGGCACAATCCTGCGTACCCGAAATTCCCTCGAGACACCTAGACTCAAGCTGCCTATGACAGGCCGCGGTCCCAGATATGTCAGCTCATCTGAGTGGTAGCCCACGCTTTCAGAGGGTCCGTCGTAGCAGTTAACAAAGGCCGCATTCGGAACCCATGTGCGCGGTGACTGATATTTGAGCTTCTTGCCACCAGGATAGTAATATTTGATACGTTTCTGAATCTCGTTGTTGACGGCTTCTTGTACTTTTACAGAAACACGACGTAGCTCTGGAGTTAGTTGTCGGACATCAGTGCGATAGGTGCCGTTGTATGAGTAGTCGTGCCGTTGCTGTTCTTGCTCCGCTGCACTGGCGACATAGAAGCCCGCGGAGTGGGGGCTTTGGACGGTGTTTTCGAACAGTTGAAACGTTTGCCGTTGAAAAGTTTTTGCTTCTTCGAGAAGTTCACGGAGGAGGTCGTTGGCTTCGTTGGCAGGCAGGAAGTTGTGGATTATGGTACAAGAGGTGTATTTTGATATGTCCTCAGGATCGAAAAGGTGAAGGGTCCGGCCTCTTTTAGTGACGGATTTTGGACCTAGTATTGATGTTGATGAATTGATTGCTTTTACTCCGAACGCTGAGAGTGAGCTCTGTATCCCCAGGGCCCCGTTAGTGGCCCGCTTCTTATTATTGCCAGGGGGTGCATGGTATGATAAAGTTGAGCATGCAGTTGTTACGGATCCGTCACTCGCAATTAAGGTGTCGAGAAGGATGTCTTGTTGTAAATCTGGGAAGAGAGATGCCAGGACGGCTAACTTAACGTCAGTTGATTCCTCCTCGCTTGCGAGTATTTCTTCATCTACCTCCGGCAGATGCTTTGTGGTGTTATGGGGGAGAGGGGACTGTTCCCTTGGACGTTTTCTGGAAAGAAACCTGTCCATTGCTGGTCTGATTTCTAGAGTGTCGTGCGCATGTGCGTTTAGGGTGCAGCAGTCCCCTGTTTGGAGCCATTAGATAAGATCTGTTGCCTGGATATTGTGGCCTTGTCCCGGTATCTATATGTGGATCAAGTCACGCCATAAATTCAATTCGCGGGGAAATAGTTACGAGACAGTCGCGAGGTCAGGTGACGCTCACTAATTGATCTGGTTAAGCCCCGACTTTGGCTTGACGATTGGACATTTCCCTCAAGTCAGACAGACCAACATCCATTAATTCACAAAGGTGAATTAATTGTCCCTTGCGGAGGCCAGTTACAAGAAGTCGCTGGAGGATAAAATTCCGGATATCCGGCTTGCACGAACGCCAGGATTTAGAAACGATGGACAACAATAATTGATCGTTTGTTTACGGCCATGTGAAGGATCCTAATTGCGTTCTTATGATTCAAACTGTTTCCAGGCGTTGGGAAAGAATGGAGACATTCGACATGGTGCTCATTCCGAGTTGTAAATCTGCAATGCCAGAATGATAAGGCGACGTTGTGGATTTGCACTAGGTGCTAATCCAAAATTGTGACGAGATATGCATATTCCAAGGACACCTGGTTATTGGTGTGAAAGGTCGCTTTGTGCAACAACCAAATCACTAATATGGCTAGCGTTTTTAATTGTTGGATTGCGTGAAATACTCAACTTCAGCTGACTGTTGTGGTTTTCCATCCGTCAAGTCCTAAGCCCTCAATCGTTGTTCACTTAGCTACAATGTTCCAACCGTTGTTTCTACTTCTCAATATCATCCCTTTCCTGGGCGGTTTCGAGAAAACAGTCGAAACACCATGTGTGCGGAGATACTTTTACGCGGGTGGCAAGTACTTCAGTGATGGCAGTGGGGGTCATTTCCTTGAAGGTCAGATCTACGTTGAGCAATTGAATCCCATCGAGGGCAGCACAAAGCCATTCCCCCTCATCTTCATCCACGGCTTTGCTCAGACAGGAACAGTATGCACTTTACTATTATTTCGTTATGAGATATTTTGGCCCTTGAAAACTTGCCTCCTTTCCTGCGGCTAATACATGAGCTAGAACTGGTTGAATAAGCCTGATGGTGGTCGGGGATGGGCGTCGTATTTTCTCTCTAAAGGTTATGAAATCTATATAATAGACCAAACATTCCGTGGTCGAAGCCCAGGGTTACCGGGCAATGACACCACGGTAAGGTGGACTAGTGAGGTGGTCGAGCGGCTACTGACCGCAACAAAAAACTATGACCTGTGGCCACAGGCGAAGCTTCAGACCCAGTGGCCAGGAACAGGTTTCAGGGGAGATGAAGTTTTCGATGCCTATTTCGCCTCGACAGTACAGTCTCTCTCATCTGACGTCTATCAACAAACAACCCTCCAGGCAGCAGGAGTTGACTTATTGTCACGTATTGGAAAGCCGGCCATTCTTGTTACTCATTCACAGTCAGGAGCTACGGGTTGGCTCATAGCGGATGCTCGACCTGACCTGGTCCACTCCATCGTAGCCATCGAACCGGCAGGTCCGCCTTTTGAGAATGTGATTTTAAGGGAGGGACCGGCCCGGCCCTGGGGCCTAACGGATGTTCCCTTGACTTACTCACCTCCTGTTTTCAACCCCCAAACCGACCTAGTTCAACAAATCATCCCTCCCAGCTCCAATGACAGAGCACGTTGCATTGTCCAAGCGGAGTCCCCTCCGCCACGGCAGCTGGACAACCTGGCAGATATCGATGTTCTTGTTGTTACGGGTGAAGCATCATACCATGCGACACATGACTATTGTACGGTAGGATATTTGCAACAGGCTGGAGTACATGTGGACCACTTATCGCTCGGGGAAGCAGGGATTCATGGCAACGGACATATGCTTTTCCTGGAGATGAATAGCGACGAAATTGCGGCGGAAGTTCAGAAGTGGATGGAAAAGTAGGGTCCTTGTTTGGCTGAAATTCTATTCAACCAAATGTATATAATTAAAATGGTGGTAGACATGGAATCAGAAGGTTGAAATTGGAATTCCCCTTCATGTCTCTGTCCCCTTTCTATAGTTATAAACTACCCAAATGGATGGCCGCAGGCTGGGACTGATGTGATGCTGACGTAATGGTCGGTTCGCCAAGGTCTTGCTGTGGACCTCGGCGTGTGTTAAAAATCAACGTCAGGCCAGAAGCCGCGCCTCTGTTGAAGTTCGACCGGTCTTGGAACAAATTCTTCCTGGCGCCTGTCGAGATATCCCAGAGCGACTCTATGGAGAATGCGTATTACAGAACATACTGCCAAAGGGACCCACTCATATTGATGCAATTCAGACACCATGACTAGAGGTGATTGTTGACAGCAAAACTGTGTGGAATTGTATACTGATCATCACTCGGGAAGAGCAACTCCCCTGGCCTGCCCCTCCCATTCGGCAATATGCTCGAGTTTCGTACGGAGGGATTCAATGGATATGCCGTGAAATATTCCCCCTTTTTTGACTCCCGCCTTGCAGTTGCTGCGTCTGCAAATTTCGGCCTCGTTGGAAATGGCAGACTCTACGTTCTTGACCTTACACCTAATGGCATTGTTCCTTTGAAATGGTAAGGCGCCCGAATATATCCGTCTAAGCCAGGTATAATAAACATCTTACCTGCTGAAAATTATTTCCCTACCGTCGTTTCAGAGTATTAAGCAAGATGTACGTGATACTAACGGCGACGTTTAATCCAGGTTCACAACGCAAGACTCTCTGTACGATATCGCATGGTCCGAGATCCATGAAAATCAAGCCCTCGTGGGTTCCGGCGACGGAAGCATTAAGCTCTTCGACACCACAGTAGACGAATTTCCTGTTCAGGGATGGAAAGAGCATTCTCGGGAGGTTTTCTCAGTGCATTGGAATTTAGTAGCCAAAGACCGGTTTTGCTCCAGCAGTTGGGATGGGACTGTCAAAATTTGGTCTCCGGCGAGACCACAGTCTCTCTTAACTCTCCCCACGCACAGCTGCACCTATTCCGTCGCCTTTTCACCACACTCTCCAGATATCCTGTCCTGCGCTTCATCAGACTCGTACGTTCGCGTTTTTGATTTACGCACTCCGGCCGCCGCAAACAACCATCTTACTGTACAGATTCCAATTCATGGGAGAGCATCAGTGCCGACAAAACCGGGATTTCCACCTGCCCCTGCTTCATGTCCCCCGTCGGAGGCCTTAACACTTGACTGGAACAAGTACCGACCCTCAATACTGGCCACAGCTGGTGTGGACCGCATGATACGTACTTTTGACATCCGTTCTCCACAACAGGGTCCGCTTTCTGCCATGATTGGACACGACTATGCCATCCGAAAGATTTCCTGGTCACCCCATCTTTCGCACATTCTCCTCAGCGCCAGCTACGACATGACTTGTCGCATTTGGAGCGATAGGTCTGATACCGGGCTGGCAGGTGGTGATGTGGACTTCATGCGGAGTGGACTGAATACTAGCCCCTTAATGGGCAGAGAGCTAGGACGCATGGGACGCCATACAGAGTTTGCTACTGGAGTGGATTGGTGTCTTTTCGGCAGCGAAGGATGGTGTGCAAGCTGTGGTTGGGATGAGAAAGTCTTTGTTTGGGATGTAAGAGCATTCATGTCATGAGTGACTGCATCCTAACAATTCTGATCTGCACATACTCAAATAGCGTTGACCCGTTTATCACAAGGTGATATTACTTGAGGATTCCGTGTCGGCCGTAGGACTTCTTTTGCTTGCATCCCGATTAAGGTCTATAATCGCTTTGAAACGATCAGACCTTTTGGATTGTCAAGCTCACTTCTATTTTTTTCCATGCACGGTTATTACACCCGAGTTTATTTACCCCACCATCCCCCACTTACTCTTACCTTTGACATGTTGGAATGGTCTCCGAACCCACACCCTCTGTACACTTGCCACATCCGTCACAGCAGCACAAACCTAACGTCTCCTCAGTCGAATGAGTGGTATTTACACTTTCTCGGTGGCACTCGGTTTCTGGATTTATTGGCTCTTGATAGTCGCACACCTATCCACTCCTCTGCATATATTCGGGGATTTTGGGCGTCTATGTAACTCATTAGTGAGCTGGCTGCAAAAGATTCCCTCCGGTTTTGATTTTAACTTTAAGGAGTCGCTCTCACCATGCAAAACACATTCGATAATGAAGAACCTGGGTGTTTTACCTCATCGAGTCTATTTGAGTTAGATGGAGCTGCAAAGCTTATTATCCCAGATAGATAGATAGATGACCATTCATTTCTTTAGCCTCGGATAAATGAAGCTTTAACTTGTATTCAATACCCTTCTGTTGTGGTTTACAAATGCGGATGGGTAAATGAGCCGTGGAACGAAATGAAACCAATGGGAGACTGATGAAAATTGGCCGGAAAAACTGCTGAATATCAGTGATATCTTCGCAAACTAGCGAAGGTTCCCCCCGCCATTTGGAGGTGGGGGCCCAAGTGGTACCCATGGACTTATGAAGAGATAACTAAACGGAGGTCTGACCTCAATCCTGTGATATTAATGCATCGGTCATTTAACTGTTCACTGCGGGCCCTGGGTGCATTCTTGGCTTGTCCAGTATTTACACGGTGGGATTCTTTCTTCTCCAAGGCCAAAGCTAGAAGTGCTAGCTGGGCAAACATCGAAGAATACAGGTGCCTCCCGCTCGCCTGCATCGCGGACCACTATATGTTATTGCTCTACTCTGGCTGGGTTGGACTTCCTCGTCTAACATCCACTGGGCTGTTCCTATGCTATCCGGCATATCCTTTGGAGCAGGCTTTATGCTGATTCTTATGGCAGTGATATAGACTACCTTTCCGATGCGTACGAGACATTCTCCTCCAGTGCTAACTCCGCAGCCAGTTGCTGCCACAGCATTTTTGTGGTTTTCCTTCCTATTGCTACGACCCACATGTTTAATCGCCTTGGAGTAAGCTGGTCGTGCACAATGCTAGCATTCTCTAGTTTGGGAATGTCTATCATCCCTTTTGCATCCATCCGGTATGGTCAGCATATTAGACAAAACAGCAAATTCTGTCAGCACCTACATCAACAGAAGGAAGCGGACCGTAATTCTGAGGAGGAGGAAGAAGACAGATCGCGAAATTTTTCTGATAGGTGCTGGCAGGGACGTGGAGAAAGGACAAACCACCAACACCCCATCCCAGCACCCAAGCCCAATCAGACGCTGGATATAGATTTTATTACCAGTGGCTACAACGAAGTAAGTAACGACGAACAAAACATAACGTATGTTCCTGACTAGGAAATGGAACTTTACCCTCGCATCATCTTTCAAGACGTATTCATCTACGATAACTATATATTCCGGTTACTCTCCAAAACCTCCCATCGACCAGACGATCGAACCGATCATACAGCACCAGTCACAGTAGGTATATGAAAAGTTGGGGCTTAGGTAGAAACCGGCATGGCGCTTCAGTGTTTTTTCTAAAACCAAATGCTGACTGGCCCTGTCCTGTTATCGTGAACTATACAGAATTTCTTCCTTATTACTCCTATTTTCACAAGAGGAGAAAGGCGGCATCTCGATCAGTAGTTACGTTAGTTATAATAATAAGACTGTAAATACTGGCCAGTTCCTTCTAGTTCGAATCCCCAAAAATCCTTTGTATTGGTGCTCACGGCTCGCTCTTTGGACATTCAGGAGGTTATACAGGTTGGCCCGAGGTGTTGCTGGATAAGTTACTACGTGACACAAGAAAGAACGATATTTTTGAGGTCGATGACACACAGTCTTTCCGGTATATCGATTACTCTATTTTCTCCCGAATGAGAACCATATATCTCCTAGTTAATCTTACTCGCAGGTGCCTGCGTGGCTCAGTATCGGCTTACTCTCAAAGTTTACTGGGCTGGAGCTTCCTAGTGATCGTCACATTTTCAACGCGTGTTCCGGTGAGAGGCTCGTGAGATGGTAGGGAATGTTGGTGATTGAACAAGCCGGGATGTATTTCAAGAATGGGACTATGGGGCTCAGATTGGGTCGATGCTTTGCAATGTACATAGTCAAATACATCCCTTTCCTTGTTAGCTATCTGACGGTTCGCCAATCGGAGCAGGAAATAGAAGAGAGAGTTTGATAATTACGTCTAGTTACAAGAGTCGGCTTTGGTAGTTACCGAGAGGCTAATTGAGGATCAACTACAAAACCGTCCAACGAAAAAGCAAACATTGTTCTGATATGCGCATCATGTTCTGCTCACCCAGTTCCTCTGCTGAATAACAATACGCGTCGGAACTACGGGCAACTTCCACATCACGGATTGTCTCTTTCAAACTCAAAGGAGAATCAACGCGAATTTCGTTTATTCCACACTTCTCTGCCGTTTCATTATCCGTGACAGGAGCTCCGTTATAACCACACCAAAAACCAAAGATTATATATCAAATATCATTTAATTCAACACAATAAGAATCCGTTGGATACAACTGTGCATTACCACACAACTGAGCAGTTCTTTTTTTTCCAACAGATATAAATGCAGTTAATCTTTTGTTTGGGGATCGGCGCGTAGGCAGCAGTGATCGAGCAGAAACAGAGGAGGGCTTGTCGCGTTTTCAAATGCTGGGATATAGTTAGTTAGCCAGTGCCCCTGTTCCTGGAGCTCTAACGGATCCCATTTCCCGTCTTGACCGGTTATATAGTCATCTGATACATAGCCGAAAATGGCCAAATGAACACTGACCCCGAACACGCGATAGCAGAATGATTGAGTATTCTTTGGCATAAACATATGGGGTGATGTCATAGCCCATAGACGCGTTATCCACGGGATAACTAACAAGAACTGACTTGTAATATGCAGTTCTGGGAGTGGAATGGCAACTAGTTTAAGTGACCAATTTCACTCACAGGGTCTCCCAATTCAGGAATGATGCGGGGGAACGGCTATTCAACATGACAATATCTCTCAGATTGTGGCTGATTGAATTCGTGACATATCCAACATTTTAGACACATTTAAACCAACTACTAGCTAGTTACCAAACAATCACAACTCAAACTTCCGGTTGCCAACCGAATTCGATTGAACCTTCTTCCATGTGTCTAAACACTCCTCCTTACCGCCAAGTACTTTCCTCCGGCACAGCAGCGCATATGTATATGGCAGCATGCAGCAATACGCGCCAGCATGCAACGCTGCAGCATTCCCTCTTCCCTGGATTACAGGTTCAAGCAAAATACCTGTTAGTCGGTTTCTCGATCTCAAAGCCCTTCAGTTTATGTCAGAAATGGTGGTAAAACAAACAAAGTTGATGCTAGGAACTCTAGTCTCTTTCGATAATAGAGATTTCTTATTTACAAATGTATTGCTCTCCACTCCGTATGTCCGTATAATGCGAAGAACTAATCAATGAAATAGTTACTTCTGTAGCTCTACAATTATTTCATCTTCCACATACTCCTTAATCCAAACACGTAAAATATTTTGAGGTATAATCTTCAAGTCCTTCACTTTGCAAACATTACAATGGACATATTAAAGCTTAAGTTTTCAAATTATTAACTTAACTACTACTGCACGTAGCTAATTGACTAGTTAACAACGTTAAGACCTGCAAAAGCCTCCGAGACACCAAAAATCCAATTAACTACCGTACAGCAATGCACACGAAAACGGCATTTTGAATGCGGAATAGTAATAAACGAATGGATCAAAGATTGAATTAGAAGACATATCTGCCAGGTAGGTATCATAGACGATAGGACCCCTTGAAGACTATTGCTTGGCATACAGAATTCATTTCTCTCAGACTCTCACAAGGGCTAACTATGTGAAGAGCAGCGAGAGATTTAACTAGTTTTTTAAGATTATTTTTGGGTTTTGAGTTCGGGTTTGGTTGCGGTTAATTACTACCTATCACTCTGCGTAGTTTGCAATTGAGCGGATTTTAGTTCGATGCCACACGGAGATGAAGAGTGAAGCAAAAGAAAAATGAATAGTGGACCAGGAAGAGATATGAGCGATGGACAACTGAACTTTTCAAAGTTTGTGGGATGGTTTCAATGCTTTCTCTCATTTCAACCCCTATTACAAGTGGGTCCGTGGGATAACTGATAATTGGGATAGAACAACACACACACACACACACAGAGAGAGAGAGAGAGAGAGAGAGAGTGAGTGAGAGAGAGAGTGTGTGTGTGTGAGTCTAGTCCAGTCCAATCGATAGGCAAGGTTAATGCTTGAATATCCCATCCATACAAACAAAAAGTGGGTTCGGAAATTTGATATATTAATATGAGAAGCTCCAAAAAAGTGGCAGGACTAGAAGGGTCGAAGCTATCCTGCTGCAGAGGCTCCGGCACTCTTACTGCGTTACGTTGCGTATCCCATTCAACAACAGCGACGTATATCTTGTCTTTCCCCCCACACCACCCACACCCAAATTCTACCTGATTACCGACTCCAGCGACCTGTCCAATAACATCTTGATCATTTCATCACACAAGATGGTTCCTGCATCCATGTGACTTAAAAGGTTTTTGGAAGAATGTAACAAGGAGTCGCAATTAAATCGGAAGCCACCACAAAATATGCAGGCTTCCTGGAGCAAGAGACAAAGGAGAAAGGAATCCTGCGAATAAAAGACCGTTGTCAAAGGGAAAGGAATATTGCGGGGTTAATATATATTTTCGGTATTATCCATGCCCCCAAATGTTTGGTCAAGGTAGAAAGGTCCCTGCCTGGTACAGGGAGGGTGTGCCCGCATCCGTGTCTGGACCACGCGCGTAGGGCAAAGAAAAATCGACACTGTAACTAGTTAGTTATGGGGATAAGCGAGCTTATCAAAAGCCACCTTTTGTGGCTTGCATCATGTAAGGCGTATAGAGCTAACTAGAGTGAAGGCAAGATATGTATGGAGTTCTGGACAGGTCCTTTTTGCGACTGCAAATGACAGTTAGTTTGTGCACAGTACAACAAAGATCACCGCATCAATCACCATCATGGAAGAAACTGCTGGAAAGAAAGAGCTGGTTTGTCCGTAACTTGGATCACCTGCCCTTCTATCTATCCACCAGGTTTTCAATGATCCATCCTCATTGCCTTGGGCCTTCTCCAATGCAGCTTATCCCCGTTTTCAGAGTAATGGAAATGGATTGGTCTCTTTGTTGTTCTCGTTTCCAGAAGTCCATTTAAATCCGATCCAAAACGGACAATGATGAGATCGGGCCAGAAGCTTAAAACTGGGAGACTTTTACTCCGTAATTAAAGGTCTTTCTTCCCCCTGGTGGCGGATGTGAAGAGTCCCTGTGAATAGCACCTCCCCACCAGTTCGGATGAATACAAGGACTCGCGAGCTTCTCTCATTTTCTGATTCCTCCCCAGGGAAAATGCTGGGACCTATGGGCTCTAGATGTAATTTGATCTGTTGTCTAGGAGCAACTACAGTTTAGAGAAACACGATTATGATGTTTTGAAGAGAATACCATGATATGGGCCTGTACCAGGTAACGGCTGCGACGAAAAAGCTGAGAACATTTTCACTTCTCTCACGGAATTCTCTAAGCTCCATTGGGTGCTGGCTCAGCCGCCATGTCGGAGACTTGTGCTGACATCCCAAGCTCGGGAACATTGGTGAAACTTCGTGTCACTTGTTACTTGCACAAAATTCAAGGGCTTGCGATCGTGTTGGTTACTCCACCTCCCGAGGCAAAAGCTGTTGAGGAATTGAGCGATAGGGAGTGTAGTGGGCTTTTAAAACCTCAAGATCTCCAAAGCCAAATTGCCAACTCTTGCAGATCAGACACTGTTGTCGGTGCAAAGAGCATTTTAGGCAGTCCCTGCGTAAGGATTAAAGAACACGGATTTATACTAGCAGGAAGGGGAGCATGTCACCATATCAGGAATGGCGTCGGGGCGATGATCGGCATAGCCTTAATTTCACTTATCGCTTTACTTACACCACGGTGGAAGTAAAGTATGACAAGGACCAGGGGAGAATAGAGGGGAAAGTAGAAGCGGAAGGGGAACTCATTGTGGCAGCTTTGTCGCAGATATCTCCTGCGGTGTAGCCAAGCAAGCTGTGCCACAGTGTTATACGATAAACCAGCCCGGCAGCCTGAGAGCGTGAGTCCCTTCAACAGCCTGCGAAGTTGCAGACAGGTACTCGGATAGAGAATCCCGGAGGAGTATTGACTCCAAGTGAGACAGAAAGCGAATGAGATAAGAACCGGAGGCACACAGTAAGTTGGTTGCAGGTGACATGCTTGTTAGAAATTTGGAGAGAAAATGTTGAAAATATCTTTCATAGGGCCACTATACTAAGGTTCTAGCTCGTCCGGAAATCATAACCGACAACAAAGCCAAGGGAATAGGCTGGGGGATCTGCGCGGAATGGTGATCGAGGCGCTGGATGCGAGTAAATTTAGTTAAAACATAGACCTGGTCAGCCCCGAACAAGCCTAGAATGTTAGGTGCTGTTTTAGTTAAGTAATTAAGGGCTCCACTGAATCTGCCTTGCAGAAAATGTGCCGAATTTTTAATGAGCGGTACTAAGAGACAACACTGACGCCGAAGAAGTTTGTTCTCTAATCATTCGATGATGTAGAAATCTCATTCATTTATCAAATGATGATTCCGATTCACCTCGAGGATAGCAGTAAGGAGATCGAAAAAATAAATAAAATGAAATAAAATAATAAATAAAATCACACCAGGCAAAGCAGAGCAAAAGCAAAAACACAGCCCAGTCTACTTCAGCCTCGAGGTTGGCGACACAGGAAAAGAGTCAACAGCCCGGAGCACTTCATCTCTTTGTTGAGTAGGATCGTCATTCTTTTTCTTTTTCTTTTTCTTTTCTTTCATTATTTCTTTTTCCTTGACCACCACGCGGCTTGCAGCACATTCCTGTGTGTTAAACCTGCCCTTTTCTCCTCTCATTTCTCCTCTCGTTTCTCCTCCTCTCTATATTCTCTTCTCTCCCCAGGCCGCCATCTATTATCAATCATAACAACACCCTCTCTTCAACATCCCAAGTGACTCTCTTCCACTGTCCATGGGGTTTTCGGCTACCTCTTCGCTGCACTCCTTACTTCGTTTCCCGAAACTCTCATCCCCAGCCCCTCTTGGCCCCGGGTCTGTGACATTCCGCAATCCCCCCGTTAGCAGACAGGCAAATCCGCACTACGGCAGCGCAAAACTTTTTACAACCTCCCAGCCAACCAGGGTTATTGTCGCTTTCACTCTCGTGTCATTATCATTACCCTGATTGATTGATTGGTTGATAGTTACAGTGCTGAACTGAATGGTTCTTGGCCCCTGAGCCTTGTCCTGCACTGTCGTTCTGGGCGTCTCGTCTCCATTATTGTCCCTCTCTTCTGTCCGTGTCTTGTTTTCAAACCCAAGCGTCTCACACTTCTCTCAATACAGCTGCTTTTCCCTTTTCGCATCTGTTATCTTTCAATAATTTAACAACTTCTACCAAAGCCCTGCCGTCATATCTTCGAAGCCCTTCCCTTGTTTCGCCCTGAGCAAAGGGATCCGACCTCCATATGTTGAGCCAGCGTATCCAACCTCACCACCCCACAATTTCTCATTCCGCTGAGACGTCATTCTTTTTCTAGAGTTCGCATTCATTATCTTTATTAGCGATATTTCGCTCTTTTACCCTCTCAATGCAGTGACCCTTCGTAACCATGGGCTCCCCTCGCTATTCAGAGCTGGGACTATCATTAGGCATCCTCGAGGAGGACTTACGCTGGTACTGGAAGTTATTAGCAAGTATCTCGGCATGGCTACTTCTGGCTGGGTATATTGGACTAAACCGCCCATCAACGGCAAAATGGAGCTATGAGACTAACAGTTCAACACATTTGCCCTATCTAGTTTCGTCGTCTTCCCTCTTGCGATGGACCATAATGCAGAAAATATGCGTGGTGACACTTTTTCCTTGACTGCTACTGCCACCGCCCTAATTTGTGTTGGTTACCTGGTTTGCATAGGTTTCTGTTTGAGATGGAGGAAGAAACATTATTTGGTCGATTTTGTATTCATGTGTGTAAATTCACTCCTTTCAGACGTTCATGTTTTTTTTGCTTTGCGATCCGCGAACTTTGGAATGCAAAGATGGGAACCTTCCCGTCGCAAACCTTGGTACTAACTGAGATCCGAACCCCTCATCAGACCATGCTTCGGGTCGAGCCTAATAGGTGTCTTCAACGTTGCTTTAAATATTCTAGTCAGACGGTTAACACCACTTACTAGCCTTTCTATCGCTGCCGTTATTATTTCCACCCTTTCCGCAGCGGCATTTGGAATTGCGGCCATCTACAACTCTCACAACGTCGTCTTTATACCACGGCGTTTTGGCTTCCGCCGGGGGCGCAACGGAGAACCTTCAATCGATGACGCAGAGCTGCAACGAAGACAGCTTCTACGACTTTATCTCCAGCAAGATGCTGACCGGGCGCCTAGCCCTGAAGTATCGCAGAGCACATTCCGCATCGATCTACCAGATCCAGGGGTTGATGGATACGAAGAACCAACACTCAAACCCCACCGACAGACATACCCGCGCGGTCTACCACCTTCTCCCCCACCTGGGTACGATCCGGGCAGGGCATTTAACAGATCATCAATTCCTACAAAAAGCATTCGAAAAGGTGCCCTTTCCGGAATGCCGCGCTCTAAAACACACGGAGCGCGAGAGACGAGGATGAGCATTGTTGAGCTGGGCGACCTTTAACTCGCTCCATCTACTTTGTCGATTCATTGATATATTTATCTCTAGAAATCTCCATAATTTTCTGGAGATAGTTAAAGGGCGTTGAAGGGCGTTCTGCGTTAAATCATTTTTTGGAGGGACCCGTTTTGATTCATTCCGTTTCTCATCTCCTATTTGTCAGCGTTATTAGCGATATCCCGGCTGGCGCATTCTGTCTATTTCCAATCATCAATTCGCAGTTTTCCTATATACATTTTATATTTTCAACTCTTGGTTCTACTTGGATCAAGATATAATCCCGGATTTACATATCTCCCAGCAGAGGCCCGAAAACTCTGACAAAATTTCGCGTCATCCGAACCGTTACACCATCTCAGAATATCCATTATCCTCACGGCGACAGCAATTCTTCGTTTCGAAATCTCCACAATCGACCATGTCGAGGATCTTTAAGTTTACTTTATTTCTTGCAACAGAAAGAAGAGATGATTTCACAGAGGAAAGACACGACTATGGCGAAAAATTATCTCATAATTGCAATTTAACATTGATCAGAAAGGTTATCCCATATGTAATGATAATATAGTGACGAAGGCACTTCTGGCTATGATTTTGTCGCCTGATTTCTCCAGCAAGCTTGTTCACTCTCAGCCTTAAGCAAGGTGCAATAGTACGAACACAGCACCCCGCCGAAAACCAAGTGAACGAAAATAACAGAAAAGACGAACACCATGTCAGAACGGCGAATCAACAGATATGGTCCTATTTCAAAAACGACCCGTTCGTCTTAGCAAGCTGCTCATCATAATACCCTTGGAACGCCAACCATCCCTTATCTGGTCCACCAACAAGCTTCGCAGTAGCCTCCGCCTCCTCCTCACTAACCATAATCTTTTTATACCCTGATCCCGCCGACGCAGCATCGGCTAACAACTGAGCATGGCACGTCTTATCCAAACTAATGAACCAAAACGCTGCCTCATCCACATTCTCACCCACCGTTAACAGGCCATGATTTTGCAAGATGGCCGCTTTTCCATCCCCCAGCGACATGGCTATATTAATCCCTTCTTCACGGTCCAGCACGACTCCACGAAAATCCTGATAGACGGCGTGGGATTTGTAGAAGTGTAGCGCGTCCTGGGTCATCATGTCTAGCTCGCGGCCGAAGGTGGAGAAAGCCTTGCCGTAGACGCTGTGGGCGTGGCAGGCAGCATTGACGTTGGGCCGGGCTTTATAGATTTCTGAATGGATGGCAAAGGCAGCGCTGTTTATGGGTTCGGTGCCGATGACAACGTTGCCGTCTTCGTTGACGAGGATGAGGTCTGAAACTGATATTTGAGAGAAATGTTGGGAGAGTGGGTTTAACCCTTTTATTCCGTTTATTTTGAATTTGGATCAGTATATTGTGTTTCCTTTTGTCATTATGAAGGAATTGCATGTTTGGATGGCTGGTTTTATATGTATAATGCCCTCTTTCCCGCCGTTTCCTGATGCAACCCCCTTTTTAAAACAACTCTCTCCAGATTCTACAACAAGAATACCAGGGAGTAGGGGGAAAATTAAGCGAATATCAAAGACAACACGAAAAGGGGCAGAGAACATACAAAAATGATCAGTCAAAATTGGATCCCTTACAGAGATGTGGCCTGCCACACCCTCATAAAAGCCACGGTCAGCGAAAACCCGAAATGCAGCAGCGAGGTGCTGTTTGCGGTAGAGTCGCTCTTCTTCCAGACTATCGAACTTCGGGTATTGTCTGATATGCAGCTGTTGGCCAGTCACAGTGCGGTCGCGCAACTGGACCTGTTCAACTATGATGGCAGGCTTTGGCTCATTTTTATTGACGATAGCACTGCTGATAGGTCTGTCTTCTTTGACAAAGGAGGGAGCCATGGTCATTTGGTTTTCCTAAAGATAATTTTGTTCTGTTTATGCTTCTATTTATGTAAGTCTGAATGAATAGCGCAGAGGGAACGATGAGAAGTTTATTTCATATATCAGCACCACAATGATTAGGTGCCGTCCTCCTAAACTAAGTCCTCCTATACATGTATATAGATATAGATATGTGTATATACGTAAGATAAGTCTTCCCCAACCCCCTAAACCAGGATTCCAATGTAAATGAGGGGAGGGGAGGGGAGGGGAGGGGACGGCAACCAAATAAACGGAGGAGCAGAATAATCCCGATGTTCAGTCATTTCAATTATCGATTAGCCGGGAACATGTACGCTCAAAACCTGACCTCACTAAAGGCCTCTTCAGAGCGTTCGTACAATTCGCATGCAAGTGTGGATATTAGAGTTATATAGTGTAAACAACGAATATAGCGTCGTTGCTGGCGTTGTTCTCAGCGCCACCCCCGCTATATCGTATTTGATTTTCTTGATCGTGCAACAGGTTGATAAAATCTTTGTGCCTGACACGTTGCCTTTCTTATTTCTGCGAGATCTTGATTATATTGCATGTATATATTAGCTGAATTCACGAAAACAGGAAATAAAGATGTTACAGAATGACAATGCAATACTCGAATGATGATGCTCAGTTTCAACTTGGCCTGACTTCTTAACTGATTATCAAACAGCCTCTTAAATTGTCTCTCAAATCATTACTAAATGATTGAGAGCAACATGGAACTTCATGATGGAAAAGGCTCTGCTTACAAGGCTTCTGAAGGGAAAAAAGAGAAGATCTGAATACAGACAATAGCAATTCCAAACCAGCAGTTTGGAATATTGCTACACAAGCTGTCAAGCAAGGAACAAATCAGCGTCTAATGCGGGTAACATTTATTTCCTATGTTAGTTAGATCTGAGCTTCATTAACTTGAAATCATTATTAACTAAACCACTCTTGAAATCATAGGAATGCCCCCTCTGGTCGCAGGCTCTGTTTCTCTGAGCCGGCTCAATACGTCCTCTGGCCCCTGAACCCATCCCTAGCCCATCAGCCATCGAATCCCTTAAAAAATCTTATCGCTCTACATAGCCGGTGACGACTGACATCGCAGAAAGAATGATAGCATTGAACTGGGAAAACATGGCTGAAAAAGTCCAGTGCCTTGGAGGTCAGCTGCAGCAGAGCTCTGCTGAGTCTCAGGAAAGCGTCCCCCGGGACTCTATAGACTAGCTCAACAAGACTGACGTCTCCAGGACCGGCAACATGCATATGAGAACCGGCGGCTCACAGCTGTGTATGTTCAACGAAGGAGCTGGACAACCCGAACTTGTAAGATCGAGGAGTCAGAGACAGGCGCACCGGGGTAACAATCATTCAGCTTATAATAGGTCGCAACTGTCATCTGGGCGCAGACAAGAACAATAGGCTAGGCTACCGTTCTGAAAATCGCTGATATTCTCATATGGAAGCTGCTAAGCCAAACCAGATTGTTCATGAGAAGTTTTCTGGCTGCGGAATGGGATTTACAAACTGTGCATGATTTATGAAGTATTCCCAACATGATTAACCCAAGGCAGGAGCTTCCAGCACGGTACTATCATTTGAATGCTCCCATCATCAAAGGAGACAGAGATGTGCCTCCTGGAAAACTTTGAAGAAGATCTCTCTAGTCTTTCAGGTCTAATCAATCGATTCAGAAGCATTCTGAAGCAGATGCAAGAATATATATGACATCTGATTGTGAATGTGATTGGATAGGAACTCTGACTGCTCAATGCGGGATGATGAGGAGGATGAGATCAGTTGAGATGATACTTGCGTCAAATATACGATGGGTTGAGCCGTGTGGAAGGGCGAGTGTAGGATTTGCCCTTAACAGGGTGCTTCAGCGGAGGTCGGGGTCTTCTGCTTCGTGGCCGGGGAACCAACCAGCAACCTCACTTTGAGCATCAAGTAATAGTTAGCGGCCCTGAATTTTAACTATAACTAGTTGACCAACTTTAGGTTAACTCTCTAACTACCTGGTTGTTTAAGTTAAACATTGCCTGGGCCCTTGACTTGTTTCCCCGGGGTTTTCGGGTAGGATTACCTGATTTTGCCGCCGGGAAACGGTTCTTTTTCGGCGGATATTGAAGCGAAGGCAAAGAAATAAGAGACCGTTCGAGATTGGGAAATATGTAAATTTCTAGATGATATCATTTTGGAGACAAATTTGATATTTTGTGGAGACCCCATAGGCGGCAAGGTATTCCAATGGTAGAATAAAGGGTCAGTCATCGATTTGTCCGGATCTGGGGATTATATTTTAGCTACGTTATATGGCATTTATGAACCGTCCTGAAATTTAGTTAAAATATTCTAGAAATAGGAAGTATATAAGCAGAAAAATGTAAAAATACCAAAATGATCCGTTTTTCATGCATACATTTCTCGTCAAAACCTAGAATATTCTCAGATTAAGCTGTGAACAGACCCTGTAAAGGGATGGCTGAAGAAGACGCAGACGAGGGGTGGAGCGAGCTTTAATTTACCGTGCGGCTTACAGGGACATGGATAGTTTAACTTCCAATGAAGAATAATCATAAGTATGCATTGATATCATACAAAAAGTTTCGGATCTGATATCTGTCTGATAGCCCATAGATTGCATAACTTCTCTCCCCTTAGGAACCATCAATTTATCATAATGTGGATTAAATTCATGTTGTTATGCCTAAACAGGATCCAGACCGTGGATATAGTTGCAAGCAGCTGGACCTCGGCATTTCTCGCGTGGGCGCTGCGCAGACGAAAGTTTCATCCTGCGGCATTAAATTACTGGATGACTTGATCTTCTCCTGCTATCATTCTTTTTTTTGATTCGTTTGTTCTTTCGGCAGAAGAGCTTTGCTTATCTGCAGCTGTTGTATGGTTCTTCGGGAAAGCAACATTCTTTCTTCTAACCCTTGTACACACCAGCTTTTCCGTTCGTTATCCCCTTCCTGTTGCGATACGGGTAACCATGCAGGTCACGCTCTTTGAAGCTCCCCCGGAAGACCCATCAAAATCTCAGATAGAAAATATCCTAGAGCTGACCCCCGTATCTGATTTCGGACCGGTAAGATTCATCCCATAAAAACCCCCTAACAAATGATCTGTTCGGGTTTTGCTACACCATCGTGCAGAGCCGAATGCTAACCGGAGAGAACCATATATAGGATGTTTTCACAAACACACGTCCACTATGGCATCCACCCGCTGCCCGTGGAATCTATGGCGGTGCTGCCATCGCCCAGTCCCTAGCCGCAGCTCAATTGACCGTTAGCCCCGGATTCTCCCCACATAGCATGCATTGCTACTTCGTGCTGGCTGGAGACGCAGAAATTCCAATCATATACCATGTCGAACGGGTTCGGGAGGGACGGTCCTTCGCGACCCGCACCGTCCAGGCACGACAAAAAGGGAAACCCATTTTCACTACAACGATCAGTTTCGACCGCGAGGGGAGTGGCGGGGAGGAGAAGGTTGAACATAGCACGCCGAAGCCGAACATAGCGCTACCTCCGGCTAACGCCAGTGCCGCTTCCAAAGGGCCATTTGAAACGAGAAACGCTGGGGTTGTTAATAGTATGTTGAAGAAAGACATGGCATTCTTTTGTCACCCAAACTCTCAGCATAGATACTCGAAGCCTGGACTAATTCTTTCAGGAAACTCCCCTCGTGCCGAGGAAAAAGCCATCTACCAATTTTTCCGCGCCCGCGGCACCATCTCCGCCGCCGGAGGCCAGCAAGCGCATCTCTCCGCCCTTGCCTACATGTCCGACAGCTACTTTATCGGTACCATTGCGCGGGTCCAGAACATCCCGCGCTTCGCGTCCCCTGACGCTCTAAAACACGCCATCTCCAAGTTGAAAAATCCCTCCGATCTGGACAGTGAGGAGATCGAGAGATCGCTAAAAGAGCTCCTGCGCCAGGAAGCCGCTGAATTTTACGCTGAGGCTATGCAAGACTCGAAAGTTGACCCCCCCCCACCTAAACGGGAGATGGGGATGATGGTCAGCTTGGATCACACGATATACTTCCACGCGCGTGGAGGATTTAGGGCGGATGAGTGGTTGTTTATAGAGATGACGAGTCCTTGGGCAGGCGGTGGGCGGGGCTTGGTGATGCAGAAGATGTGGTCTCAGGATGGGACACTGTTGCTCACATGCGTGCAGGAGGTGAGAGCTTTTGACCCCAATTTTTCCCCAGTTCTTCCTCAACAAATTGCAAATGCGTCGAAAGTATACTGACGGATAATCGTCATCACATCAATAATTAGGGGGTTGTACGCCTAAAGCAAGACAGTGCCAGCAAACCTAATAAGCTGTGAGGGATCTCGGCGTTTTCAGATTCTTAATATTCAGGTGCATATTTTCTCGTCTTGTTTAATATTCCCCGTTCAGGCCCTTCTCATTTATCTTGGACGCATGGATTGTTTTGAAAAGGCACACCAAGCACTTACATGTCATTTCCGTTTTGTGCTCGTGAAATTACTGCACTTTGCGGATTCGTAATTTATATAGTGCAGCTCTCGAATTGCTGCTATTAGTTAATAGTTTCCCTTCTCCTCATGGGTTGGTTGCGTTTGAGATAAAAAGTGTTCTGTACTTTTAGATTTAAGGTTGTGGCTGGTTTTAAGTGTCACATGATTTTAGTTGTCCAACCACTAAACTTCCAACTCGCAATTCAACAATCTTCAGCGCAAAATGGAGGAATTTCGAGTACGAAATGCGCAAACCAACAATTCTCTTGGTAGTTTTTAGCCAAGCACTGTTCATGTTGCTCGGTTTGGTCCGGCATCCTGTATAACAACAAGGTAACAGGAAGCATCTGTGAATCCGGTTTTTAACTGAAAAACCTTTCAGCGTGATTCGAGATTACTGATTACTCCCCTACAACAAGACATGCAAACACGTACGGAGTAGGTCTACGCTCGTTTCGTTTCAATATCGAGGATGGAAACAAAAAGTGAGTGCTGTCCAGGGCCCAATCCACAGCGAACCAGGAGGTTACTCCTCTCTGCTAGCTCTAGTTACTCTATCATTGTTTGGCCCGGCGGGTGCTGAGATCCTTTTGCTCCGGTCTTGAATGGGATCTAAACCATCAGAGCGGCGGCATTACACGTTCTATCTTTTAATCTTCGGAAGTTTCTTCTAGGCTATTTCAAATATAGCACTACAGTTCAACGCCCGGCCCCCTCTAAGGCTTGCGTACAACAGTGAACTGTGTTACCGATATGCTTCTTTCTGTGCCTCATACCCCAATGATTCTCTCTTTTGGTAACTTCAAGTCATGAAGGAGCTGGCTGCGGTAAAAAAAAAAAAAGAAAAGAAAAGAAAAGAAAAGAAAAGAAAAGAAAAGAAAAGAAAGAAAAATGACGAGAGAAGAATGCTAGAGTTCTTCACTGCTGCATCTACAGAAGCAGATTACGAATTACCAAGCTATCAACACCCATCCGCCTTTGAATCTCTTCTCAACTTCGATTTCTAATGAAATGAAAGGTGGAGAAGATATAATTGAGGATTCCGGGAGCGCCAAATGACGAATAGATGACCAAATGCACAGGAGGAAGTGGCATGGAGTTGTCGTCTTCATGCTTCATTGTCGCCACAATTATGAATGATGACAGTAATGACTAAAGCTACTGAATACATCAGAAACATACAAAAATAGCTCTTTTACTCCCTTCATATCATAGTAAGGAGACAGAAAAAGGAACAAAATGGTATCAAAACCAGAGACTCCACTCATACAACCTCCTTGGATACATTTTCTCTCTAAAAGTCTGCCGCCGTTCACCAAGCCGTTGTGAAGGGCACCCTGGTGTTGAGCAAGGAGTTTGGTCTAAAAGTCCTGAACCGATGTGTCCAGGCAGGGAAGATGCATCCATGTTCATGCGCTGAGGGGAAAATTGCCTAGGTGGTTGGGTGTGGTTGTATTTTGTTGCATGTTTTCTTTTTGTTTGCACCTTTACTGGAGGGTTTTGCGCTTTCACAAGGATAGTTACGGGATTCAAATCAACAAAAAGATGCCCTATGACATCAAATCCTCCTATATTTGACATTCTAATTACCCAGAAAAAGCTGAGAGTTCCAAAATTTGAATCTACGCTTTTGTACGGCGGGCGAATGAGGGCGTGCTTTTTGTTTATTTTTTATCCTGAAAAATCTGATCGCCAGAACAAATACGGCAATCTTCTACCAGCTTACAGTCCGTATTCTGGTGACAAATTGGATTGGGTGCAGGCTCCATACTTCATCTGGTTCTCTCCACCGGGATTGCCAAATCCCTGTTGCCGGAATTATTATTCCCAGAGTTTGCTTTTCCAGCTGCTTCAGTGTTCTTCGCCGCAACCAGCAGCCCAGGCGGCAATCCCCTCGTCCTGCCATGGCGAGTATTTATCCTCACCCCACCGCACCGCATATCTGGGACATGTTTCCAACTCCGGAGAAGTTGGTCTCCGGAATGTCATGTAACAAGCTTGGGCTCCTCCTGCACTTGGATGCCGTCGGTGCTGTCTTTTTTTCTTCTTTCTTTTTTCTTTTCTTTTCTTTTTTTTTTTTTTGTCGTTGGGTTGTGGTGGTTTATTGACGATTGTGCAATAGTCATAAAGAAGATTAATAAGAATATTCCGTGAAGAGGTTTTCAAGGGCCAATGAGCTTGTGCTTTTGACGTTGAAGCCTGTTTTGGTTTATCTCTTTAATATTCTGTAAAAAATAACCTGGCTCAGCCCTTCCTACAACTGTTCTAATGAAATCCTGGTCTAACGGGCGTCCAAGGATACAGATTACATAGTGGGGAGTTTGTCATAGATCAACCAGATTCCAGGAGTCAGGATTCTCGTCAACTGTGGATCCTTCAAAACAACTTAGGCCCTTTCTTTGGCAGCAAGGAACATATGAGCCTTTACCAACATGGCTGCAACTTTTGCAGGTATGCATGATAGCTGTTTGTATATACATGTATATTTCTAGCGCCAATAACTTGGTTGGCTCGGCACTTTATTTTAGTTAATTTGGTGAGGGGAAAGCACTGCATTTTGTATCGTCAAGAACAATCTTTTAGAATAGAGAAGTGAACATCGCAATGTTGCGATTGTTACATGATTGAGCATTTAACCAGTAGAAAGACTCACTTGTTTGTCTCCCTGAAGCTCCGAGTTGGTGCCATTGCTGCCCATATTCTTTGTCCATCCCGTTTCCCCATTTCCCCAAGCCCCACAGCTTACAATAGCCAATTTCTCAAGAGTTTGGTTTCAGAATATTTTCCATGTTCTAGAAGGAAGATCAATTAGGCACACCGAACTTCACCGGTTACAACATGGTTGTCATAACGACGGTTAGGTGCTTCATAGAATCCATGTTGCCATGCACTGCCCATGCCTATCCTTGGGAAATGTATGTAGTTTTCGCCCGTAAACCTGGAGTCGAATATAACATATGAAGTTGTACATCCAATGTGAGTTTCGGAGGTGACGTCAGATACGATCCCACATTTTGTGTCCATGGATGTTGACTGCCACAGATGACATGTTCTAAATCGCATCCTTATTACCAAGTTTAAGGAAATAGGAGGCTCGACTGGTGGCGATTCGTCCTAGTATATCTCGCTGAGTACACAGGATTTATTCTAACATCAGTTACCACCGACAGCAAGGGCAGGAAATTACCTGTGCTACTCAGAAAGATACTGCATCCCCTCTTCAATGGTGATATGCATATTGGATTGGGCCGCCCGGTGCCGACAGAGAAAGCTGATAACATGAAGAGCTGATCACCGACCTTTTGCCCGGTATGCTGTTCTGCCTGCTATCCATTTTTCACACAAGCGTGAATTTCATCGAGCACATTCGGCAGATCACTCAACATATCATCCCAGCTCAAACTCCGGTGGGCCGCTCGGATTCGGGGCCCTAGGGACACATAGCGGGGCAGTATGTTGATATTTCCGGATGCAGTGGGTGGACTCACCATGGAACCACGGCAAAGGCGTCATTCGAGTTCGACCAAGATCCTGGGGCCCCAGATTTCCCGTCCACTATTCGTTCGGTATTGAAACCGCCGTTGCTATTTTTAATTTTGATGAGTCTGCTGATGGATATCATCTGCGGGACTGTGGTAATATCTTCGTTATCTGAGAGGTTGTCATTTCGCTACATGGTAACTAAGAGTAAATAATCAAGTACTCTGCAAGCAACATTATCGCACTGTCACAGCATTGTGCCGGCTAGGCAGGGATACATTGAAGATATCATGAAACAAATACGGAATCCCAGTCAGCCGGAGATTTGTTACAGCTAGGAAGCATGGCACAATTCTCCAGAAACATGTAACTACCTTTGACGCCCCACAAGCTGCGATTCGGAGACATTTCGTTTTCCCTCTCCCATCCGATCGATACCGACACTGACCGCAATAGTCAACTTAACACAAATATATGGGTGATAAGGACCAGTGGACTGATGAGAAGGAGTCAGCACAAACTGCGTTGCATCGTTCCTGTCAGCGTGCCGTGTCAGCAAATATGTGCTTCGAGGGTCTCCAAACCGCTCGATAGTGTAACTTATTGACTATGGCTATCAAGGAAATCCCAATGTCAAAGTTAACAGAAAGCATGGGTGCTTTACCTTCTATTGTTCCAACCTCTCTTTACATCTCATTCCACGTCTCTATTACTTGCTGAATTCAACGACGTTAATATTCCACCCTCTCATCGTACCCTGAATCCTTGAAAATGGTGAAGCTATGGACTTCTAATAACGGATACAAAGAATGCGATCAAAGCGATGATGAAAATGAAGAGGCACCTCGCCGGTCGAAGACACACTTCTGTTGGGCAGCTCTTTTCATAACCTTGCTCTCCATGGGCGCTCTCCTTTTGGTCCTTGCTCCCAGAAGTTGGATTAGACGAAATGAATGCATATGTTCCCAGTCCACTTCCGGTTCAAAAGAACCGCCATCATTGTTACAAACCGAATCAGACCTGATTTTGGATTGCGGAACGACACGCGCAGAGGCAGTTGCCCGCGGCTGCGTATTTGATGTTTTGGCTGCAGCATGGCTGCCCCGTCTATGCTATGATGAGGACGCTGCTCGAGAATCGATGTTACCGGATTCAGACCTGGCAACGGTTGGAGGCAGCGGGCCGTTCCCATGGTGGACAAGCCACAACCATTCCGTCGAAATTCCCCAAGATTCATTAACACTTGTGGACGATCTTGTCGGCTATACATGGGAGAGATACCATATGGCACATTGCCTGTACGACTGGCGCGTCCTGGTTAAGGCGGCGAAACGGATTCGAGCTGGTGAAAGGAATGTTTATGTGCATGTGGCATTGCTAAATTACCATCATGCATACCACTGCAGCCAGATTATTGCCAATCAAGACCACCGAGTAGGCGCGAAATCAAAGGTTGATTTTGCGCTGGGTAGGTGTGTACGTCTGGATATATATTAGTTGTTGACACCTACCAGGTATCTTTTGACAAGCAGTCAAAAGCTTTTTTTTTTTTTTTTTGGCGCAGCAAGTTTTGAATTGATGGAAGCCCAAAACTACCTACCAAAGTTTTGTCTCGCCAAGGCACTAAGAAACCACGAACAAGCCACATTTGGGATCTTAACTAAACTTAGTCTCTACCATTCTATTCCTAGTTAAATCACTTTAGTAAAAGCTTAACGTGTTCCTTGGCTAAAGTTAGTTATGTTAAGGCCTAAAGAGTCCTTAGACAGGTGCCTATCTCTAGGCATGAAACTCTCACTATTCTAATAATTTGGATTTAGTGTCAGTTTAGCGCGAATCATCCTTAGTTTGACAAGCAATTAATTTTCATTTAAACTCCGTACTCCTTACAGAGTTTACCTAACTACCTCACTATCAGATTGGTTTTTGTCCAGTCCTAATTGCACAGATACTGCAGTGCACTCTCAGCTGTATCTACACAAGACAGAATATTTAGAGTAGTTGTTGGTCTTCATCAGTTAATGTAATATTAAAGAATGTTATGAGTTACATCGTAAGAAGTGGATTTTGTGTTCATGCGTCGGATTTAGTAAGAGTGAGCAACTATGTGTAAGTAGTTTTATGAGTAGTTAACTACTCAATATCATTGCTGATAACTACAGCGGTCTCGATCAAAAGTTTTGACTCCCACTAAATATACACTAAATCCAAACTAGAATAGCGTATACGCTCATAATGATAGGCATTGACCTAGGGGGCTCTTAGGTTTGAGCATAACTGGAACTTCAGGCCCGGTGGTCTCTAGTCTTCATTAAATATTTTAACCACTAATAGTGACTGATGTCTAAGATTTAGTTAACACAAAAATGTGGTTTTGTCATGGCTTTTTAGTGCCTTAGTTGATTACCTAACTATCTAACTAGTTAACTAACTAGTTAGCGACCTCCCATACGTATTTTGATTACAACTTTTATTTTGGATGACGAATATCGCATACGTGCGTCTCTTCGTTCGGTGATCCCATCCGGGACGAGGCCAGCTATGCTATATATGTGGGTTATCTAGATCACGTGCAGCAGGCGGAGCGTAACAACCGGTCAAGGCCGGCTAACAATTTTTCCTCTTCTGATTGGGGTATAAATTTTATTCCCTCCATCAGATAATTATCTCAACATTCGTCAATTGTACAGCACAAAAATGGGGTCTCATTTTCAGGGTATTTCAGAAAGCACTATATCTCCAGGCATCTTCTGAGGTTTGTCTGTATTAAAATATTCTTGTTGGCGCTTCTCTGCCCACTTTCTGATGTCCTCAAAATTCCGGCATTTATGAGCAGTATTGAAATCGATAAAAGGCCCAGTCCCTTTAATCCACCATTGTCCGAAGACTCCTATATCGGCAGTACACATAAGCTGCTGGCGGATGATGTCAACACAATGGCCTGCTCATTGTTAATTATAAGTTAGAAAAGCTCTGCTTCGAAATGGACTTGGACATGACGCACTGACGTGCGTTTCAAGAATGTTGTCTGGATCTTGAAAGGCGCCTTTCCCTTCTCGAGAGTAATATTCAAAATTGAAATGAGAGGCTTGCCGGAGCAAATTCTTAAATTATTTCGTTAGCTACACATGCTTTAAGAAGAAAAGCTAATGTTCTTCCCACTTACCAGGCAATGGAGATGATGAAAGACTTCGACATTGGCGAAAAAGCCACCACCCTGATCTTTTCTTCTTTTTACCTGGCCTTTTCGAATACCGTAGCGTTCTGCCTCATTTTCTGGAATAACGATGGAACCATCTGGATTTGTTTTGACAAACGTCAGATCTGGCCCTAGAAGATCCATGATCTCTTGCAACAACATTCACTTCAAAAATTGGATAGATGCCGTACAATGTACACCAAGGGCATGCCAAGCCTGGTCTACCTCCGGTGATGGTTGTCGTCGGTAAATCGTTTTCTTGGTAAAAGAACCGTTGAAGTGAACAGTTTCGTACGATATATCAATGTCTTTCAAAAGAGGCGATGCTAAGTGTTGATAAGAGAACAATATTTAGCTTTTCGGCATTTCAGAGGCTGCCCAGAATCGGACCATTCCTTAATCTGGAGAACGTACAATACTGAGAGGTATATACGCTGCAAATCTTATCCAAATTCCAGCGCTTATACTGCTCTGAAATAAGTACCACATTGCAAAACACAGAGATCCCCAGAACAACGAGCAGCGTAAAATACAACAAGCGTTGAGAGAACCGTTGTTGCTGAAGAATCGGCTCACTTTTGGCTCCTTTCAGAAGAGAGAGAGTCTCTTCTTCATCCGAAACGGACATCAAGTCCGTGGTGCTCGAATTCGACATTCCGACTACGAGAACAATTGGACATTGAACAGAAGGGGCTGGTAGACGGTGTGTCCAACTTTAAACTGTAAGAAGTCTCAGTGGAACATATCTTGGAAAGGCGTCAAAGATCTGGCTGAGGGTCTCTGCTGTTTTCCTCATCTCATTATCGCTGACGCAACGCTATGAATTAGCTGGTGAATCAAGGGATATGGTAAGATGGGACTATGTTGTTCAACTATTTGTTGTTATCGTGACGACATATCTATCAGAGTCCGGGGCACCACGTTAATGTAACCCCATGTCAGGGGTTGGACCCCGGTCCCAATTAACAGTTTATCTGAGTATAAATCCGGGGTTGTCAACAGAAACAAGACTTACCGACATCCGCCATCAGCATGCTGACACTGCATGACATCGAATCTGTCAGCAAAAGCAATTTGGACACTACTTGGTATTCTCCCTGCTGTTGTTCATGATGTCGATGGATCAATTGCTGCGGAGGGTAACAGTCTTGAAGGAAATCTACTTAACAGGAGATATTTCCTCTTCTTCAACTCCTGGAACACACACCCTCCATCTGCCATTTGAAAGCTCAATTCTAATCCTCCAATTCTTCGTGGAAATCTTTCCAAACAAATCACCACCACCCATCAAAATGAAGTCGTTTTACACTTTGGCTCTCCTCATCACGGCCACCGTGATCTCTTCCTCTCCCGTCCCTGTATGTGCAGGCGCTTCCCCTTGATAATGGTTGTCATAGCTGATATCATTACAGGTTGGCGAACCCAAGCTGCTTGTCAGAGCCGACGCCGAAGCAATGCCCAAATACTTTTTCTATGTTGTTCCTCCAGCCGTAGCTGAGGACTAAGCAAAATGAAGTTTGGTTGGATTAATGGATTAAACTATTTGTGGGGAATTCGGGTCAGTTGGTCGTTGGATATGGAGGCAGCTAGGGGGAGTAACATTGTATCTAGCAGTTATCTTCCGATGTGAAGGGTACCCTGTCAGCATCAAGTAAAATCACTAGAATATCCTGCCCGCCAAGTTTTTCGGATACATTGATGGAATGTTGAACTAAAGTGCACGTTGAGTATTTGAATTTTAATTTTGCTATTGTATTCCTCCATGGTTCATCGAAAGTGAAGTTGGAGTGTGAATCAGCTGCATGGAACTTCATTAGCATCCGAGCTGTATCGTCTAGTTTAGTTCTCGGAACAACGGGCTTTAAAATCAGGCGTTCCGCTATGAACTCGGAATAAACCCTTGCTATCCAAGCACGGAAGAATACCGATATCTCCCAGCCTGGACAGAGAGTAATCACCAAAAGTGAAACAAAGAGGCATAAGAGAGACCGTAGCAAGCATCACACTTTGCTTGGCGGATATGTAGCGTGGGTAAAGAAGGTATAAAAATTTTACAATAGAGATGACAGTCTTCACCTCATTCATCGAATCCACTGGCCTTTACTGCCCCATGTCGAGTCTTCGATACTCTCTTCCCTAGGAATTACATATCAACCCTTGATGCGAGATATACTTTCGCTCAACCCCTGTTTTCAGTCCCTAAGATTGTGCCTATTGAAATACCATACCGAAAGTTCATCAGGATGGACACTTTTCCGTCAAAATCAAAGCAAAAATATTTCACTCACGGCCTTTCTGGCTGTGCCATTTTCTCAATTACTCTATCTGTCGCTGTTCTGATATGGGGAGCATATCTGGTTGGGACGAACCGCGACCGTCTGGTCAGCAACGGCAGGGGGAAATCCCCTATTCCAAATGGTACGTGAAATCCTTCCTCGATGCTTTTGAAAGTGTGTTTGGTGAGATCCTGCTCCCTGAGATATGTGTCTTGGCTGAAAGGAAACCCTCTGTCTTTCTACAGTACCACTGCTTAAAGAAGCTGTTATTTTCCAAATGGATAAGCGCTGGGAAGGCTCAGACCCCGAAACTCACAAACACTGGGAAACCGAACACCTTAGTGGTTTTCAGTATACTTTCATTGTGGATAATCCACGGGACTATGGTTTACAGATAGGGTTGCAAGATGGAGCTCATGAACGATTTGTCA
Organism: Paracoccidioides lutzii; assembly: GCF_000150705.2. Classification (NCBI taxonomy): domain Eukaryota; kingdom Fungi; phylum Ascomycota; class Eurotiomycetes; order Onygenales; family Ajellomycetaceae; genus Paracoccidioides; species Paracoccidioides lutzii. The sequence goes on along the minus strand of NW_015440950.1, from coordinate 1,205,604 downwards.
TGAGCATGCATCACCAGCTACATTGCCTGGTATGTATATTCGGCTCTGACTTGAAGAAGAAAGTAACCTATCGACAATAATGAATATTTTGAAGAGTAACGACGCTTCTTTGGTTACTGACATCAGCGTTTCAGGCAAGTATTCGCATGGCCTATTTCAATCAAACTGACTCTCACAAACATCGACGGGAGGACGTGTCTCAGGCGGAAATAGTAAAAGAGAAACTTTTAGGTCATCTCCATGTTGATCATTGCTTCGACTATCTGAGGCAGGCAGTCCAATGTTCCGCGGACACCACCATTGAATGGCCGCGGGTGGAAAAAGACGGACGGAGAATGGAAACTGATGGTTGGGGCGTACCCCATCATGAATGCAAGGATCTGAGCATAATCAAAAACTTCATTGCACGGCATCAATAAAGGCTTCCTTTCCCTCCGAGTTCCGCAGCAGATGGGGGGTGGGAAAAGAACAGGCTTTTTTTCAAAACTCTCTCTCCGGTGGTGGCATTTTCTATGACAGAGGTTTCCACAACCAGGCAAAATTTGAATAGTTAACTACCAACTTGGCCAACCAGCTACTCTTAACTACCCCTTTCCCTGCTTTGAGGACTTTGTAACCGTAAATGACGAATTGAAGAACTTGGTATCTTTCGGCACTCTACTAAGCCGAGAGTGACAAGGAAGTATGAAGATCATCTGCCAGCTATCATCAGAAGCCCGCCAATGAATTTGCAACGGCGCATGTGGATATATAAACATGCATAATCTCCTTTTCCAAAATCTCTACTTCATAGAGAAATAAGGATCATAAACCAAACCACTGGGAACGATATCTCAGGAATTGTGGAGAGCAATTTATCTATGCGGGGCAAGAAGGCTGCACAGTGGATGTCGCCTGCCCTACTTCAGTAAGCCGATATAAGTAACTATTGAGGAGGGAGATAATTCTCCAAAAACGAATGAAATAATTAGTCAATTTTCAGCCTTGATCCCCTGAATTTCCCACCCATCTCCCAATGTCGGTTCTCATTGATGAGGAAGCCAGAAGAATTTTGACACCGTTGATTTTCGGCGGTTAACAGGGCCCGTGAAACAACAAAGCGAAATAAACCCTGCAAACGCCGGCAATAGGGAACTGCATATTTTTTGCCAGTCGTATGAGTGGTTGCGTGGCATTGGTTGCATCGCCAAACATTTCAGGTGACATTTTGGGCTGTCATTCCCGAGCGGAGAACCGAGCAGGTCTGGCATTCCCCAGATCATCCAGCTCAAATAGTTACCCTACGCTCGGGCCTCACTCCGGAGGAATTGTTCTCATGCCTTGAGGTAATGAGGCTAGAATATACATACACGCACTTGTGGAGGAGAATCACTGAAGTTTCTATCCCTATGGAAAAACAGTGTCCTCAAAATCGGTGGTGGTCTCTGAGCTCTGTCATTTATTCTCAATATCTGTCCTAAACAATGGTGAGAATACCCACGCGATTTGAGAGGACGACCAACTATGGCAAATGTAGGGGGATTCCATGCAGTCTATGAAGGGTGGGCGAAACTCAGAACCCAACTATTAACACCGCCGCTAAAATATCTAGTCAGAAACAGGAGAGACAGAGTAATATGAAGTCACCTTATGATGATTTTACCTTCTAACTATTTTCAAACGCTGAATTCTTCCACCTGAGCTTGCCACACTTGGTATATTCATATTTTAATTGATATTTTTTTTTTTTTTTTAAAAAAAATTTATATTTGAATCATGCATTTTCTTTGTGTACTGAATGTATGTGCTTGCACATACTATAGTTACTAAGGTCACAACTAACATAGGTGTATATGTACATAACGCCTGATTGAGAGGAGTTATTTTAGTGGCAGCGTAAATAGCCAGGTAAGAGGTGTAATTAATCCTTTGTTCTAGCGCTGACAAGTAACTAATGATATGAGAAACTTTGAGTTTTGGGGGAATTTCACTGTACTTACAAAAAGGAGTGGAGAGATATTGAAGATGACAGAGAATCCTCACTCCAACGATGTAGAAACCTATTGGGATATCAAGCTTTCAACGGTTCCACTACCAGATGGCTAGTCACAAGAAACTAGTTTCCCTACGACTAGGCAGCTGGAGGTGAGGATACAGCACAAATATCCTGCCTTAAAACGCTGTTGATAAGTAACCAACCGAACTCAGTTTGTTGAAATCGAACCTTGGGCTTTTCAGCTTGTATGGGTAGAAATTAAAATCTGCTTAAATCTCGTTTTTTTTTTTTCGTTAGTCTTCCTCGACGATTGATTTCTCGTTTACGAATTTAAGCAGAACCTCCGAACCCTGCTGATGCGGCAATCATCAGAGGAGAAAACCCCCGAGGAGAATACCTCTCGAGAAGTACTTGATGCAAAAGAGCGCAGACGCCTTCAAAATAGGATTGCTCAGAGAAATCACCGTACGCAACCCAGTGGCATCAAGTTTGGATCATAGCTAAGTGACCAGTCAGGCAGAAAGAAAGCCCAGTTGAGCGGCTATCAGCAGCAAAAATCAAAAGACTGCCTTGCAGGGCTGGTCGATGCGCGAACCAACTTTGGAAATAACATCAAATTCACCCAGCAAGCGTCAGAAAAGGAATGCCGGAATTTGCTCGGTTCCTTCACCGTTTCCCATTCCCATCCAATAAACAAACACGATTACTGCGATGTTCCCAGTCTTGACGATGAGTGTCGCCTCCCCTCCACCCTGTGGTCGCCTGACAACCAAACAGAAAGCACCAATACCCACTCTCGGCAGCATTTCCAAGAAGTCAACGAGGCTTCCAGCACAGCTATAGCCACCAAAGTATGGGAGATTCCAGCTCTCCCGTCTGAACCTAGCGGGATCCAAAGTTCACAATTCCCAGAAGACATGAGGAAATCTGGTTATCTGGCGACAAACAGTCCTGATTTTAACGTACCGTTTGAAGGAACAGACTCTGAGATTAGTAGCCCTGCTGCCCAATCTTACACGGGAAGTATTTCTGTAGCTCAATCTTGTCCAACCGTACCAGATTCGCGAACGCCTGTGTCTGAGGATGGCCTCAGTATAATTGGGATCCCCCCGGGGTGGAGGGGGAACATATTCGACTCACCCCGACGGTTCCGCTCCTACAGTGAGAACGCTGGCAGATTTCCCCACAACTCTCTTTTCCTCGTGCGCCCAGAAAACTATCCAGAACTCGCCAGGGACCAAGACGACTCTGAGGGCAAAATGGCGCTCCATTTGTCAGCAAAAAACGGCCATGCCAACATTGTGCGATGCCTCTTGGATTTCGGGTCAGAGATCAATCAACATGATATGTCAGGGGCCACTGCCTTGCATTACGCAGCTGAAACGGGAAACGTGGAAGTTATGAAGATCTTACTTGAGAGGGGTGCCGATGGAAATATCACAGATTTGCAAGGGCGGACGCCATTGCACATAGCAGCTGAAAAAGGACACGAAGCTGCTGTTAGGGTCCTAATACAGTCAGGAGCCAGGGTAGATATTCAAATCCAAAGGAAACAAGTTAACCAGCGATATGGAACTTAAATGATAGGCTGGACAGTCTGTGCTCTCCCTATTCGTTCAATCATCCCATTGTCGCGTTTTATCCACGCTACAGATGGAGGACGTGATGTCGGCCTCTGGATCCCGATATCCAGCAGAGGAGACATCTCCTTGGTATTAAGATCCGACCATTATACAATAGGATATTGTCTGGTTTGGGTGCATTTATTTTTTGGCATTCTTGTGAGCATATGGTAATATCTCAACTCATGCAAGAAATTTTTGACCAGTAACATAAAGCTGACCTTTCAAGAAGGCTCCGTCCTCCCTAAGCCCCATAAGAGACTGCTGAATCTTTTCCTTCCTCTAGCCAGTGAAGAGGGGCAACGAGCATCGCAAAGAGGACAGGAAAGTTCTTGCTCGAAATCCAGCTTCAGGGAACGGAAGATATTTGGCCATAAATACTCATCTACATCCTCAGAACGCTATTTAAATCTTTCCATTTTGAAAACACTAGCATCTGCTGGGCATGTTCGTTCCGTCCCTAGAGGATCCCCAATTTTCCATCGATCAGGGTTCCTTCGTCAAAGTCTCCACGTTCAAACTCTCCAAAAAGTGATTAGAATCGGGTGCGCGGGAAAAGTTGCATGGATAAGGGGAGCATGTTATGATTCAAAAAATTCCCAAATAGAGTAGATGTCATAGACTGTGCAAAGTAAACCAGCTGCAGAAAGTTTCTCTGCATATTCGAATTTCAACGCAAGAAATTCACCCCTGCCCCTGGCCCCCACCTCCAAAACAAGAAAGAAAGAGATATAAAGAAGAAACAAAAAGGCAATAAATACCATCGAGAAAGGGAAGGGTTTTAGCGAAATTACAATGCTCAACGTTGGATTTCGAAGAAAAGAATTCTTGAGCGGTGGGGATCAATCGCTTTGCAGTGTTTCAGAGGCGAGTCCGCGCCAATACCCTGGTAAAACGAGAAGCAGAAGTAGAAGGGCTATTCGTCTTGGCTTGCTTCTAAAGCATTCGGATGGCTTTTACTTTATATTTCAATTTAAACACTTACTCCATGGCCAAAACGATGTGACCTTCATCAGGCGCTGAGCATCCCAACCGGTCTGCTTTGCACCAAATTCATTGCAGTTTGATAAGCTGGAAGCCAAACAGTGAGAAGCAATCAATATCAGAGAAGCTTCCCTCAAGACATGCTGAAGTTTTATTTAAAATTGATGGGCAAACTGGCTGGAAAAAAAAAAAAACATTAATTAACAAGTAGCCCATGTAAGACTGTATTCTTGCTTAGTAAGCTGACCAACATCCAACCTCGACCGTTTTCCAAACTGCACACTTTTTGACGACCAGAAAACAAGAACCAAATATCGGTCGTCGAGCCCACTAATACCGTGAGAGCTTGTAGCCGAACCTTGCATAGGTTTGGCAGCAAACTTCAATCTCCGTCTTTCTCATATTTCTTCTTCTCAGCTAGGTTGCGGCTAACTTTGTTTCCAAATACCCAAGAACGGCGGAACCCCAATGATCTCTCCCTTTATATTTCCCGACAGCGTCGGGCCAATTTTCTATTTCTTTGCCTAGGTTCCTTAATTCCTCGAGGGGGAGTTCTTGAAGGGGCGTCAATGAAGTTTTTACCCCAAACACAATCGCCCTAGATTTGGGCAGCCTGCGAAACGTCTGCCTTTCGCGACGAATGAGAATATTCTTTGGTAATGGCTCGATATCTTCATGCGAAAGCCCAATTGGCTGAAAAAGAATGGAACTTAAAGATTCGCCTGGTTCAGTTACTTGTATGAAGTAGCTCGACCGTTCCATAGGCGAGTCTACTGGTAGCCGTGATAAGAATCTGGGGTTGATGGTCAGTTGGCTTGAATTGCCTGCTGCCGTTTTGACCCGGGGATGACCAACTTATTAACAGGAAATTCAATTTCCTTATGCCACAGGGGAACAGCCCTGTGCATCTGAGAAACGGAGCACCCAATTCTCTCCATGGCGCACCATCCAATTGGAAACAGACTAGCTGTTGCCGCTCTGGCTAGTTTTTAGCAAATGGTTCATGAACGGCTCACAAGTTAATACGACATACAAGTAGCCCTGCTCACTCCCATCCTCTAATAGAACACTGAGATCTTCCATAGCAAGTCGAGCTGCAATCTCGAGTGGCTCCATTCCATTGGTATGATCCCTAAGGCAGAATACTTCGCCCGTCTTCGTGATCTTTACCGCGTCATTGTCCATCTCGAATATAGCAGGATATCGACCGCATAGGTATGTCGCGACTTCCTGCAGCAATTCCTGACATGCATATTTTGCTTCAGGAAGGCATTGGAGAACTTTTGTTCTCTGAGTGCGAAAAAGGTTGTCGCGCAGCTTGTGCTGCTCCAGGTAATTTTTGTCGATTGTCAACCAGTTGTGTCGATCAAGCCGCTTAAGTCCCATGGTGGTGCGATACCTCTCTTTACCCTTGATTTGTTCAACCGGATAGGTGTGCAACTTTCCTAAATCGGAGCCCTCATCCCTGGATCCTGTTTTGGATTTCACACGCTGCCGGATAACCTCGCCCAGGAGGAGAACAACGAGGAAGAGTGCCTGCCAAATGAGTGCCATGCTTTTCCCTTGGTTCCTCGTGTCAATTAGGGACGGGAAAAAATTTCGAAATCGGACCCGATGGTCGCCTCTGTTATTCAATATCAATATGTGGAAACGAGTTACCGGCTTACCGACATCGAGGTTATCTTATATAAAAGGAATTAACAGCAAACACCCATGGGGCAATCCAGACTCTTTATTTATCATCACTTTTTGTTCCGTACGCGTTTTATTCTCTATAACTTAGGGAATGCATTCGGCATATGTCCAACTGCCAACATAATCAAGGCTTTAGATATCATTTTCTACCGATAGGTATATGAATTTTCAGCGGCCACTGCGGGAATCTCAATCCTTCCGACGCAGGATATGCATAATTCCAACACCTCAATCTTAAATCGAATGACAGAACTTGATCCGTACGAATTCCGTACGCTAGAGACTCCAAATGAACCATTTGTGGAACCTGAGCAGTGCCGAGGACTATTTGAAAGCAGAACAATGTCTAGTTCTCATCAGTGATCACATTGGTTTGACTTCTCCAGGTCGACGAATCTGGCGTTCTTATTATTCAAGGATCTCTGATTGTAATAGGACCACTAGCCACATCCAAAGATCGAAAGGCATAAATGCCAGTGACAAGCTCCTGGGACTGATCCGCAGCGCCACCTCTATCCCTTCGACCATGAACCTTATTTGGTTGGACCATAAAAAGTGACAATGCTTTCGTTCCCTTGTCTTTTAAATATCTTGTTTTCTCCAACCAATTGCTTCCTTAGAAAGAACGGCTGCCGCCAACGCAATTCTCAAAAATTCCAATACTTCAAAAGTGATGTATCCCCTCTCCAGGTCGGTTATGTAACAATTTCCACAGGCAAATTGGTTAGTTTTCATTCGTTCAAGGGATTTTGCTAGCTGAAAAATCCCAATTGTTACACATCAGAAACTTGAGGCTGATGGATGTCTGGAACAGTAGCGGGCACGGGCGATTGGCTGTCGGCCGGAGCTCAGATATTCCAATATAGGGCGCAAATTAATGCAGGATCGAAACCTTGGATATCAACCACGTTCCCGCATGTCTTCTCCAACCACTTTTCTACTAATCCCAGCGAAAATGATCTATGATCGTCACAATCAACCAAGGGTTGCCAAGACAGATCCAAACGGCATCAAATTTGACCCTGCATCTTGAATCCAGGCCCTGACATACGTCAACCTTCACGCCGAACTTCCAGTGTCACTTGGTTCCTTCTGCCATGACTTGCGATATCGTTAGATCACTAAGATTCAGGTACAAGGGGTAAAATACAGGTATAATTTGCAGCTGATATTAGTTAAATCTCGGCTGACGGAGCAAAATTAACGGTCGGAATAAGTGCCATGAAAACGAGTGTGTACGAAGGCGTTTAAGCCCTTTATACCAATTGCCCTATAATTATTTTTCGTCGCTCCAAGCGGGTAACTAGTGGCACAGTTATTTGGCAGCATATTTTCGTCTTCGGTCTTGGAAAAAGCGAGAAGTTGGACCCGAACAATCCCAGGCGTAAACCCGAGGATTTCTCCGCACTCTACTCGCTGCTAAAGAAAAATCTTCAATAACCGGCGTCAATCACGAGAATTCGATTTTGGCACCTGATTGTTAGGTTATTAGCCGGTCACAGAGCGAGATCCGCACCCAAATGGTATAATTGGTTAAACATATTCCGAGAATCCCAGTTTGAGCGGATCTTAGTCTTTTGCTGTTATTTTCCACCTCCGGTGGTTTGCTCTGTCTTCCCGAGCCCCAAGCCATTCCCACTCCAACGTGTTTTCGCGCCTCTTTGAGCGTTGACGACAAAACAGCACAGACCGCCATTCCCTCTCGGCGGGATATCATTTTGATCAGGGATTTACCGTTTGCTCAATAATTGCATTATTATCCCCCCATGCCTCGGAAGCTAAAGGAAAAGATATCATTGTATAGTTCTACATCCTGTAGTTATGCAGTACAATACACCAGGTTGCCTGTGAGCAATGAAGCTACAGGTAACCTATATTCCCTCCCCCCAACAACAACAAATTGAGTCTCCGACAGGCGACCTTAGCTTTTAACTTGGTTTTCTCTCCGCCTCGCTGTCTTCGAGATTTTTGTATTGCTTTTCCTGCTCAGTATCTATTCTTTCGGGTCTGAAGTTTTCAGCTTCTGGAGCTGTACATCAACCCGGGACTGACGTTGACTTGCAGGAAAATTGGCAAAAGCACTTCACTGGATGTCCGTCTCTCTTCAACCTCACTTCAGAGTACTTCACGAGTTTTCCCTGTTATTTCTCTTGATCAAATTCAAGCCTGCTGGCAAGGTAAGGAAGCGCGCAAGTCTCTCTTTCTCTCTCTCTCTCTTTTTTTTTTTTTTTAGAGTAAGAAAGAGAGAGATTGTAGAACGGGGGGTTCGTAATGGAGGTAATTATGATTGTGTCCAACGCAATGAGAACCACAACTCTGACTTGTTGATGGAACATCAACAATACAGGCTGTCGGTGTGTGACAGTTGATAATAAGCAACAGCGGTCACCAAGTATATGCAGGGCAAATAACCATAAGGACATATGCTGCATTGCGTAGGAAATGATATTTTGGGCAGCTGTTGCCTTGAAATGTTTGTAAAATGAATCAAATTGAAAAATTAAACTCTGGGGACTTTGGGCATCGTAATTGAACTGTGTCTATTTATTATCCTGTAAGAAAGAAAGTATACAAAGTCATGTCGAATAAAACAAAAAGGACAAGCTAAATGATACTCAGAGGAGGAGGGGAACAAAAATGAAGAAAATTGCCAAATTGCCAAAATTGTTACCAGCATAGATGAGGAAAACATAGTAACGAAAAATCAGTGTAAAGGTTTCTCTATAGAACCCATTACTAGTTTCCCAACCAGGAATAAGTACATCCTTCATGAAGGGAGAAAAACTATGATGGGAATGGATGAAGAATGGAACAAAAGGGGATATAAAAAACAAGAAAATCACATCCAAAGGAGCTTGCCACCTCAAAGGAGGGACATAAGAAATTTGAGAACCACAAGAAACACAGAATTCATGCAGAAATTTTTCAGGTATAACGTCACTTAAATGTTTTCAAATGGGATCGGGATCAGAGGTAAGGATTGGGAGACATGAGTAAACAGCCAGCTGGCAGTCGAGATGCGAAATAGAACATGGAGGATAAAATTTCGCATCCACCACATTTGACTGGCAACATGGCGAGAGATTAGAGTAAAATTAGAGTTTAGGTGGGGGGTCGTACAGAGGGGTTAGGTATAGAGTGATCCAAAGGAAATATTCATCATAATATCATACGTCCTTTGTTTTCATTAATTTCGGACTTTCTTTGTCGACAGGAAAGTTTTGAGATCTAGGACCGCAACCAGCAGTAATAGAGCGTTGACAACCTATCTGAATCTTGCTGAGCATCGTCCCATGACCTCACCTTGACAGACAAGTTCCGCATTGAACTCGCTTCCATCAAGTGTGAGATATATGTCGAAGTAAACGCGATAGAAGGTTCCTTGTGGCGTATCCATTCGCTCAAAGTCCTTCTCTAGATTCTTTCTGGACAGGTCGGAGGTCAGTGTAACAACTTCCTTAATTCCTATCCAGTGGGTTGTAAAGTTAGCATTTCCACCTATCCATTTATGGAACGCGTTGGAAAAGGTGACGGTCGGGGATGGAATTACAAAAGTGTGTCACTTACGTGGGTCCTTTGTATACTCTGGACAAACGTCTTCATCGCAAGCATACAAAATATCCTCGTACATCAATGTCGCGCCGGGGGCGACCTGACGGAAGAAGCTGACTTTGACAGGTTCCCCGATTTTGATGCGCTCCCCCTTTTGCACGAATATTTGCCGAGTATATTTGCATCTATCTTTGCCATCAAGACTAGGGACGCGGTATTGCTCTGGGTGGTGGCCCTCCTTAAACGGTTGTAGAGTGGCCATCAAATAGTGGCGACGAGCGACACGGGAGGTAACTACTCGCTCAGTGATTCCAGCAGTGACAGCACCTTTAACAATAGCCGACACGGAGTCCATTGGACGAACCACTTTGGACTGGAATTGAGGAGGGACATGAAGCTTAATTTGTTGGAATAGATATTCAGAAGCACCAAAACCGCCAACGACAAGTACATTCTAGAAAATATTCAGAGCTTAGAAAGAGCCAACCATAGCAATTTGTAAGATAGATGTGGGGGTGGAATAGCTTACCTGGAGTGCCCTGTTTTGTGCCTGAATGGCGATGATCTGATTCCGCACAAGCTCAAGAATCCTGTTCACAACGGGCTCAAAACACTGGAGAATTTCTTCATTCGTAAAAGTCATATACCCCTCTTCAATGCCAGCCTCGGGGAAATCAGCTTCAATCCCTACATCCACAGCCCATTTCTGGCCGTTATTCCGAAAGTCGGCTTTGATTCGGTTCTCAAAATCCATAATACATTTAGCATATACTCTCCCCGCAGTCCTCGAGCCATCAGGGAGCTTCATTTTTCTGATCTTTGCCCGTAGAATGTTGCTGAAATTGCGGTTAAGTGCCGTCGATCCACATGAATCGCCAGATCCAGCAGTGCACTCGGCCACTGTGAAAGGTGTTTCTTCTTCCACCTCATATGCGATCAAATCTACAGTTCCACCGCCACAGTCAACAATCAAAATGGCATCATGAATCTTAAGGCTAAGTAGGCCGGCTTTGGCACAAAACATGGCAGCTGCCTCCGGTTCCGTAATCAATGTTAGACGATTGTCATTTTCGTCCCGTAAAATCCTGCTTGAATGGCGGCAGCGCGAGTTGCAGCCTTGCCAGCATCATTCCATATGGCAGGAACAGTCAGGAAATACCGAATATTTCGCTCTTCACGATTGAACACTTCACCTAAAGTCTTCTGCAGTTGATTTCGCATTGCACCACGCAACTTGAAGAGGTAGTCTGCGGCAACATCAATTTCTGACTTGCCAGGAGGGAGAGGAGGAAGGTTGATCGGGTCAATGTAGGTATTTCCAGAAAGCATTAGCTGTAATTTGAACCACTCCACTTTCTGCACACCTTGCTTTGGGTAACCAGTCGGGGCAAGTGCATCAGCGATATCTGGACCCCACCCAACCACTTTCTGATACTGGTCGTAATAAAGCACAGTGGGGATCTAAACAAACCACAATGGCCAAAAGCAAAATGTAAGTTAAGATACCAATAAGCAACAGATTACAGGTATGATGAGGGATGATGAATGGGGTTACGGGACCACGAGATGGATGATGTAACTTGATAATATCAACGACCGTTGAAATTAGACATACCTTTTGTTTTGCATGAGCTCCAGCACCAGGCCATTCTGTGATGATATCTTCGCGTGCCTCCGTATTGGTAACAAATGCGAATGCGACGCCCGAGAATGTTGTGCCAAAGTCGATTCCTACGATGAGCTGGGCTTTGCTTCGACCCGTTGCATCAAGCTCACCAGTATTGTGCGCGCGTCCGTATGTAGGAATCGACTGCTGCATGGCATGAGGAGCAGCGTGAGGAGGGTAGCCTCCATATCCCGGTGGTTGAGGGGGGGAAGCTATTGGGCCGCTAGACTGTGGGTAGGGAACTCCAGTGTTGATCGGCGGGGGAGAGTGTGCCAATTGCTGTGCTGGGGGCAGAGGGCTTGTAGGCCGCCCACCAGCGTTATATGTGTAGCTTGGCGGCCGGCCCAGCTGATTAGGATTGTTCATCGGAAGGCTGGCAGTAGAGTTATTTGCGGCAGGAGGCGGGGAAGGGGTGGCAACGCCGTTGTTGTTGTTGCTGCTGCTGTTGTTGTTGTTGTTGTTGATGATGTTGTTGTTGCTGAGGTTGTTGGTGTTGTTGGTGACAGCAGTTGTTGGATTTGGCCGGGTGGCAGTCTTGCGCTTTGATCCAAAACCAAAAGATTTGAATCGGGAGCTCATCAGATCCATATAAAGGGAAGAGAGATGGAAATGACAGACGGACTCTCGTAGGTTATATTATACAAACGAGGAGGGGTGGTCAACAAGAGGGGTGGAGGATAAAACGAGCGACGGGGCGTTGGATGAGGGAATGCCCGAGTAAAGGATACGGACGAAGCCTGGGCAAGTGAGGCTGGGGGGCGGCTGTTGCTGGCGTATTATGGCGTAATGACCGTACGAGACCAACCCTCAGCCCCACAAAAACAGCGGCGTATTGGTGTATTGCGTGGTATTTAGTTTGGTTGCTACGAGGGCGAGGACCCAACAGTTGGGGGAACCGTGACTTGGGGAGGATTGAATGGAACGGCTGAACAGAATCTCAAAACAAAATAAATAAAAAGGGCGGAGTCTGGAGGATGGTAAATGGGCAACAAACAACCAGTCCTGGGGTTCCTTTGTCTTTTTTGCAATCCACCAGTATTTATTTCCCTATCGTTCGTTGTCTTAAATTTAACAAAAACTACCGCAGAAGTCGGATTATTGGACGAACGCGCAGGGCTGATCTCTTTGGGGATAGTTTTTGCCTTCGTAAGTCTCTGCTTCTCATGCCTTCGAATTGGCAGCGTGTATTTTTATTATAATTCCACGAGGAAAGCAGCACGAAAAACCGTTTCTTGTGTGATTGGCGGGAGTATGGCAAAGTCACTTGTTCTCTTACTGCAGACAATTGTAGGGAGTGGGCGATTGACAAATTGAGTTCCTAGTTGGCAATTGATGGCTGAACTTGTCTTGGGAAAATGGGGGGGGGGGAGCAGTTATTGACTGAAAGAAAAAGGAGAGCAAAAAAAAGGAGCGATGCCGTTATTTAGTTGAACCAGGGAGCAGTGCTTCGAAGCGAAGAATGTCCTTTCGTTGTCCGTCTGAAAATTACAACCAACATGGATTATGTAAAGTAAATAGCTAACTAATATAATGGTTGGAGATTTGGAATTCGAGACTCAATTTTATTATGGGATGCGGGCTTGGGAAGCCAGCCTGGGCACTAATTATTGTCAGCAAGACGGAATCTCTCTTGATGATGGAAGGATGCATGCATCATTGCTGCAAGTATCTCCAAGTATCTCCAAGAACCTCTGCTGCAAACTCATTGAGAGAGTGACAAAGCTAAGCCGCTATGTTACTTGCGTACTTCGACATTTTGCGGAGAGAGAATCAGACCGATGTACAGGTAGGTGTTAGTTATATATATGATTCGTGTCTCCCAGATGATTCTCTCTTTCTGTGTGAAAGTGGCTCTCTCAAGCTGGCCGTATTTTCACTTCCGTTATGAACCGGCCGGTGGGGTCTTTGCTTGTTAGTTTGAAGCGGTTGATCCACCATCATCATTCCAATGATTACTTGGATCTGGGTAACTGACTTGTTATCGAGCCACTCCGGCCTGTCAACTCTGGGCCTAGGAGCAACAAAAATAGAAACATGATGTTATTTTTACACAGAACTACCTGGCCGTTGCGGCTAACCATCTCAGCACGCACCAGCGATCTGAGGTCAACAATTGGTTTTTGATGGGCGTTCGAGGATATGGTTTAGTGTTAATTTTATTAAATTTATCTTTCGCTCCACCGCGATATCCATACCCTCGTGGAACAGTGTCTCGTCAGTAACTTAACCTGGAGAGATACATCTCAGCTGCATGTGACAAGGGAAGTGTCAGTCTGCTTTGCCAAGACGTCAAGTCCAGGCGTTGCTGACCTGACCTGAGGCTCTGCGCTTGGCAGCCCTGTCACCAAATGCTCGACCGGTTAAACCACGCAGTACAGACACCTGGATATTTTGCAATTTTCATCTCCTGCTTCAACCACGCTCACCGGAGTTCGTTAGCGATGGATGCCCCCGTTCAGTTTCTGTTCCTGAGAAGCTCCCCCCCTACCAAGGGTACCCATCCCTATTAGATAGCTAACTAGTTATCCAACCAAAGATGATGTGGACTTCAGGATGATGGTTAGTGGTAGACTCCGCAATTGCCCCCCCCCCCCCCCCACCTTTTCCCGAATTCTTCCAAGCTGGGCCGCTGGGTGGTAGTAAGTTATCACTCAACGCTCATTTTGCGCATCCAACTGTCAATAATACATTGATACATTCGTTCTACAGCTGAACGTGATGCAATTTAATGCAGCTCACAGACCGTTATTGCTATCAAAATTGATCAATAAATGGCCTTTGTGAATCGAGATCTGAGAGAGAGACCACTATGCATCCCTTAAAAAAATGCTCCAAGGGATTACATTATCACGCTGTTTCTAAAACTCCAACTGGAGGGTACAACCTTGTTCCCTGTGGTTTTTAAACCTGCAATGCACTCGTGGACAGAAGCAATTTAGCAGGCGAACTCAAGAGTTTGACAGATTTTTCTAACCCCTTGTCGTGATGCTGCCGCTTCTGAATTATGTCTGCGGTATATATTCATTCTTGTATAATTTATATGTTGTTCAGGGCGAGGTTCCCGCATCACCAACTAGAAACAAAACATGCCTTTTTTGGTTGGCTACCAGGACCCAAAGGGAAAGCGCAGATTTTTCACGAGTTGTCAATATCACCCTGACAGCCGTTTGACTCTGCTGGATTCTTAAAAATTTGATTCAAACCTCCAAAATCTGTGTGTTTCCGCTTCCGGTAAGAGTTTTTATTTTCTCGAATGCTATAAAATAACACCAAATATTCAAGGCTGCTTGGGATTACCATCATTGCTTTATCCCTTGGAAGAATCCATTTTATTTCCCGAAGTTGGCGGAAAGCATGGCGGTGGAACCGACACCGTCCCTGGCAGTGCGTCGTGCTGCGTCATTTTAGATAGCCGACGTGTATATAGTCTTGCAGGGCCACGATGTCAGGAAACCGTCAAGCGTTATAAATTACCATCAAAATCACTGCTTGAACGAAGAATAAACTGCTCGCGCTTCTTCTTCAGCTAATCGCATACCACCCTCTTTCCAGCCTAACTCTATATATGCCATCGAGATATGTTGTCTCACCCTGGATATACAATCTTGGAACTTTCGCTATTGATTCCCACTTATTGACGTCACCATTGATGACGTATTTGATATAATAGGCGGCCCAAGAGAAGACCATTTTTGTTGTTTTTCTATGTCCTTCCCTGTCAGATTCATGATATTCCGCATATACTTTTCGGTTCAAGTCGGGTTTCTGACTCGATATTTTTCATTCTTATTCCCGGGCCTATCAGCTCAAGTAGGTTCATAAAGCACGGTTCTCCTCTCTTCGACTCCTTTTTCCACGCTTTTTGAAAACGCAACATCATCCATGTTCAGATCGTTGTTTTATCCAATATAAATGAGACCATTCTTGCTTGTTAAATCTTCTATCATTCCCTTTTAAACTGAAAGCATGGCGCGAGTTAAATTAACTCCATATGGATGAGTTTATCAACTAGTACATGGATGGCAATGTCTTACATTGATAGCTCTAGATTTGTATCCGGCCCGGCTTGACGATTTAATGAAATGGTTTTCTATATAGATACAATATGCGAATATTAAGTTGTAAGCGATTTGACTTTCATAGCGGAGTGATAGAGGCAAAGAATATCTAGAAAATAATATCTCCCCTTGAATTGAAACAGGGCCAAAAAAGCAGGAACTATATGGTATATATCTATGTCGTACGGAGGAGCTAGGTAAAATATATGTAGGGGTTCTCTATAAATGGGGCATCGCCCATTACTAGCATACAGTACAAGCAGCGGACGATAAACCATTTGCACACTCAAATTAACTCGCTGTCAGCACCTGAATAAGGAATCAGAAGTGTATAGCCCCCTCGAACAAGATCGGACGAAATTTCGACTTTCTTTAGGGGAAACGAGAATGCTGTTAAACCCATTTAATTTTATATTTAGCTTCCAACTTCCTTCCGTATCCATTTGCCATGTCAGCTTGCGTCACGCGAAACTATGATTCATGAATCAGCAATCTTCCTTGCAACCCAGTGTGTAGGTCTATATAAATTTTGCAACATGCTCTCCGGATCCTGGACGTAGCCACACCAGGACTGCTCGGAATCTTTCTTGACAAATTCGAAACCGAATTGCTGGATGAGTGCAATGACTTCCTCCTCTGTTAATTCTACATGCCCAGGCTCTCCAATCCCTTCGGGCTGTTTGTCCGACTTTGCAGTCGATATCGAAGGAGAAGTTTGTTTGGAGGACTCGTTTTTGAAAGGCCTATCTTCCCAGTGCCATAGGAGAGGTCCAACATTTATCCAATATCCCCCGCGTACCAGGCAATTCCAAACAACTTCGATATATCTTACCAGATTTGGAGCTGTGTCGATGAAAAAAACCGTTGCAACTGCATGAAAAGTGTCCTTTTGCGCAGGACTGGCATAGTTCACTACGAAGTCCGCAGCAGACATACTCATCGATCCCATCCCTCTTCCTTCATCTGGAGCCTCCATTTGTGAAGCGATAATCGAACTAGGATGGGCGTCGGGAATCATAACCTTGTTTAGCTGCTGTTTCCGGGACTTCAAATTCGAGAATTGCAAAGCGAATGGGTATAAGGGATATTCATTGGCTTTCCGTGTATGGTTCAACACCCAGTTACTCGCCAGGAGTTGATGGTAAGAAATTTCATTTCCCTCTGCACAATATCCGGCTACGCAGAGGTCGAAAACTAGACGCCCAAGCCCAGCGCCTGGAACAAGAACTCTGATATGCGGTTGAGAGCCAAACAGTTCTTCAAGGTCATTCATCACCGGCTTATAGCAGGCATTCCGTTCCATGACTCCTTCAGAGCTCCAGTCTCGGTATAACTGTTTCACGGTTGAATGAGCCTTGCTGATATCGGACGCTGTGGCCGTATCATGCCAGTTCCTGCGCTCATCGTTGCTATCCGGGTTTGCGGGCAGTCCAAAGGCTTCCAGACCGAAAGATAAAATCGCATCCGCGATCTCTGCGTTGGCGTCAATTGCGTCATCAACCTGGTTGAAATTGTCTAAGATAGAAAATGGCGGTTTCGCTAGCATTTGCCAATGAGCAGATGGTAAAGCATAGAATGACTGACGTCGCCGATGGGTGATGTTTAAATGCGCGCTCCTTCGGTACTGTCTGGGGTGCTTGTTAGTTTGCTGTATCTGATAGTGTAATTGAGTGGATGGACAGCTTGAAGTAAATATATATTGTCCCCATTGCAAGCACAAAGTGATGTCTCATGGGTTTAATAATCCTATATTGAGGAATGGTGTGAATATAAGTATGCGTGCTTCCCGCATTGTTAATTCTGCTTTGCAAAGCACATAGTAATGCATAACGGAGTTGAAATAAGAGCAACGTATTTCTACAGAGGATAGGGCACATCTCAGGAACACAGAAATTATTCAAGGAGCGTACCTAAACGAATCGAGAGCCGCAAAGAGCACACGTCGTTCATCCGGATCAGCAAGTGTATCAAAATCTCCTCCCCACCTTTCCACATTTTCCTCCTTGGTTCTGTCTCGTTCCATGTTCAAGCCTTGGGGAAATGATAAGGTGGGGCTTCGGCAGATATCTCTGCTCGTTATTGAAATATTAAGAGCATCGTCCTGTTTTGATACTGGCATAGTTTATCATCATTTCTACTTGGGCCCAATATTTCGGTTAGCGCCAAGCTAAAATCAACTTCTTAAGGTGATGATTTTCTCACCCGCTTCGACCTCACACACCACCGTACTATCACAGCATCAACATCAAAAACCAAGTCGGGGGATCAATTACACCGTAAGGGTAACAGTCCCAAGAACCCAATAACTTCTACGATCCAAACAGATCGGGTTTTTGTTGTCCAAGAACCCAATCACGTCTTCTACTCCACCGGTCGTCTATTCCCTCCGGTAGAGCCATGGATTCCGCTCCCATATCTCGTGTCCAAGCCAATCCTTCGATAGCTCCTATACAACTTTCGTTCCCAGCTCCCAAATCTCCGTATATGACGATACATATTCATTTGACATTTTTTGCAACCTCGACGTTAGTTTTCCTCACTACGACCAATATCGGAGAGTCGAGTAATTCACCTAAGCCGATGGGAAGCTTCGTCTACGCAATGCCTGATGTATGTTCTGAGAAGAATACTTTCAGGACCCCCTTACGTTTCTGCCTTTCTTTACAAACGTGCAAATAATCTGTCATCATTTTTTGTTTTCAAGCTCGAGTATTGTCTTCCAGTTTGAATCAATCTGTCCATGACAAACCCTGTCCATGATAAATTGATGGAAGTAGGCGTATGGAATTATTTCCATAAACTTGCTAAAGATGCATTGCTTCATCTTTCAAACGGAATTTTGTGCATCACTTGCAACTCCGAACTAGTTTGCCTGAGTGACTCTACCCCTGAGCCCCAACTGCTCCCTCTGGATGGTTTACTTGTGCTAGACCGCAAAGTCGAAGATATATGTATAATAAAGACATGTCATGCTAACTAAACGTTTTCAGTGTACCAACCCAAAAAACACAATCAGTACACCGCTTTACACGTCACCTTCCAGCCTTGACTATGCCACACGGACGGCACGGGCTCTTGCTCAGAGAACATCTAAACCTGTCTATGTGGGCTGCAACGTCGACTTTTCGGGATCCACGATTGAAGAACAAATGGAAGGGTTCAAGAAAATTTTGGAAACGGTGATGGAAAAATGGCAACAGAAAGAGGAACAGAAGAAGGTTGCAAATGCAAGGCAAGGCGCCAAGATCGTATGACACGATAGCATTTGACCTTTCGAAACCCTTAACACACTCTGCAAGCCTTTTTAAGATGCGCTCTGTGTGGAAGTAATTGCCATTCTTACCGGTTGCGGGTGTTGGATACTTCCTAAAGCCCAATCATGACAAATGTCCTTTTGATTTCTCCAGTCGCATTTGGCTAAGCTGGCCCGAAGTTCCTACCTTGCCAAGTCAACTTGGATTCGTCTTTCTGATGGTTAAACAAACATGATAACTCCAGGGCAGCAAGCAGTTGCTGAAAGTGGTAACGCCGGAACAAGAATTTTTTTTTTTTTTTTTTGAAGATTCTTTGTGATGGCATGCGGACAAGGAACGGAAAAAGACAAAATAATGCGAAAAGAAAAATTCTCTATCGATCTCCATATTCAATTCCGATTAAGTCATCTGTGAACCCCGTAATGTGTCACAATGACTGGTGAACGAAAGCAGTGAAGGGATACCACCGTTTCTAATTCCCCGACCAAAAGCTAATACCTAGCTATTATTTCGGTTCCCAAGTTCTACTCCGACAATCTGAGATTGCCTAAAAGTGGACAGGACAGGGTTACACGTGGAATGGAATCAATTGGAAACTTGAGATGAGCCCTCGAAGGCATTTGTCATGTGTGTGTTTAAACTCGATCATCCAACACGTCATGAGAAAGGGCTGGTTTGTTCCCAGCCATCGTTTTAGTTACTGCCTTTTTTATTATTATTATTATTCTTATTCTTATTTTTATTTTTTCTTACTTTTTGTATTTTTTTCCAGAAACAGTTTCCCCAGGTTTCCGGGATGGGGAGTGCCAATTGGTTAAGCGTGCATATGCGGGTACGGAACAAATGTGGAAATAACTTGGCGTCGCGACAGGGAGTGTCCCGTCATTTAGCTGGCATGCACTAGGACGGTTAACTAACTAGCTTAAAGAAAAACGGAATTTCCGGGTAAGTAGGAAATGGCCAATGACAAGATTTTCGAATGTTCGCCGTTGATGACCGTCATCAAGGGTAACACAAATTTCCATCCCCGAACAGACGGACTAGGATTCCGTCTGATCCATCTGGCTGGGAAGGATATTTGTTGTTCTTCCTGGTCCTTACTAAACTGTTAACAAGACAAAATGCAGAGCCAATTTTTGAAAATTTTCAACCATAACTCTTCGCACAGAATTTTTATCACTATATCTAATTACTCATCTCACTGAGAGCCTTTTTTTGTGTCAATATAAAGGTGACAGCCTGCTGCATGACATCTGGTTACTCAAAAATCAATGATTCATATCTGAAGGACACATCTCCACTTTATCTGCTTACAATTCGTATATAATCTTGAAGAGAATCAAGAAAACACTTGATTTCTTAAGTCTCAACAATCAAAAGATTTCTAACAAGACTTTCATTAAACTAATGATTATAACGAATAGTTACTGTAAGTAGAATAACTTAATTATATAAAAAATAATACTGTAAGTTTACCCGTTGATCCTGATTTCCAAGTGAGCCGCAACTTATAAATCATATTTCAAAATTTCTAAAGCCATGATCGACTGTAACCCTAACAGGTTGGAAATCTGAAGATTTGAGTTGGATGCAGATTACATGTACGATAGCGCTCTGACCCAGTCTTATTCATTCGTTTCTTCGCAGTTCCGATAATCATCGTGTGCACCCCAAGTGCGCTGCGTACAGTAGTAGCACATGTATACCGCACAACCGGGATCCAATAGGGAAAAACACGAGTTGGAGATGGATGTGGTCTCTTTTGTTCTTTGTCAACCAAGGCTGTTCCGCCGGCTCCAGAACCCCTATTGCTTGCTTGCTTGCTTAACTTTCCTAGATTCAACAACCTGTCACTGACAAGCTGTTTCAGATGTAAATCCTTCTTTAACTTGTGGCACCATATTGTTGTACCCATGGACCGTCGCGTGGGCCCATCGGTTAACCATGAGGTCTTGGGTGTTTTTCGCGCAACCATGCCGGGTGGGATGGATGCCTGCCTTGCCTGGCACCGCTGGACATGAAGTGATGCGGTCATAGCGTTGGAATTGTGCCTGCCACACAGACCCTCTGCAGCCCCAAACTAAGACAGGGGTTTTCTTGCGACCCGACTCTGTCTGTGCAGACAAGGTGGAGCATCGATTTGGTTAGTTATGCCACCAGAGCATGCGGGTCGTGAAGGATGCCGACGATACACAAGACAGCGGTCGAATCGGAATCTACGGGGCTTTAAAATAACATGAATTTGTCTTCCGTTGGCGTCTAGCTAGCCTGCTTGCTGCCCCTTCTAGCCTGCCAGGGATATTGTGCAGCATGGATCCTTCGAATACCAAAATTAAAGGGTCTCGATTTACGAATTTTACCTACGGCCTCTGCCACCTCTTCCGTTTCAGTTCAGCGTTGCCCGTTGTTAATCAAAGGGTGGGTAAATAGATCCGCCTCTCAATGCAATGCAACCTAAATCATTAGGACGAAGGTCCCGTGGACAACAATGAAGCGAGGGAGAATATATGTGCAGTGCTCCGTACATACGGAGTACTTAGATACATTACGTGGTTATTATTATTATTATTATTATTATTATTATTGTTGTTGTTGTTGTTGTTGTTGTTGTTGTTGTTGTTGTTGTTGTTGTTGTTGTTGTTGTTGTTGTTATTCCGAATGGGCTCCCATATGATGGACCACTCGAGGTATGCCGGGGAGCAGGGAGTAAAAATTTCGGCACTTACGCTGAGCCAACCAAAACACCTCTTGCGAATGGGATGGACTGGGATGCCCGGGAAGTTTACTACGATATCTAAATTATTATGAAGTCCCAGTGAAAGGAGTGAAGGGAACGGAGTTCAATGAGTACCTGGGTATGTAGAGGGGAAACCCGGTTTGACTGTCTTGCAATTGTTCTTTTTTGCTTTTGATGAGCTTCGCGATATGTGTGTACAGTATTGCATGCATGGTCTAGTCTTCTCTAGGAGAGATTGGGCTTGTTGCTCTCACCGATATTTGGTCCTTTCCTTACTGATCAACAGAAGATGATAAAAGGGATATGTGGTTTCCAACAGAATATAGGAACAGAGGGGCATCTTGATTCTTGATGCAGCAGGAGGAGCAACTTGGTGCAGAATTCTAAATTCAATGCTTAGCCTCAAGTTTCTTTGAAGGTTGGGTTTATTCTTATCCTAGATGGAGAATGTAAAATCTCCTCGAGGTAATGAGGAGTGACTTGGGTAGATGATCCTCCTGAGGCCGGTTCCCATTTCCCATTTTCTTTCTCTAACCGCCCTTGAGACTTTGCGTTGCTCCCAGACTGTGGATGGGCATATTACGCATTATTTATTCTCTTTTGGTTCACCTACAGTCCAAACAATTGGCCGATCTTTGAGAAAGTTTCGTTCCTCGCATGTTAAGGCGATGTTTGCAAGCAGAAGACCTCACCGCAATTAGAAAGACAAAACCTCTCCATTGTAGTGTCTTCTCCTCTCATGCATTTAGTGTTAAGATGAAAGGGAGATTGTGAACAAGGGCAGCCAGTAAGAAACATGACAAAACCATGTTCTATCCACAATGCTTAGTGAACTTCCGTATCATTCAGCTTATGTGCAACTTTCTTGACTGTAAAGTGAGATTAAAAGGGTTTTCACACAGTTTCAGCCCCAAGATCTGGCAACTATGTCCATTAAATGGACATATTATCATGATTTTTTTTCCCGATAGTTTCTCATGTTCCTCCTAAGTGCTGGCCATCTCCTTTCTGCTATCTACGCCTTGCCGGAGTCTCCGGCGTAATAGGGATCAGTCCATTGCGCAATGAAGGGCTTGGCTTATGGGCTTAGCGTAACCTGTAAGCTTGTCTCCCGAACCATGTCTGGGGTAATGGTCTTTTCCTTCGGATATCGGATACATGGGAAAGCGGCAAAACCCGGGCAGACTGTTGCGCATTTTGGCTTGGGGAGCGGCTGACATGTTTCGACTGCAGGTGTATGCGCTCCGACGCAGCGGAAGTGCAAGTGCTCGGCAGGGTGCTCCAATAATGGCTGAACCGATTGCCTCTGGCGTTGAGGCACTTTTGAATCCTCTGTGTTGCCTTCCAAAGTTTTCCCGGGCGTGCTGTAGCCTGTAGGACAGAACCCTGCGTCGTCCAAGGTACCTTGGTCTCTCTTATGTCCCGGGAACATCATCTTGCTCCTCCATGTGCCAAACTCTTCTATATCAAACCAATATGGTCTCCTTTTCCAAAAAGCCACGCTGTCTGCCACTGGATATCGTAAATAAGCACTTGGGGAACAAACATCTCATAACAACGGGTTTACTCAGTAACAAATCCTGCATCATTATCCATTATTTCTTGTGCAGTTTTTTTAAACGTTGCCAATGTCAGGGTTTCCACTGGCCCCTTGGCTGGCTGGGCACTTGTGCCGTAATTTTTGAGGTCGGCTTTGTCTAATTATCGCTTGCAGCTTGCTGAAATCATTACTGTTATTCGATGAATCACAATCCCACCTCAAACACAGGCATCGGCTGTTGAGAAATCATAAGACCTCGGCAAACGACGAAAAGAACCAAGCGGCACTAGCTCGATTATCGTCCGACTTTAGCGTGCTCAAGGAGCAGCTGGATCATGGTGGAAACCAACTTCGGGGACTCTCCCGAATCTGATATTGTCATTGTGAACTTGGTCCACACGGATAATGTGGCTGCCATGAAACACGCGAAGCATTCACCAACTGCCCCTTGGCTTGTCGATCTCCTCCAGTGACAGGCTACAAACCGTGATTTTTTATAGAACCACCCGAACTCAATAAATTAATATACCCCTTTGATACCGCCGAGACTTGTCTCGAAGTTTGCCTCGAGGTCACTTCACTGACTGAGTCGACTACATCAACATTCATTTTGATGTCTTCTAAAGCAAATACGAGGAGATAATACTGATTGTCCTGACAGGGAGTTGGCTGATTCAACAACCACCCTGGTTAATGAGGAGGGGTTTGTTGCTTGTTGGTGAAGGTAAAATAAAACGGATCATCGTAGCCCCAGAACACCGTTCAGAGGACAAGCCACTAGTTACTTCATATCAAGTTTCTTGATAAACCCTTGTCGCAAATCCAGGGTCCATTATTTTAAAGATAAACAGAGTCATTTTGCAAGTCATTGGACTAATAATAATTAGCGTGTTATTCAATCAGCTTTACCAAATTCTCGCCAATTCTGAATCCGTCTTGCTTTGATGTTGTCTTTCTGGTTTCTTTTTTTGTTTCTGGGCATGGCTGAAAAAGTTGTGACATCCAACCCGTCAGGATTAGCAGAACCTTGTGTTGCTTCGAATGAAGCTTCACCCTGACAGCCAAAGAGGAGAAGGGAAAAAGAAAGTAGAGTTAGAAAAAAATTGCAGCAGTCTTTGCAGCTGCATCCGATCTTCTTCATACTCATGGAAACGGAATATCATTTCCAGTGGGGACCATTGGGTAACTTACAGAAATACTATTATTTCCTGTTTAAGCATTTTTTGTATCCAACCAATAGTTAACGGCGAATAGCCGACAGGCCTGCTATGGGGGATTGAAGACGGCTTCATGAGCTTAGACCAGAGACGGTTTGCCGTTGCTGGTGGGCGGTGGCTCCCGCTCGAGATTGATGGGGATGCGCTTCATCGTCCGCTATCATTATTTATTAATATTAAAATTGAGTAGTTATATGCAGAGGCTTGAACTGGCGGCTGGTGCTCATGCCTCGACAGTCAACCCTGGACGGTCAACCTCGGCTTTCTCTTACTGATCAGCCCTCGTGGCCCACTCCTTTTTGATGGTCTCTCTCACGGTGATGAGGTTAAGCAGCCCCCCACCCACTTTAAAGCGCAGTTCAAGTTCCGCGTCGTAGTCTCTTACGACCCTCCAGGGTATGAAGTCCCGAGCAAACGACAGTAGCCGCCCTGCAAATTGCATGGATTTCGTAACTTTAAGACGCTGACTCACTTAACCAGTTGCAGGTGCTGCTTCGTCTCCCATACCAACAAAAAAGGCCGTGCTTAATATATGCTCCGGTGAACTTGTCACTCCCTCGCCCAACTCCTGTTGTATTCAATTTATGCTGTGTATGATATGTCGTTTCCACGAAACACAAGTTTCTTTCGGTTTCCCAAATCACATTCATTTCGAACCATTTTCTCTTGACGCTTCCGCACCCTTGAGGACGGGGAGGGAGTAGGGACAAGAGGGCAAAAAATGCAAGACGCATATCCTCAGCTGCCCCCAATCCACGTTCCGCACAGCAGTACCTCGTGTGGCCAACCACCAGTTTCTTCGTCGACGTTGCCGGCAATCTCAGGTTCCCAACTGCGGGCGAATTTCAATCCAGTTGCCCCAAACCGGTCACCAAACGGGCTGAAGATATCAAACTTGATATATAGCTCTGGCCCACAAGACCTCAATCGTTCTCCCCCGAGCACGACATACCCCCACCCGCATGAGTCAGTATCAGTCTCATTAGCAGATCAGTCAGGGACGTTTCCAGATCTCCACAATCAAAATGACATTGTACAAGGATTTCACAGGGGTACATTTATCCAGCAGCCTCACAAAAGGGCGTATAGACAACGCCGAAAGGATCCAAGTTGCGATGCATGTCGGGAACGCAAAGTGAAGGTAGGCGACTTGTGTAGTTGCGGCATGATGGAAACGGGAATGGCCAGAATTGACTTTGCTGATCAAACCTCCCCATGCGCCAATATAGTGCGATGCCTCAGATTCTTCCAGTTGCACGGAATGCTCCAATCGAAATGTGCGATGCTTGTTTACTAAGGAAACTAACAGACGCATGTCGTCAATGAAGTCAGTTATCCATCATCGGTTTGTCTCTTGAATTTAACTAACGAAGTCTCAGGCAAGTTCAAGACCTCGAGCGACAGCTAGCCCAAGTAAAGCAACAACTACTCCAACTTCGTTCCGGAATTTCCAAAATCGATGGTTTGATGGATCTCGATTTTGATTTGCACAAAGGGACTCCGACGATCCCGGAAATTGGACGGCGTCCAGGTCGTCCCAAAGATGCCCATATCAACCAGATACCTTCCCATGTCTGCTGGAAAATGCGAACGTACGGCCAAGAACTCATGGATTTACCGGCAACTCCCTCATTCATGCCTCGCCAGCGGCTGCCGACTGGTGATGTGCCCCCTCTGCCCCCAACAAGCGTCGTGGACTCCCTTCTAGGAAATTACTTCTCGTATATTCACCCTGTTTTTCCGATAATCCACTGGCCAATGCTTTTGAGAGACTGCGACAGAATCTCGCGCACTGGCTCTTTTGATGGAGTCCCTAAAGTGTGGATTGCGGTGCTATTTGCTGTCCTTGCTTGCGGCTCACTGCATTCACTGGACCGGGATTTGATATCGAAGGGCAAAGAGTTCATACAAACGTGTGCCAGCCTCGGTGATCTTTGGGAGGACTCTTTTTCCATTGACCAAGTCCGTACTAGTATGCTAATTAGCTTGTTTTTACATGAGATGAATCTCAAGTCCCCTAGTTGGGTTTGGCTAGGCTCTGCCGTGAGAATTGCGCAGTATATAGGGTTGCATGTTGAGGATGGGCCTTGGCCAGCGCCGGATGCTGAGGTGAGAAAGCGGGTTTGGTGGGCTTTGTATTCCTGGGAGAGGTCAGTTCAATGTCATTTGCGTAAGATGCCAGATTGAATCCCTGAATTTAATTGCTAAATGTATGACAGACTTGTTGTTCTTGAAACAGGAAAGCCATTGATGATAAACGATGAAGATTGCGATATTGGGCTCCCTTTTGCTGAAGACGGCTCACTGCCGCAGAGCGATAAAACCACCCCGCTTCTTGCAATAACCCACGTTATGCGTGCGGTATCTCACCTCTCAAAGAGTCTGAAAACGCCTGCGATTTCGGTTGATACATTAGAAATATTCGAGAGACATTTTCAGATGTGTTTGTCGACATTCCCGCTGGACTATCGAATGGAAGGGAGCCACTACCTCGACCCTCGACTACTCTCCCCGATAATCTTTATGCAGAATACCCGGCTGATTCTTCATCGCCATAATATTTCTCCACGTAATTCACCTGAGATGAGGCACGCTGCTCTTGAACGATGCATAGCTGTCGCCCATGACACTGCCGCCCTTCTCTCCCGGTGTATGCGTTCTCCCCCGACGCCAAATTCCACTCTGGACTCACAGCAAACAAACTATTGGAGATATCTAATGGCAACGGCTGCAACCACAATTTTATGTTCTCACATATGGCGATGTACCCTATTTCTACTTTTCCGTGGGGCCTACACTGATGCCCTTATTTGTGTCCAAACAAGCGCTGCAATAGGCGATGCGAGACCAATCAATGCAGCATGTGGCCGCTACCTTTCATTCTTCCTCGGGTGTTTGCTGGAGAGGACACTGAAAAGCGGCCTCACAAACCTAGAACGCGATGAGGAAATGATGGCGTACGTTTCTGGTGATCTTCAAGGTCAAGCAAGTAGCAGCTGGATATGGAAAACGGGCGAGAATAGGTCAGCATCAAATGTAACCCCAGCGCATTCATCTTCTCTACCAGATGTTTCTCCCCTCGACCGAAAATTTGTCGACGAAGCTCGAAATGACGGTGCTCCAGAGGACTTGGACAGGGAATGGGAGGGATGGGGATGGGTTGAACAAACAGTCCACTTCCTTCTCACAGAACAGCAACGCCAAAATGCGGTTCTTGAGGGGAAGGAAACCGGAACTAGATCTTCCACTTTCGATCAACCTAGGGTACCGTTTATTCATCCTCCCAAAAACGCCAGTTCATCGCGCATAAGTCCAACCAGCAGCTCGAGAATGACGATCGCTAATATAATATGATTGAGCTTTGACCTTTTCCTATTGAATTTAAGTCATTTCACTTACGATTGAATTTTGATTTGTGTTGGCGCAAGCTAGGACGAAAGCATAGCTCCGACGAAGTACTTAAGCCATGCAGCCATGAAGCCCCGCAGCCTGTGCAAACCAACTTGCGATTCACTTCGTTTCATAAAGATTCGGGAATTTTCACTGGGAAACAAAATTCCTCAGTCAGATTAACACCCTTGCGGTAGTAAATGGAAAATATAGCCTGAGCCACACAATATTCTGCAATGCATTGGTGTGGAGATGCCTCATTAAAGGACAGCAACGCCTTACCTTTATCCTCCTAGTAGGGGAAACTCCACACATCGCCAACAAGGGGAACAATGGGAAATCAACCCAGGTTTCGATGGGTTACGGAATCTGCACCGAGGTGCTGTCCGAATCACTATTCGGGGGAAAATGGAGATCTTCAGAACCAGGCTGGAGCGAACGATTCTGGCCATAGGGACTCGATCTCTCCCGTAGCCCCTTTGCTTCAGTCACTTCTCCCACTGTATAGGGAGATCAATACGGCTTGAAAAATACCTAAGTCTTTTTGTTTTCCGGTTTATCGTTCCCCCCCCCCCCCCCCCCCCCCCTTTTTCTTCAGCACTTGAATCCATTCACAGTCCAATTTGTTTTGAATTTGAGATACCTCAGCGGATTCGCTATGTCTGGTTTTATGGGAAACTAAGGTTACGTGCATTTAGGGGGTTGGTTTTTTAATATAATTCCATGAGGATATACTATTCTATTTCAGACAGTTCCTCATTCTCTTATGGACTGTCACTGAGGGTTGGATGACGTATGGATGGCATAGTACGGAAGAAGAGTAGGGTATATCAATATGCCGTGAACTTATCTGCAGAAACAATCCCAAGTAAGCTCCTAGGAAGAATATTAAGATGTAATTTAAAAATACTTTTAGAAACTTCACATACGTAGCTATTGTTCGTACATGCAAGTGCATACGGGCCTAAACCACCATCCCCTTCAGTCCAACCAGTGCACAACCCCGAACCTCACAGAATTAAGTTTCAAGATTAATGCTCCTACCAAACCTCGCATACAGCGCGACTTTTAGCTTCTGCATTTCGTCTCTCAGGTCGTGTAGGTCCGCTTCTAGCTTGCTGACCTCCTCATCAATTTGCTCTGTGGAAGCTGCGAGCAGGGATTGTGCTTCTGAGAGAGGGAGTGAGATGAACGAGTCACCAATTTTATATCTATTTGATTTGAGTTAGAATAGTGTGAGAGGTATGCGAAAGTGAGAAGAAATAAATATTGAACAATTGAAGAAGAGCTCTACATACGGTATCTTCTCATCCTCGTCTGCAAGTTCGAGTTCCATAGATACCTCTTCAAGGTCTTCTTTGTCTTTCTATATGACCATAGAGATGGTTTTGTCAGCATAGTTAGCTAGCTGGGGCAACAAAAAGCTGGGGATTCTCCATTCAAAAATATGTTTGAACTCGAAAGGGGATTAAGGAGTATTATTGAATCAAGTCAAGGTGGAACGTGCAGTGAGATGAATCCGGAAAAAAAAAAAAAAAAAAAAAAAAAAAAAAAAAAAAAAAGGAAGAAGAAGAAGAAAAGAAAGAAAAATCATAAGAGGGAAAAATTCTCAATATGCCCTAGCCTCCCAGGAAAAGGTAATTGATATATAAAAAAAATCAAAAGATACGACAATCCAAAACATACATTTTTGGACTTCAGTTGCACCTCCAGCATTGTTTCCCGCTGGTGCAGTCTGCTGAAACGATTGATCTTTTCCTGATCTTCGCGTCGAACCTCAGTTTCCTCAGAGCTAGCGGATGCCTCATCCTCCTTTGAAAGCTATATAAATTGTCAACATATGAACCTCTTCCTTGCGTGCTGTTTTAGGGGCGGGTTAGTTAAGGGATAAAAGGGTGATAATGAGAGTTACTCACCATACGCCGTTGTAGCATCATGATTATTGTGAGATGGTTTGATGTGAACTGCTTTCAAAAGAAAAATAATAATAATAATAAGCAGAATAAATTTAGTCAAGAGATTTCATATACAAAGGGTTGGTTTTCTTTAATGTTTCTGACTGAATGCAGCGATGTTGAATTGAGGTGGTGCCTTTCTTGAACCAAGAAATTATGCTTCGAACTTACAACACCCGAGTGGCCCGTGCATTAGCAGCAGATCGTAGTTACGCCGGATTGTCGCACCGCCTTTCTTAAAACTACGGTGTATTGCATTTGTGTATTGGTCAACTCTATGGCATAGTCTCTGTTTCATTGCCCTTTTTTACTTGTTTTCCCCTCAGATGGTTTTTCTGGATATCGAATCCAAAACTCAGACGCTTCATATGCTGGTTCCCATTTCAACTCCTCCCCTATATACCTGCTTCCAAATTACTTCGCTCCTGCTCACCTTATCACGTGCCAAGCGCCAGTGACATCAGTAGTCAGTGGACTCCCTTTTGTTTAGATCGTTGCTTCAAGCAATCGCCGGGGCTGACGGCTTCATCCCGATACGGGTTATTAATAATGCCTAACTAATGTAAGTTATATAACTACGTAGTCGTCAACTAGTTAGTTATGTAAAATAACACAGTTGAACGTGGTACGAGGTTTACTCATCATTATGCCAAGCTGTCTATACCACCAATACAACATTATCTGGTCACATAGACTTCCGGAGATCACTCTCACTCTCACACACCGCTTTTCTACATCCCCTTTCACTGGGTTAGGGGTGGATTATGGGTGGATCAGTTAGGGATTAATTAGGGATTAAGGTAAGAGGATTAGGGGTTGGAGGATTAGGAGTTGAGCTACTCCATAATAGTTATGAACAAAGATTGACATGACATAAGAGGAGAAAGAGCACTCACTTGTTAGGGTATAAGCAGTCAGTCTTGGCATTCTTCTAACCACGTTCAACTGCATGCCACCCGATATCAACTTTGAGCGTCACCGACAACGACAACGACGACCGCAACAGCATCCACTCCTCTAAGCCTGAGGTTCTGAGTCTGCGAATACCCGCCACATGGTGGCGAATACTGTGTTATCTCTATCAGTTGGTCGATCGAACAAAGTTACAGTCGTTACATTCCAGTATCCCTCCAGCTGTCCTTGCTCTTGCTGCTTGGGCAGGGCGGGATAGCTTCCACTGACGATCCTATCTTTCTTCCCTTAAGCAAAGCTCCACCCATTAGCTCGCCATGAAGGTACGACACGAGGTCTCTGCTCTTTCGTTTCTTCTATTTATTCCTGTTCTTTCATCCGCAATAACGTTGGATTGCGACCGCATCGTTGTCGACGGTATGGCATGGAACCTGTCTCCGTTGGCCGGTCCTCACTCGGTCTTCAATTCTGTTGAACACCCGCCAACCACGATCAACACCACATACACTATAGACTTATGCAAACCGCTGAAAGACACAGAGTGCCCATCGGGAACAAGGGGTATGTTTGCCCCCATCTCTTCTCCGATCTTCACGACAGACCATTCTTTATTTTCTCCGTACTAACCCCCCCTATCTTTCCTCTCCCAGTCTGTGGTGTCCAAAGATCATCGGGTGAAAACAAGATACTCGGCACTATTCCAATTGCAGGAAATTATGTCCAAAGTTCTGGGAGGACTCTTGATCCTAAGATTACGCGACTCAAGATGACCGACTCTCAACAAGACGGCTTGCGAATAGAATTGCACGGAGGAAGTTATCCGTTTAATGGCAAGGACTACAAACAAAAAGCCGTTATAGAAATGACATGTGACCCTGGGCGCACGGGTTTGGAACACGATTGGGCTGGTCGGGGAATTATGATGACCGATGA
This sequence comes from Paracoccidioides lutzii, assembly GCF_000150705.2. NCBI lineage: Eukaryota > Fungi > Ascomycota > Eurotiomycetes > Onygenales > Ajellomycetaceae > Paracoccidioides > Paracoccidioides lutzii. The sequence continues at coordinate 1,174,114 of NW_015440950.1, read as the reverse complement.
GAAGGGATCTGAAGTCACCAAGCCAGATGATAAAGATGATAAAGTTGACAATGGACAAAGCCTCTCATTTAAAAGCTACGGGCAGGTGGATGAAGTGTTCGTCTTGAGATTGGACTGGAAGACTAAGTATGCCTGCGAAGACTTCCAGCACGGCGACAGCGGAAAGTCTAACCACTGGGGATTTTTCACGTGGTTGGTTATCATGTAAGTCATTCTATCGAGAGTTCCATTTTTACCTATATAGTTCTTCGTTTGTGAAACCTGAAAAGGGGGGCAGCTGAAGCTATACATTGATTGAAAACTGACAAATTCCCTCTAGTGTTTTCCTTTTCACCGCCGCATACCTTATTTTTGGTTCTTGGTTGAACTACAACAGATACGGCGCGCGGGGCTGGGATCTCCTTCCACATGGTGACACCATTCGTGATGTCCCCTACATTTTAAAAGACTGGGGCCGGAAGGTGGTTTCTACCGTCCAAGGACCAGGATCACGAGGCGGCTATAGCGCCGTCTGACTCGTGAATTGAGAATGGAGTTTTGGTTTTGGCTCTCTTTTGTTCACTAATCCTTTCAAATCCATTTTGAATTATTCGGTGTGAATTTCCTTTTTCTCTCACCCTTTACTCTTCTCTTACTTACCCTTTCTTCTTCTCTTACCCTTTCCTCTTCTCCTCAACTATTTTTTTTTTTTTTATTTTTTTTTATTTTTACGTGTTCGACGCCTGCGGTTCGTATCTTCTATGAACTGCGAGTTATCCTCTGTTCTTCGGTGTGGAACTTGAACTGCATTTTTCATGGAGGCTGCACCACCTTTTTTTTGTTTGAATGGGTTATCCTTGAATTCTGCTTGCTTTTTGTCTGTCAGGTTAAACCAGTTTATAAGTCCCCTTGAAGAAGTTTATATGTCATCTCCCCGCGTCCCCATCGTTCCCCCACACCTCTAGCCCAGCCCGGTCAGGACACTTGAGGAATGCAGCAAGTCCTCCTCCTCTGCAGCATATTTATCCTCAAAACGCTCTGGTCTGGGAACTGCTCCATTAATCACCACCCCTGCCACACCTCCCCCCCATATCTATCTAAATCATTAAAATTCATAGTTACTCCTTTCTTACCATACCTACTCATGGATTTTATCGTCCCGAATTCGCAATGATGGTGACCTGAGGATTTCGGTTTCGCAAGAAACGGTTTTACGTTTCCTTTATATTTTGATTTGATTTTACCTTTGCCGTTTTATTACTCTTATGAATTTGGCAGCAGTTGAACTCCTGCGGCTTCGTGTGGAAAAGAATTCCGGATTTTTAAATGCTTACTTGCTATATGGTATATATGTATACCACGCTGTTTTGTTGTCTAAAGTATATAAAATTTCACAAGGGTATTTTTGTTCATAATGTCATGGTTTTGTTGTTATTATTATTGCTATCAATATTATTATTTTTTGTCTTGAAATGACTTGTCTTTATTATACATTCATACAAAAAGTGAATGCTGAAGTGGTGATTCATTTAGGAGAATTAAGAAGGTTTATTATCTTCACCTACCAAAAAGATGCTTGATGGAATGGTACAAAAAATACCATAGTAATATGAAAGTGAAAGTGAAAGTAGAATAAAGGTATTTATCTGTAGTGGGCAGCACCCATCCTGAAAACCCTAGGTGGCATGCTGTATTCTTGTCGCTTTAGCAGATTGAAGGGCAATGGGAAATAGAATACGGAGAAGAATAATGGAGGAAAATAATGGAAGAAATCAACTGTGACAGTAGAGAAATAATAGATGGGATCAAATGTGGATTTTGGGATTACGTCGGTCACTTTCCTTTGCAAGGAATCATTCGGCGCTGGAATGGCAACAGCTTCCAAGAACTTCCAACATCTTGTCCTGTTTGCATAGCTGATTTGCTAGCTGATATTCCAAGAAATAGAAGAGAGTGTAATGCGGAATGTATCAACAGGAAATCTCCACTAAAAGAAGCAAAATCAAGGGAGGCTTTAAAAGAAACCGAACACATGAAGCATATCCAAACGGGTTACGATTTTCACGCCTTCATAGCGAATTTCTTCATATATCGGTAATGAGCCATGTTGCGATCAACGGCAGAACGGATGATTTTTGCACCCTTTTCTCCATACTTGGCACGCCACTCCTCGTCAAATTGAGCTTCGGTTTTGGGTTCCTTTTTCTGTAATTTGTTACAAAAAAAATAGAGAAAAATGGATGAGAGGTGGTTAGAGATTATAGAAATGAATAGACAACGATGCGTATAATTTATACACATGTGCTGAGAAGCACTTACATGGCATCTAGTTTTCAATTCTGTAGAGTTGATAGCATCGTCATGGAATCCTTTCCATTTCTCAAATGCCTCCTTGGCAATTCTGTGCTCCTCTTCGGACTCCCATTTCAACATTTGCAATTTGAACTCGATCCCCACACTCTTGCAGTAACGTTGTATCATGGCTGCGGGATCGTCGAGCATGTCGTCAGCGTCAATGACGCAAATTTCAGCCCTTTTACTGTGAGCGTCAGATGCGATATCATCACCATTGGTTTCGCCGTTGGTCTCGCCGTTGATCCCATGTGGTGTGCCATTCGTAACACCGATTCCATTGGCGTCATGCGGTCCGATAAGCCGTATTTTACGAAGGTAGTCAAAAACCCGACGCACCTCATCGTAGCCCGCTTCAGATTCATAGAATTCGTAAAAGCCAGTGACTTTATCGAGAGGAGATATGGTGCATCGATAGTAGGACGGAATGCTGAAGTGCGGGTCACGAATCAGAAAGGTGAAATGGAACTTGGCTAGCATGGAAGATGGAATAACAGTCGGATTGTCGGCCTCCGCACATGCATCGTATGGATATGGTGTCTTGTTATCTCCATTGGAACTCGGCTCTATGGCCAAGGCGCTGACGGAGTCGACGCTGTTGCCATCCACAGTGCTGACACCGCGTTTAGTTTTCAGTAAGGAGGGGGCGATGGTGGCTGGCTTTCCGTTCGGGGGGACAAGATAGTGGATGATATCTTTGATAAAAAGGCGTTTTCCCTATAGTACGGTAAGTATATCGCAATCGATGAGCATGCTGAGTGCTGAGGTCGCGCTCTCCGGGATGTAACTTCGGGGGCATGTTTCAATGTTTGAGCCAAATCTAACATTCCCTAACAATAAATGGGGGGGTATTCTGGGGATTCATGTGATGTGGGAGTAGCAACAACTTCTCGATATCGACGGTTAGAGGCAATGAATCACCGCATAAGAGGATACGGTCCGTGATACAGATCCAAGCACCTCGATGGCAGGGCAATTCCAGATAAAGAGAAGCAGCGCGCATTAAAAAAAAAAAAAAAGTGAACGACATGTATATACACGTAACATGAAGAGGAGCAAGAAAAGGTAAGAGCCAATTTCTCATGGACCGGAAAAAGGGTCAAACCTCGGATGCTTCACTCTCCAGCCTGTCAAAAATAGATCGATATGTCGAACGTGCGAAGCCACTCTCAACTCTCGCCTGCTCATCATCTTCATATCTCTGGCTCAATCTTTCAGGACCAAAGTAGAATGCATCTCCAAAAGGTTCATGTACGCATTGGAGGACATCACGACGTGTCATAAAGACCTGAAACATTAGGTTAGCTGCTAGCGGTTTCCCACAACATTCGAGGGGGTGGGTGATCTGAGCATACCCTTTCGAAAGCCGTAGAACAGGCTCGGGGATGAGTCGCAACAAAGATTGGACGATTCGACATCTTGTATGACTGGAGCTGGCGACAGTTGTAAGGTTTGTCTATAGGGTTGTTGTATCCAACAGGCTGACTCAGTTCTTTTGCGAAGCAACAATTTATGCTTACAGTTTCTCGTCTTCTTAAATATTCATTACAAGATCACAAACCTGATTTCAATCTTTTTCCCAGAGAACAAAGGAAGGGAAAAGTTCACCTGGCGCGCGGTGGTGAGGTGTGTTTGTGCACACAGAGGGATTAGAATAGATCAGAAAGAGTGGGAGCAATCGGATAGTTAGGTTAGTTACTGGAACAACGAAAAGAGCCCAATTGGAATTGCTTTCTGGGTGTTGCTCTGAAAGGTTTCCTTCCACAGTAAATTGTTGAAGATGAGAGAGCCAACTTTTATGCGAGATTTGCCCCTCTATCCATAGTAAATGGAAGTAGGGATATCCTCCAGGTCGCCATGACGTCGCTGAAACCGATCGGTTCCAATCAAGAGCGTTTCTTCAACATTCCAGCCCCTCATCAACTTCCTCACCCGGGTTATCATGTCCAGGGGGCAATCAGGCTTTGAGTATCCATATTAGTGCCACGCCAGGTTGCGCCTCGCCCTGGATTCTCCAGGCCATCCACCCACGGATGCAGAGGGATGCATCTGGGCAGCCAATGAATGTCTGAAGAAATGGGTCGCTTGAAGCAGCAATCGCCTGAGTTAGTAGAATGGTAAAGTTACTGGGCAAACGAGGCATGAGGCTGTCTGCCCTTTTCTCGGTGGACATGCCCATTTTGAGAGCACTCGTACGAGGCATGGGACAGCCGTAGAGTTTAACTTTTTACGAAAGCCGTAGAAGAGAAAGTTTTGCACACGCCTGAATGTGGAGTCGTTGTGAATACCAGAGTCGAGTAACTGAACATCCCGTGGCTTGGCTGCTGGGCCTGCTTAGGGTCGACGATGGGCGTTCCTTAGTGGTTGATCACCGGAATAGCAGGCATTCCGGCCCTAAAAGCGCCCCTAGAGCGGGTTTCAATCAGTAAAAAGAACCGTTTGTTCCACTCTGGATGAGAAAATAAGCTGTTCGCCCTCCATCTCTTGGACACTCGGAGTTCGAATAACTTGATCAGTGACGTGGGATGCTTGCAAGTCAAATAATTAATGCTTGTCGGCCGGGGTCGATTTGGCGGGGGCTGCTCAACACCGAGTCAGCGCAGTATGCCAAAATGTCTCCGTTGTTCTTATACAAAAAGCGCAAACAGTCACAACAAAAGAAAACCTGAGAAAAGCCATTTTGACATATAAATCCATTATAGATTGCTCGTGGAAATAACGCAACTTTTCCCAGGGCACTAAATTCAAGCCTCCAATCCAAATAACTACTTGAAGCACGCCCCATGCTCCAGTGCTCCGCGACCACAGTTAACTCCACCTGCGCCAAGCACCCATTCCCAGATTCCTGGAGTTTTGTGACCTGTAAGTTGTCAGTTGTGTGAAACTCTGTTCGCTCAGAGCATATTTCCCCGCCCCCACGTCTTTCTCTCCTCATGCTATAGTGACACCACAAACACAGTGCCATATGCCTGGGACATTAACTTTATCTTGGGAAATCTGTTTTGAACACCACTCCCACGGTGCCGATGCCGTCAAGATCACGAAAGAACGCTTGTATCCTTGGCATTTGTTGGGTATTGTGAAATTGAAATCCAACCATTTGCTATGGAATATCTATGGAACATCTTATCGTGTCTTCCATTATAGTTTTGCATTTATACACAGCATTTATTACTTCGTTGTCTAACATGGTGTGGTTTGCAAGGGCATCATGCACTTCCCAAGACACCAGCCGCATTTTGATTAGTTACTATGAACAGCATTAAAATGAAAGGAGCACCAAAAAAGTCAACTACCCAAGGAGGATTATAGAACTCATGTCCAAGCATGTGGAATGGAAGACTCCTATCTGTTTCTCATTGAACGAACAGCTTTTTGCTGACATGTCCATTGTCAGATATTCCTTAACCTGAACCATTGCGCAAGCTCCGCCAAAAATGCCTTCACTAAAGAGGACAGAGGACTCTCACTTGTTGCGATCCCAATGGGCCAGATTAACAGTGCCGCACTCCAATCTTACCCTGCGTGTCTTGTCTGGAAGTAAACTCAACGGGACTTTTTAGAGCTACTTGTGGCGCAACGAGTGGCTGCTACATAACTAGCAGCAATCGTTCACAGTATTTACACCCTGTTATGAAAGAGACTCCGTTGGTTTTTGAACACGCATACCCTGCGAATACGCTATATAACTAGTGGACAGCAGCCAGTATGTCGACAACCGCTAGCTTTCAGCTGTCAGTCGACGAGCGTACTTCGTGTGATGCCGTTGACGACCGCAGACTGGCCCATGCATCCCTGTCGAGATCTTAACACACCTAACTAGTTACATGTTCACTGCCTCCCAACAGTGCCTCCATCTCCAGGCTGCATGTCGTTTCAGGCCCAATTGGGCCAAGTGATCCAACTCCAAAAATAGAATTTCCGAACGCGGACGAGCTGGCTTGCCCAAGCAATGCGTTAAACCTATCTAAGACTACACGATTTTCCTGATTGGGCTGAGTTGTCCAGATCTGGTAAGCCGTCTGTACAAAACTCCCGTCTTGTTTTAGCACCATTTCTCCACGGCCACATTCTTCACAAGACAGCGTCATCCCATCCTCTCCTAAGAAACGAAAACCCTGCGAACCGAAACACTTTCCACGTGGGCTGAGGGTATGTAGAATCTAACCATGCCCATTTGGATATAAATCTCCGTTGGAATTTGGAATTTCTCCCTTCTCAGCCACGACTCTTTCCTAACTTGACAGGATGACTGGCTCACGTCGTTCAAATCGGTCCTCAAGCTTTGCTGGGCATTTCCAGAATAGGTTTTCACCATTGATGTTTAGGATGAAGAGTTCAGCCTTAAACGGACAGACACGAGGAGATCTAACTTGAATCGGACTGGCAATCCCTTTCCAGGTGTAGATATCCTCTTTCCAACGGATAGCAATATCTCATTCAGAGCTGTCGTCTATCTGAGGATGAAAATGTATAAGTATGCCAGTAGGATCTGCTCCTAATAGGGGTTTATTCTACCCATCATCTTCTCAAAACTTGAAAATCCAGCGATAATTTTTCATACTGTTCTTTTCTCTTTTCTCTATTTCCTACTTCAATATTTCCTTTGCAGTCCCTCTACCTTCGCAGTATCTCCTGCTTAGTGTGTTTATTTTCATTTATTTTCGAAATGAAGTTGTCAGCCTTGTCAGTTATTGCTCTTGCCGCTATCGCAGCAGCATTTGAAGGCATAGCCGCCCGTGGATCACATCACGGATACAAAAAGCACTATGTCGATGTTGGGACTTTCAATGGCGAAGTAAAATTCGTCCCAAACCAAATCGACGCTGCTGTTGGAGACACAGTTTATTTCAACTTTCTCGCCCAATCCCACTCCTTGACCCAGTCTGACTTCAAGACTCCATGCACGTACAACGGGGGCTTCGATACTGGCCTCAATCAACCCAACCCAAAGAATGAATCAGGCCTTTTCGTTATTCCCTTCCACGTCCAAACCACCAAACCGCAATGGTTTTATTGCAAGCAGCAGGGCCCGCCCAACCACTGTAGTAAAGGAATGGTTTTCGGACTGAATCCAGCTGGAAAGATGGATGAGTTCATCAAAATCGCCATTGCACAGAATAGTGGTTTGGATTACGGTGCTGATAAGAAGCCCACCACCTGGACTACTACCGGTGGCAAATATCATCACACATATCCTCCCACACCAACTGTGACGGTCGGTCTTGATAAAGGAGAAACCCTACGCTATTATCCCGAGTATCTACCACATGTGTATAAGGGCTCCAAGATCCACTTTGATTTCCGTGCTCTGAACCATACGCTGACCGAATCGAGCTTCGAGTCCCCCTGTACCCCATTGGAAGAGCATGGAGCTGTCGACACCGGTTTTAACCACGCCAACGCCGACGATATTCCAGAGTTCAAGCCCTTTGATTTGATTGCTCACTCCGAACACCCTCGTTATTTCTACTGCAAGCAAGGTGCAGGTAGCGTGAGAAGTCATTGCGGCAACGGCATGGTATTCGCTATCAATGTTGATGAAGCGAAGTTTAAGGAGTTTCAGGAGAGGGCAATGGCTACGCTTCCCAAGATTAGAGGCCGAAGCCCTATGTAAATGGAGTAGTATAATGTTTCTGGTCTTCGGGACCAGGATAGACGTATTATTCCCCTAATTCATCCCCAACGTTCCTTTAATTAATCTCTGTCTGTCCCTTTGCCTTTCTTGACTTGTTTTATGAAATCTAATGTTTTTCAATCTCATATTATACTTGCATTACTTTTAAATTATGTTTCAAACTATTTCACTGAGAATTAACTAGTGGTGTCATTCCTTTTTATTGAAAGTTAATTGTTGTGAGAATAATGGGATGACTGGAAATGAGCAATGAACAGCTTAATTTGAAATTTCCAATTGAGCGGTTATAAGAAGTGTTTTTAAGCAGGAGCTCAAAATGAAGTCAGGGTAAACCAGGATGTTGCTCTTTGCGTCTCAGCTCTACATGCCTCATACCCTCCCCCAAATAACACATGGGATGTCTAAGTAGTTGTATCGAAGATGCTAACCACTTGGAGCAATGCGGGTGGAGGGGTTTCTAGTGGTTTACCCGAAATGAATGAATGGGTGGATATCTTTACAAATCACTCCTAAACACAGCCTCCTTATTCTCATTCCACCTATTCATGTTCATTCTTCATTGTCAACGGCCCATGATCAAAAACTTTCATTATATTGTTTCTATCCTCCCATTTTTTGTCTGTGAGATATTGTGCTCATAGCAGCAGCATTGGCTCATCCATTCAATTTACAATTCATTTAGTTGAGGCAGAAATAGTTGGTGTTAGAGATTAGAAGGGTTGGTTCAAAGCAGGTATTGATTCTGGCAGCATTTCCGCACTTACCGAGCTTGAATTTCATTCCTCATAGAATTTGACGTGGGTAGAGAATTATTTTAGTAGCTTTGGATAGGCTGTTTCTTATATGAGTAATTTTAGTTGATTAACTTTATTCTAACATAATATTTTCGAAATATTCGCACTCTGGTAACATCATTAGAATCATTCAGTCATTTGAGCGATAATTTATTCCCCACCTCCATGATAGAGAAATAGGAATCTTTGAAACCTTGCTCATTCATTTGCCGCCGCAATTCAAGCCTCTCTTGCTCAGGCTTTTCATGAGAGGGAGGTCTTGTTTATTTTTTTTTATTTTTATTTTTTTTTATTTTATTTTTGAGACACTGACACACTTTGCTCGGGTCTTAGAGAGAGTCAGTTGCTTCACTACTTTTCCCCACATTAAAAGCTTTACTTGCCGCTTCTCATCAGATTTTCTTGCTTAACTTCTTGCTTGTTTCCCTTATAATCAAAGCTGTGTTTCTTGTAAGAATCTGTTCCTGTAATAAATTAAGACTTTGCCTCTCATCAGGATGGCATTGCTGCAATTTAGTAACAGTCATTGGAGTGGGGGGAAATAGGAAACGCGCGACTAACAATGTTGTAGAAGCGTTTGTCCCTTATTATCGCGGGAGAACCGGCTAATCTGTATGCGCCTGGTCACGTGGGTGTGGCCGCCCGGGGGCAACGGGTAATCCGTGCGCGTATTTTGCCCAACGCGATTGGATCCATGACATCAACGGGTCACATGATATGATGTAGCGTGGTGCGCAGCCCTGACATCAAGAAACATGTAGAAAGCTCCCGAACTCTCCACTAAGGACCCGAAAGTTCAGTTGCAACTGAACTGCGAAACATCTAAGCGATTTAATATATATTGTACTCCCTTTCCTTTCCCTGGTAATTGGTTTGGTTTCCTCTATTTGTTTTTTACTCTCTCATCTGTATATACGAAATAGACTTTGCATTCGTGAAGATCATCCGGGCATATCAACTCACACGACCCCCAAACCCCACCCTGAACCTTGAAATTCCCGACTACATATCCGTGAAACTACCCATCGCCGCTTGGGTAGCTAGCTCTATCTATCGTTTCCGAACTCCAGAAATTTAATTATAGATTGCTATCATGAACGGAACACAGTTGACAGACAGAGCTAATCAAGCTCTTGTCGATGCTCACGCACTCGCAGAGCAGCATGCTCACCCACAACTCCTCCCCATTCATCTCGCGGTTTCGCTCCTGGACCCCCCTGTGGATGAGTCCAAGGACCAGCAAGTTACCACACATCCCTCACACCAAGCCAGTTCAGGCTCTCTCTTCAAACGAGTTGTGGAGAAAGCCCATGGCGATCCTCAGCAGCTACGCAGGGCCCTCAACAAGTCTTTGGTCCGGCTAGCTTCGCAAGATCCGCCTCCAGAGACCATCTCCCCGTCACCGGCGTTTGCAAAGGTTCTCCGGGCGGCTTCCAATTTATCAAAGACCCAGAAGGATACTTATGTCGCAATTGATCATTTAATAGCTGCGCTGGCGCAGGATCCTACTATCCAGCGGGCGCTTGCGGACGCAAATATCCCCAATGTCAAGATGATCGATTCTGCTATCCAGCAAATCCGCGGGATGAAACGCGTGGATTCAAAAACGGCAGATACAGAAGAAGAAAGTGAAAACTTAAAAAAGTTTACAGTTGACATGACTGCCATGGCGAGAGAAGGGAAGATTGATCCCGTGATCGGCCGAGAAGAGGAGATTAGAAGAGTGATTCGCATTCTCAGCCGACGCACAAAGAACAATCCAGTGCTTATTGGCGAACCTGGCGTGGGAAAGACAACGGTCGTCGAAGGTCTAGCACGACGGATTGTCAATGCCGATGTTCCCGCCAATCTGGCTAATTGTAAGCTTCTATCCTTGGATGTCGGATCACTTGTTGCTGGCAGCAAGTATCGTGGTGAGTTCGAGGAGAGGATGAAGGGCGTTTTGAAAGAGATTGAAGAATCAAAGGAGACCATTGTTCTGTTTGTGGATGAAATCCATCTTCTTATGGGAGCTGGCTCCAGTGGAGAAGGTGGTATGGATGCCGCAAATCTTCTCAAGCCCATGCTTGCAAGAGGTCAGCTACATTGCATTGGCGCAACCACTCTTGGCGAGTACAGGAAGTACATCGAGAAAGACCAAGCTTTCGAGCGTCGATTCCAACAGGTCTTGGTCAAAGAGCCTACTGTTGGCGAGACCATCTCCATTCTCAGAGGTCTGAAAGAACGATACGAAGTTCACCATGGTGTTAACATCCTCGATGGAGCCATTGTATCCGCAGCCAACCTTGCTTCTCGTTACCTTACTGCCCGAAGACTTCCAGATTCTGCAGTTGATCTAATTGACGAAGCAGCCGCCGCTGTTCGCGTCACGAGAGAATCTCAACCTGAAGCCCTGGATACTTTGGAACGCCGTGCCCGACAACTCCAGATCGAAATCCATGCTCTGGCTCGCGAAAAGGATGCGGCCTCGAAGGCTCGACTCGAGGCTGCCAAACAGGAAGCAGCTAACGTCAACGAAGAGCTTCGCCCTCTACGAGAAAAATATGAAAGTGAGAAACAACGGAGCAAGGATATTCAAGATGCTAAAATCAAATTGGACCTTTTGAAAGTGAAAAGGGACGAGGCAACCCGGTCTGGAGATACCCAAACTGCTTCGGATCTGATTTACTATGCCATCCCGGATGTCGAGAAGCGCATCGAACAATTGGAGGCTGAAAGAGCTCGACAAGATGCGGAACTATCAGCCCAGCCAGGTGCAGGAGAAACCCTTATGGCAGATGCTGTTGGCCCTGAGCAAATCAATGAAATTGTGGCCAGATGGACTGGCATTCCCGTTACCAGACTGAGGACCACCGAAAAGGACAGGCTTCTGCACATGGAATCGCACCTTTCCAAAATTGTTGTTGGCCAGAAGGAAGCCGTCCAATCAGTGTCGAACGCAATTCGACTCCAACGGTCTGGCCTGAGCAACCCTAACTCCCCGCCAAGCTTCCTCTTCTGTGGGCCATCAGGCACGGGTAAAACCCTGCTTACTAAGGCACTGGCGGAATTCCTGTTCGATGACCCCAAGGCTATGATCCGATTTGACATGTCTGAATATCAGGAACGGCATTCTTTGAGTCGAATGATCGGAGCGCCCCCTGGCTACGTTGGGCATGATGCTGGTGGCCAGCTAACAGAATCACTTCGCCGGCGACCATTCTCCATTCTCCTCTTCGATGAGGTGGAAAAAGCTGCGAAGGAAGTTTTAACCGTCCTCCTTCAGCTGATGGATGACGGAAGAATCACAGACGGTCAGGGAAGAATTGTCGATGCAAAGAATTGCATCGTTGTCATGACTTCCAACCTTGGCGCCGAGTTTCTCCAACGGCCCACAGCTTCCAATGGCCAGATTGACCCCACCACTAAAGAGCTTGTTATGGGCGCACTGCGGAACTACTTCCTGCCCGAATTCCTTAATCGAATCTCTAGCATCATTATCTTCAATCGCCTCACAAGGCGGGAGATACGGAAGATCGTGGATGTTCGGTTACAAGAGATCCAACGGAGGCTAGAGCAGAACGACCGCACGGTGACGATAGATTGTACAGACGAAGTCAAGGATTACTTGGGTAATGCCGGATACTCGCCAGTCTATGGCGCCAGGCCACTCTCGCGACTCATTGAGAAAGAGGTCTTGAACCGCCTTGCGGTCTTGATCTTAAGAGGGGCCATCAAAGACGGCGAGACTGCACGTGTTGTGATGCAGGAAGGAAGGATCACTGTCCTACCAAACCACGTTGAAACGGAAAGTGAAGACGAGGAGATGATTGATGAATCTGACACACTTGCGGAGATGGAAGAGGATATGGGAGAACGGGACCTTTATGAGTGAGCCTGGCAGAGAACAGGATATATATGTATTACGATGCTCTTTTTTCTTTCTATTTCATACGTTCCTCTGTGTATTAGTCTGCGGAAAGCGCTTTATTAGAATGAGTTGATGATTTGTCTTTTGGTAAGTTGCATGAGGAGGAAGGTTACCATGAGTTATTTAATTGTATCTTTGGATATGGCAAAATTTCAACTGTTCTCTGCTTTTGTAGTTAACTAGTCCCTTGTTACAAATAAAGTGGAATTCACTGGGGAAAAGGATTTCGAATACACCAAGCATTTGCCTTGGTAAAAAAGATATTTTTGCTGTTTAGGGTTGCTTGGAATTTCCAGGAGATCGAACAGGCAACCTTTTGGACGGATTTGAGAGCAGCTAAGTATCATGTGACCACGCGTTGATCATGGAGGTTTAATTGGGATCTCTTGACGCGACGCGCCAACCAGTCCTGATATCTTCCAACTTCAAGTCGTTCTCTCATAATCCGAACATTTCTGCCTGCTGTGCAGAGCATTAATGATTTAATACTATGACGTTCAAACCTTTCCGGCCTCCACTTATTAGGAAGCTTCCGACTACTGCCTCCCCTTCAACGACAACGACGTCTTCGTCAAATGCAGACAATTCAATTGGAGACTCGTACCCCCAAAGTAAACGCCGCAGAATCAGCCCAGAAACCGTTGACCTCACAATTAATGATAATGAGGATGTTGGCTATGATAATCGGCAACGTGATGCTAAATCAGGATCGGTTCGGGTGGTACACAAGCCAAGCTCAAAGATAACTGATACAGAGCGGAAACCGCTTATCGCAAGATGGAATCCACCAGTGGAAGTGGAAGTTGATGATAGCGGTGCTTATGCAAGGAGTGGTGGGATGGAGACGTATTACAATGTCCTTTGGTACGTAAATTGTGATTTTGAGGCAATTTTTCTGGTTGATAGCGATCCTATGAGTGGTTAATCTATCGCTAATATTTTTCCCGTTCATTTCTCAGGCGTAAGCCCACTGCTAAAAAACACAAGACATGGGATGGCGATGGGATATTAGCCGTCCGCGGTGGTTATGCGTATCTCCAGGATGTATCTGGGAGGGATTTAGGCAGGATTAAGTTTAATTCTCCACTACTGCCCGGATCAACATTGTCGGTTGGTGGAAAAGATGTCGAGGTTGATTCTGTCATGTCAAAGAAGGAGTATATGTCTGGTCGAGCATTACTGGGAATTGCTGAACTTTTACCCGCGAGTATATCTGCCGACGACGGTACCGAAATCCGGAAAGATCCAGTACGGATGTCCCGCATTTCTTCTGCTACGTCAACGAATGGGACGATTAGACTGCCACCCAAGACCAAAATTAAACGCGAACACGGAGACGACGGGGGAGCAAAGAAACTCCTTAACTCTGCTGTGCCAAAAAGCTCTGCGGTGAAGAGTGCTTTCAAAAATCCCATGAAAGAAAGCACTGTACTCGTACAGAAACCGAATGGCAATCCCATTCCACGGCATAACCCCACGCTCCCTGGCGCGGTGGTCATGAGACGGCCAGAATCAGTACCGAAAGGTAAAGAAATTGTCGACGTCGTCCTTGATCCCCTTTTGGGCAAGCATCTTCGGGAACATCAGCGCGAGGGTGTTAGGTTTCTTTACGAGTGTGTAATGGGAATGCGCTCTTTCAATGGTGAAGGGGCTATCCTCGCGGATGAAATGGGTTTAGGCAAAACTTTGCAGACGATAGCGCTTATATGGACCTTGTTGAAACAGAACCCAATATATGAGGCACCTCCAGTTATCAAAAAGGCTCTAATAGTGTGCCCTGTGACACTGATCGATAATTGGAAAAAGGAATTTCGCAAGTGGCTCGGGAATGAACGCATTGGGGTGTTTGTAGCTGATGCCAAAAGAACCAGACTTACGGATTTCACCATGGGCCAAAGTTACAGTGTCATGATTATCGGCTATGAAAGGCTCCGAACAGTGCAAGAAGAGCTCTCGAAAGGTTCTGGTATTGATATCGTCATTGCGGACGAAGGTCATCGAATGAGGACTGTACAAAATAAGAGTGCGCAAGCAATACAGCCGTTGAATACCTCCAAACGAGTCATCCTTTCAGGAACCCCAATCCAGAATGACTTAACTGAGTTTTTCGCAATGGTTGACTTCGTCAACCCAGGAATTCTAGGGACATTCAAAATGTTCATGAAACAATTTGAAGGGCCGATTGTGAAGAGCCAACAGCCTGGTGCGTTGAAAAGGGACATCGAGAAAGGAAAAGCAAGAAGTGAAGAATTGGCAAGTCTTACATCCTTATTCATTTTACGACGCACTGCCGACCTCCTCTCGAAATATCTACCACCGAAAACCGAATACGTTCTCTTCTGTAACCCTACCTCCTCCCAAGCAAATATCTATCGCCATGTTCTCAGCTCACCTGTCTTTCAATGCGCTTTGGGAAATTCTGACAGTGCTTTACAACTCATCACCATTCTCAAAAAACTATGCAATAGCCCTTCCCTCCTGAACCCCAAAAGCTCCGATGAAGATTCTACCTCCACACTTAGTTCCCTGGTTGCCAGTCTCCCCTCCAGTATTACTCGAAGACTCACACCCGCCTCGAGTGGTAAAATACGAGTCCTTGATCAACTACTCCATAATATACGTCATACAACTTCCGAGAAAGTTGTGCTAATCTCGAACTACACATCCACTCTGGATCTCTTGGGAAAACTTCTTACTTCCCTATCCCTATCATTTCTTCGCCTTGATGGCTCCACCCCGGCCGCAAAACGCCAGGCACTGGTCGACGATTTCAATCGATCATCCTCAACTTCAGTTTTTGCATTCCTTCTATCAGCCAAAGCTGGAGGTACAGGTCTCAATCTTATCGGAGCCAGCCGGCTAGTTCTCTTTGACGTTGACTGGAACCCAGCCACGGATATGCAGGCCATGGCACGGATACATCGTGATGGTCAGAAGCGACACTGTCGAATTTATCGATTTCTGCTAAAGGGCGCACTGGAGGAGAAAATTTGGCAGAGACAGGTCACCAAGATAGGGTTGGCTGACAGCGTGATGGATCAAAAAAGTGGCGTTTTGCAATTTTCCCGTGAGGAGTTGAGGGATTTATTTCGACTTGATGAAGGAGCAACGTGCCAAACACACGATCTCCTCGGTTGCGAGTGTGATGGTAGAGGGGGGCAAGAGAATTTCTCGCATCCCAATGGGAGCCATATAATTGATATTTCTGAATCTGACCATAGCGAAAATGAATCGACAGACTCAGATGAAGCTGCCAACGGCTTCACGAAGTTGATAAAAGCCTCTCAGCTCCAAACCCTATCTTCAGGAGGGGCAGTGACGAAAGGGCGTGGGAAGATTTCAAACAAATCTAGGAAGGGAAAATCCAAAATTCCTTCACTGATGCAATACACGCACGTTGATACGTCTCACCTTCGCTCTCCATCGCCTCATCAAACCTCGGGAAATTTTGGCGCAGACAAAGCTAACATCGAGGCTCATATCGACGACGATGTTCTTCTCTCCTTGCTGAAAGAGGAAGGAAATGGAGTAAGTTTTGTGTTCAAAAAGCATGGGTCTTCTGGGACCCCTGAGAGCTCCATGTGATTTCTTGTCGGGTTTCTTCTCAACTTTTCACCCTCGCTTGTATTTTACCAAGTTGCGCAATAATGACCGTTATGATTTTTGTTTTCCTAGTTCAAAGTTGTAAGAGTTGTGTACGACAGGAATGGATGCGACACTATTTCAATTGAGTTGTACAGTTTGTAAATACAGACTGGTTGACCTTGATGTTTTGAATTTTTTGTTTTAAATGGTCATCATTACTCCTTGCTTCTGTTCACCTTTGGACAGCCCCTTTATTTTTTATTTATTTTTTATTTATTTTTATTTTATTTTAGAGCTTTTAGCTCCAGACCTCTCAACATTTATACCTATGCAGATGAGGTACCTGATAGATATATAGAGATTAGACTTAAGAGTCTTTCTTACAGATATAGACATATACAAGAAGATGATTGTTCAATCGTTTGAAAACATGGCAGATGGACTTCGATGATTGCTATCTCTGAATGCAATAATAAATACACGAGGAATATACAGAATTGATTGAAACGGGTTTGCTGGTGCCTAATGGGAGAGAATAAATATTTCTTGTAAATTAACCAGAATCAACAAGGCGACGTGCGTAATGCGGCATCGGGAGAATGAAACAGGGAAAACGAGACACCACTCAAATGCAAACTAGCCATTTTACATCTGAAGCATCTTAAGAATGTATGCAACCCCGTAGATCCGCACTTTCCCCATTACCAAACATATGATGACACCAGCAATCATTCAGAAACCAAACAGAAATGAAAGATCACTCATCATAATAACCCCCCCTCCCCCCCTCCATCAACTTCCAGACACCAAATGCGAAAGTCAACAGAGTATCATGTAATTAGTATCTCAACTTCCCAACCAACCCAAATGTATATGCAGTCTCCGCCTCACTCTTCATCTGGATCATATAAACCCTGAAGCTCCCATTCACCACACCTCCTTGCTTTGCCACTCTGTCATATCTTTCCCAGACAGAAACAGCAATGCCAGTCCTAGCAACCCGCTCAAAACAGCTTTCATCAAGACATACATCAAGCAGTTCCTCCCCATTCGTCTTGCCACGAATGAGAATCCGCTTTTCTTGCTGATGATTTGAAAGGAGCAGCGGAGGGGGAGCAGTGGGCGGTTGTGAAGACGAAAATAATCCATAAGACCCCCTAATTTCCCCGTTTGCAAACTCCGTAGAAGGTGCCTCAGCATCTATTCCAACGGCACCAGCAGTGCCTGGTGGGGATGAGACGGGGGAGACCGGTAATATCGTCAGACGCGCAGCACCCATGTCCCGCCATTTGGATGCAGACTCGCGAACATATAGCCGAATTTTTGCATTTGAAAGACCAATACTGCCTGCTACGTTTTTGGAACCATCAGGGCTGACCTCGAATTGGGAATTTGGAGTATAGTTAGACCCAGAACGAGTGGAGCTTGAGTAGAGGCTTCCCCTTTGGCTTCCGGTGCGGGATGTGATGGTTGACCTTGCAATGCTGAACATTTTGTTCCCTGAACCGAATTTTCTGAGGGCTGAGAACGCACTCGACATTGTTCCAACGCTGGAATCCGATACACCAGCCACAGAAGCGGTGGGCACACTGGAGGCACGGTAGCTGCTCCTCGACCAACTGAACCACCCTCCGAACCTGCTAGTGCGGTTGGAATTCTGACGAGTGAGCGAGGTAGGCTGCCCATTAAATGGACCACGGGCATTTTGCAGTGCAACATATGTCGGATTATTTATTCGAGCTTGATTGATAAGTCCGTACAATTTCTCACATTCTTCCGCGTTCCGTGAGCGGAACATGACGTTGTTCCCGGTCTTTATTTTAGAACTTGTCATAGGCGGGGAGCGAATAGAAATATCTAAGGCAGTTCCGCGACGGATTGGGACCAGAGGCGTTAACTCCAAGGCAATAAGCGGCCGTTTAGAGGCAATACCAACGCCAAGTTCTCCCTTGGAAGATCCAATGGGGTGTGAATGTGCGGCACTCATTTCGTAAGCTTCAATAAGCCCGGGGGTAATCATGATGCTACATTCATAGGGATAAACTGCTTCCCAGGAACCTTTGTCATGCCAGTAGAAAATAGATGCAATGGATTTTGCTGCTTCATATGGTTGTAATGGAACACTCTTGTATGGAGCTTGGGAAGCTGGATTGGATGGTGCAAGTGCTCCCTCTGAATAAGTAGGAAGAGATGAATGGGGGTATATTTTGTAAAGTTTATGAGCTCCAATTGGTGGCAAAGGTGTTGCCATATCGTCTCCTTCCAACTCTTCATCTGACGTGTCCGAGGAGGAGTCAATATCGTGGTGTTCGACGGTGGATGTATCAGAATTCTCTGATGACTCCGTTGCTGTAGAAGGTTCATACTCGTGCTTCAATGGAGAGGAGGATCGTCGATTTTTATTATTACGAGGGGTGATAGGGCTTAGAACTGGAATGTGTTTCTTCGAAACAGCTGGGCTTTGCGACCTGTGTGGTGGCGGTAATGGGGCGTCCTCCGTAAATATTGTGGGATCCCGACGGAGAACAACTTCCTCTGGGCTTTTACCTTGTTTAGCTGAGCATGGTTTGGTTTTAGAAGTTATCGCCAGTGGTGGTGGCATTTCCTGCTTTGGGGATGCGGGCAGGCTGCTTTGTTGGCTAGCTTTCCTGAGTTTCGGTATAGTTGGAAGTTCCAGAGACGGGACGGGTGAGAGGGAACGTCGACCTAGGGGTCTAGCAAGATGTGGCTTTGGTAGGTCCATTTGTGGAGAAGAAACCCGGCTTCTGGCTGGTTGTACATCATCCTGAGGACGAACAATAGCCTTCGTTTCCGGTGTTTTAGGTCCAACCAGCGGAATATCAGACACTCTTTTCTCCTTATCCGGTGTTCGAGCACCGCTTGATGTTGGACTTGACGTCGGAAGATCACCATAATTAGACCTCCTCTTAGCCTTGGATCTCTTCAACATGGTTGGAGAAGGCCCGCCGGCCATATCAATCGCTTCATTGAGGTTTCTGGGCGTAGGAACTGACATCCGCGGTTTCGTGACTGTGCTAGGGGTCGTTAGATCTTTCTCATCCTTCAAGGAACGTTTTGACAAAGGAAGCGCCTTCGGACAGGGGTAATTGCGGGATCCGTTTGGTTGGGCCTTCGTCTTGTCGTTGTCATCATCAACGGATGCCGTCAATTTTGTAGATGGAGAAAGAACTGTAGCCTGTTCTCCGATGGGCACATCCATATTTATGGGACTTGAACTCCTCTTCCCTGATGAGGTGTACAAATCAGAAGTCTCCTTCTCTGCTCTAGGGGCCCTGTCTCTTTCCTTAGATCGATAGATAAAGCTCAAAGATCGATCAATCTTGGGTGGCACAGGGCTCAATCCGATCATTTGAACCCATTCAAATCCCACCTGTTCATCATCCGTTTTGAAAGTGAGTAACTCTTGCCAATCTTTCTCCTCACCTGGAACACTCCTTATCATAACGACAATTTCGCCCTTTACATCACCATTTCGAGCAGAAGCCCGACCACGGTCGATGGGAGGAAATAAAAGCCATCGATCAGTCTCATCCACCTCGCATATTAATAGGTCACCACCGGGTCCCTCTTCAGGGGGATTATCACGAAGTAGCAATTCAGCCCGGCAATCGATTTGCTGGCCACTTGAATGGAGCAAAGAGAGACTAAAGAAGTCGCGTGCCTGGACACGCCGATTTTGGTGAAGACTGACGTCTGTCAAGACTGCGAGGCTCTTGGGGCTTCGGGCTCTAGTAGCATCGATGTGGGCCGCAAGATCGTCTTCTAGTCTTGCTCGTTCTTCGTTTGAACGTTGTCTAGCTTCCGTAACAAGCTTCTGGTAAACCATGGCCATCTCTTCTGCCTTGGGGGACGGCTGGATATAGTTGATGCCTTTAAAAGTCTTTGCGAGATACTTAAGTCGAACAAGGGGTCGCTTGAGAAGAAAGGCCACATCTACCTTTTCACCATCTCCGTCTACCACATCGCCGTCTTCATCTTGCGGCATCCCAGCATATAGGCTTTGGGTCTCTGAGTTGATGTCATGAGATGGGTCCTCATCTGGCGGTGCAAGGTTGACGACAACGTCCTGAAATCCAAGACGCCAGGCCTTTAAATAATCCGCATACACCTTTTGCGCTGATTGTGCCCAGGAAAGCAGAGAATCAGGATTCGTCAATGGGGCTCGCTTGTGAAGCGCTTTTAGTCGTTCGAGTGCAATTCCCATATTCACAATAGGTCTTGTGAAGTTTTCTTCGTCTTTAGGGTCCCCAGATGGTCGAAAAAGGCCGGCAGCAATCGCTGAATCGGACTTGGATAAAACAGATGCTAGTAGAACAGGTATGACACCACCGACAAGTGTCCTTAATTCACGTATATACTTCGTTTCATCTGATGAAAATTCCTGCATTATATCTCCGACAGTAGCGGTTGCCAAACGGCTTCTATTCGTACGGATGCTTCTGGCAGATCTTATACTGCGACCCCCACGTCCAGGTATGGATAAAACAGATATTAGATCGGCATGAGTTGTAAGTCGACGTTTCAAACCACTTTTAGTGTCAGGGAGCAGGTTCGGATCAAAATGGTCCTTAGACTCTGGTTCCAACTGCTCATCTAAATTTGTTTGAGGATTGGCACGAGAGTCGGTATCTTTGTCGTCTTGAAATCGAACCGTCTCTGTCGCGGTACTCAGTGTTTCCACGGACATTATTGTCGAGAGTCGATGAACGCCGGTGCCTGGAAATGGCCTCCTCAATGTTAAAGGCGGAGGACGGTCAGACAATGACACTTCAGAGCTGTCTGAGGAGGAATGAAGGCCTAAGTTTGATCCTTGAAGAGCTTCGTCGAGTGATTCATGGAGAGTCGACATTTTGCGAGTTTCAGATGTCGTATTTGGGCACTTTTTCACACCTGTTCTTTTTAAAGTCGATGGTGAAGATTTCCAGGTATCTGTTGATTTTTCACTGGGTTGCTCAGAGTAGGATAATAGGTCGTCCTGATGCACAGTAGACGTATCCGTCAAGGGGGGGATATGAAAGCGCCTTATATTCCCATTTGAACTACGTCTTTCTTTAGCGTTTTTCAGCTGCAGCGTAGGGCGAGATGTAGCATCGTCGTCGTCTCGACCTCTTTGGACTGTTTCCCTCCGCGACTGTGATAAGGGTGCTGGTATTTCGACGAGAGAATCCTCATCTTCCGAAAACGGGTCAGGGGTTGAAGAAAGCCATGCCTCGACACTTGATCCTTGGTTTCGAGGGGCTGGCGGGGGCTCATGTTTCCCAAAAATTTTTCTCGACTCATCGATAACATGATTAAAAATACCTCCCTTGGGAGGTCGCAGGTGTCTTGGTGGAAGTTTGTGCCCTTGTCGTCGAGTCCTATTCTCTTGCTCAGAGAGCTGGAAGACCTCACTGGGTTCGGTTGACATTTCGTTGTCAACAGACTTTTTCCGTAAATGCCTCTCTCTCGTGTCATCATTGCCCTTTTGCTTCCTGGGCGTGTGATGTCTTGAGGTAGGGACCTGATCGCT
Source organism: Paracoccidioides lutzii (assembly GCF_000150705.2). Classification (NCBI taxonomy): domain Eukaryota; kingdom Fungi; phylum Ascomycota; class Eurotiomycetes; order Onygenales; family Ajellomycetaceae; genus Paracoccidioides; species Paracoccidioides lutzii. The sequence continues at coordinate 1,152,326 of NW_015440950.1, read as the reverse complement.
ATCAGCACCGTCTTCTTTATCTTCAGGCATAGACTGCGATTCTTGAATTGGTTGAGACTTTGGGCGTTCACTCTTTTTAGGAGATGGCATCGAGGATGCATAGACCCTGATTCCGTCATCGCGCAAGGGCTTAGACCCAGACTTTGTGCCGCTGCTATCTCCGAAAGTTTTCCCTTTTTCCCCTGCTGATGATGTAGAATCTCCATATCGGTCGAACACATCTGTTTTCTTTCTAGGCGTCACCTTCTGGGGAGGAGTGCTTGGAGGGGACCTGTTTTTCCTCCAGTGTCCATCACTGATAACCCGTTTCTTCGGGGTGCTGTTACTTCGATCTCGCTTACCACTGTGGTCCTTATTCTTGCTGTCGTCTCTCGATATGCTGGATTTATTATTTCTCGAATCGCTCGCCCTGTTGGATGAACGGGATTTTTGTTCGGGGGAAACATGGTCGCTGTCACTCCCAGGGCCAACGTCTTTTTCTGTTATAACGCCTCCACCCTGCTGCTGCCATTTGCGAACCTTTTCCCGCACCGAATTTGTGTCGTGGACACCTAATGGTTGTCCGATATCAAGCGGTTTCCCATTTGAGGGCGTGGACTTCGCGCTTCCACGGTTGGAAGGTCGACGAGGAGAAGGAGCAGGCATTACTAGGGGCATAATTTTTGACATTTAACAACAACCTCTTCAATCATATATTTGTGCGTCAACTCACGGTCAGGCGTAGTAGTATATCAAGCAGGAATACGCGGCGCATTGGCCTGCTTGGTTTGGTTTACACGATAACCCCTCTGGCGCACTAAAAATTTGCATTCCTCCGATATGCTCTCCAATTTCGAATCCGTCCCTGGAGATCGCAAAAATAAATAGAAGAGAGAACTATGGATAGATATTTATCGACAACCCTTTTCTGAACAGCTGGTCAGAAATTATTCGAAGGAGACTGCAGAGTTGTCCCTTATCATCTGCAGCACTTGGTGATCGATCTCCCTCCAAAATGGCCCAGTGGTTTGTTTAGCACTCCAGCCGTCATCCACTAGCGCCGATGCCACCAGCCAGCTGCCGGGACAACAGGCATAAAATCGGAGCCTGATGTTCCAAAGCTAAACACAACCCACGACAGAGAACCAGCATTTTGTCCGATTTCAACCATGAATAAGGACATCGTGTATGAAAAATGACATCACAGCCAGTATTCCACATAAAAACCCGAAAACAACACTGATATTTTGTGTAGAGTTGTTTGTCCTCTGATTTGTGATTGTGTGTGAGACATTTGTGAGAGGAGTTTGCTTTGTTTACAGTCTGGATCGGGTATGCCGGACTAAGGCTGAAGTGGCCTGCTACGGAGTATGGCTTGATAGCAGCAATTTGTGTAAATATCACAGCTCTCGGTTTGATGAAAGAAGATAGGTAAAGGTATCCAATACTTGAGATAGATACGGTTCCCTGGTCAGAGCTGCGGGGATGGAAAGATAATCGTCCTTGATTATTTATTATCTATGCATACAAGCATGTTTCACTTGCTACAGGCCCAATGACAAATAAGGTGAATGTCGGCCTGCTGGCCATATGCTGCCACACCTCGATAGATCACCTGAATATGAATATAACTGTCGGACACTTCTGTCACGTGATCTGCTTTTCCACCATAAGTTGTTCTTGTAGCGTGCCAACTGTCATGCAGTGGTATTTGTTATTCACATAGCCGTAGTGAAGAGAATATGAAGTGTTGCAGCTTGTCAGTCAGCTGTTTTGTATAGATGTAGATTAAACAGCTGTTAAATTACTCTTCTGCAATGTAATTCATAAAGTAGCAATATACAAATATTTATATTGATAAACATATTAGGAGTGTAAAATCTCCTTATATCACTCTTCTCTCTCTCTCTTTTATATATATATATATATTGAAAAGCTGATTTTGAGGGTATGTTAACACTGTCAGATCTATTCACCTTCTTACATAATCTGCACTGTATATAACTTCTGTGTAGCTAGTGATCACTATATAATCAATCAAGCAATCTATTCTTCACAGGTTATGAGACTCATTTTGCGCAAATAACTGTCAATTTGAGGAATTCTTGTCAAATATAGTGTATATTAATCACTGCTCACTTCATTCAATATAATATTTTCTTATTTTATGTCAATTGATTGATTTGATACACTCTTATATTATTATTTTTTTTTTTCTGTGTTTAATCTGTTCATTTAGTGAGTGAAAGAAAAATCTGCAACTTGCTAATTTTTCAATGACTGATTGCACAAAAACATGTCAATCTGCTCAATCAAGTTTATAGACAAGAATCTCACTGAATAAAATTACTTTATTTTAAAGAAGATTAATATGACATGATGAAACATATGATGACTTGCTTGTGATCATAATTGAGTCAATTTAGTCAATCTGACTGATTTGAAAATGATCAGGGGGCTCTGAGCTCACTGACCCCCTCAGAAGTGTTCAACAGTTCTAGAATTAAACTTCTCAAAACATCTGATCAGCAAGCTAGGCTGATTACAGCTCCTATCATAGTAAGACCAGTTCATCTACATCATGTTAAATATGCTGATTCAACTTCTTCAGAAGATGAAGTGAAGACATCTGTGGCAACTTCTAATCTGCCACTGGCAACTGACTCTGAAGAATTGCAACTGAGAAGATTGAATTTTGAATATCAAAAGATTGATTTAGAACTTTAAAAAGAGAGATGCAAAGAATTGCAGCTTCAACTTCAATTGAAGAGACTCTGCACTCAGAATGACAGGGTCACAATGCCTGCATATTCATCAATGAGTTGATCATCAGCATGGGATCTGAACTTGAGATCTTAAATGCAATATAATCTCTATGATCTGGATAGCTGTGTCAGCAAGGTGATCAGCCAGTTCAAACAGAATACTAAGTATGTCATCAAGTTGAACACTCTGGTCAGATCTTTGAATTACCTCTTCTGGTATATGAATATAAAGGCCAAGCTAATTGACACTCAATGCTGAGTTATATTGGAGGATAAGCAAGTCAAAAGCCCTGATAAAGACTCTAAATGAGCTCCTTTTTAAGAGATCAAAAATCACTGGCTTTACACATTCATTTTGAACACATTGGCAGCCAGCATTAGGCCCTGTTTTAATAAGTATGATGAGGGCAGGATTGCTTATTTTCTTTGACATGCAGTTGAGAAGAAGTTCTTCATTTCAAGAATGCAGCTCTGCAGGGAAGCAGTCCTGGCATTTACATCAATGAGTGATGTCTAAGTCACTGACATACATGCATTTTTCAATAAGTTCAATGACATTATTATGAAATTGGAAATACTTAATATTTTACTATTAAATGACATGGTATTTCACATGTTCTATTCTGTACTTCTCAATATATAGTGAAACTACATACAAAAGAAAATCAAGAAGGTACAAAAGTTCAAATCAAAGTCTGTCATATTGGACATTTATTCAATCATGAAGGAATTACACTCTTGATTGAATCCTCTCAAAGAGGTCAAGAAGGCCACCCAGGCAGCTAATTCTTCAGTCAACATGGCTCAGGCTGAAAATGCAGCTATGAATTTCAATAATAGTAGCAATATTCAAAATAATTTGACCTGTGAAGACTGACCCAAGGGACACAGAGACTATTAAATAGGTGGACATTTAAATTCTGACCTCTCAATCTGTCTGGAATGTGAGTATTGTCATGGTGGACTTTGCTGAGCAATCAATTCAGATAATGCTTCTGAAGAATGGAGGACCATCAACATAGTGAGAATAGAGAAATATAATAATAAGAAGAGTAGTGAGGATAAAAAGATTTCATCAACTGCAAATGACAGCTCTGAGACATTTCAAATGGCAAATCTAGTGCAGGTTATTGAAGTGCCTACATACTCTGCTGAATCAATCATCAACTCACTCATCATATAGAATAGTGGGGCTGGATGTCATATTGTAAGTGATCAATCATGATTTTTCTGAATAACAGAGGTTAGTGGCCCTATAATTCAAGTGGCCAATAAGGCTACTTTGAAGGTTCAAGAGATTGGGGTCACCTCCATCTCAGTCAAAGAAAGATTAATCAAATTTGACCACATTTATTTGATATCAAGCTTATCCGCTAATCTCATATCTGCTGGCCTATTGGAGTGCCAGGGCTATATTCACTATGATCTGCAGGTGGATGCTGGAAATTACTTTGAGATAATAGCATCTACAGAAAATGATATCTTCTATATGAATTTGAATTCTAATAATATATATATTCTATCTGACACCTTCTCTATGTTCAGGGATATTATGAATGATCTAGAGCTTAGACCACTGGCATACTTGACAGTCTCAAAGCCCAAGATGATATTAACAGATTATGATCTGAATGCTGCATCACTGGGTCTTTTTAAATGTGATGACATAGAGCAGCTAATTAACCTGAAGGATCTGAATACTGATATCTTCATTTTGTCCTCATCAACTCAACTACATATCATTATGCTGAAATAGCTACTAATTGATAAGTGGCACCAGCAATTGAGTCATATTGGTGAAAAGAATCTAATTAAAATATTGTGAGAGCTTTGTTTTGAAATTGTCATCATCAGTCTAAAGAAGCTCTCATTCTGCACCATATGCATTAAAGTCAAGTATAAATGTGCAAGTTATAAAAATGCTCTGCTACACCATGCCACCTACAAAGGTCTTAAGATCTGGGTAGACCTATTTAAGGGTGGAGAAACACTTGATAATGAAGAAGATACACTATTTTATGCAGGTAAGAAGCTCATGATGATGATCACTGACAATATCATGTGAATGTGATAGACCTTCCTATTGAAGCACTGCAATGAGGCTCTAAAATATATATGGACCTTCAATCAATTTATGAAAAATCTGCTCAATCACAGTATTGCAATTATTCACTCTGACTATGATGAGTTGAATTTAAATGCTGCAGCCATCTATATAATGAGTGAGAGTATTAAATGAGAATCAACCTCACCCCACACTCTGCAGCAAGATAGTATGTCCAAATGTTCTATTGGCCTGATTATTGAAAAAGCTCAAACATTATTAATAGATTCCTCCTCTCCCCTCCAGATGTGAGATGAGGCAGTAATTGTAGTGACTGAAATATTTAATCTTATGCTAACATCAGTCAAGCTCTATAATGATGTAGAGGATTTGAATCTGAAGCTAGTTACCTCATATGAAGCTTGGCTCAGGGCCCTGCCCTCCATATGCAGGATTTGCTGATGGAGGTGCAAGGCTTATTTAAAAATAGTGCTCAAGCTGAATATGAAGATGGTCTCATGATTGCAGGAGTTTATATTTACAGGCTATGATGGCTTTACTAATTATAGATTAGTCAATTCTTTTAATGATCACCTTTACACATTGAAAGATATAATATTTCAAGAAGATCTTCTTTTGATAGATTCTCTAGCCCTGTCTGAGCAAGATGTCAAGAATTTGTCTTCTGTCACTCATATAGCTGCAGTTGCAATCCCCTCCACTCAACATGATTTATCAACAGACAATTTCATGATGGACAGAGAGTTTCTATCTGCTCCTCCAATATTTCTACACTCTATAAATAATTGATGAATAGACTATAAGATTACTGTGCAGATTCTAACATTTTTGATGCAGAACACTACTGTCCTCCTAGGGTCTGCTTTTGAGATGAAGAATTCTCTAATGTTCACTAAGAATATTACTTCAGTAAGAGAGGCCTCAGTGAGAGATTTCACTGATAATTTGACTGACATCCCTGCAGACACTGAGATTGCCAGCTTGCTAGTTCCAAAGAATCTCACCCAGGCTCAGGCATCTGCAGATTGAAAATATTACTTCCATGTCTGTGTTAAGGAGATTAACTGCCTCAAGCAGATTGGTGCATGGCAACTAGTTGAAAGGACCCCAGATATGATGATTCTATGTGGCCAATAGGTGTTCAACAAAAAGATTAATAATACAGGTAGAATTGAATGATATAAGATCTGCTGAGTAGTCTGCAGCAATTATCAAGAAAAGGATGTCAACTATTCAAAGACATTTGCACCAGTTGTATTAGCCTCTACCTCCTGAGCATTTATAACAATCTTGATATCCTGAGGATGACATGTTCTGCAGATTGACATGATTACAGCATTCTTAAATACCTGGCTTCTCATCAATGAATATATATATATGCATCAATCTGCTGGATTCTATCAGGGACACAATGATCTGGTATGTGAATTGATGCAGAGACTATATAGTCTGAAGCAAGCAGCACTACTATGATATAAGAAGCTGTGAAAAATGCTATTAGAAACAGACTTCTGTGTCAGTGTAAAGGGTTAAACTCTAAGAACTAGAGGCTAGTCCTCCTATATAACAAGGATGAATTGCTTGAGAAAGGGAAGAAAAGAATGAGATGAGAACTCAAGCTTAAGCAAGCTCACATAGCATGATCATGTGTGCATGTGCAAATGATGACTAGGCTGAGTTAGCCAGTCAGAGCAAATCTAGAGGTTCAATTCCTTATAATACTCCTCTTCTCTCTCTTTGTTGCAGGCCTTTACAACTATTTAAAGTCCTCTTTACATCTAATTTTGCCTGCTGAGAGGCCTCCCAAGTGTTCAAGACCTTCACTTTTTGTAGGAGACTCATGTCATTCCACATAAGCTCAGCTCAATCTACCCATTTAACAAGGTATTGCTTTTTCCTCTGATAGGTTTGTTCACTCTGAATTTCCTCAATCTCAAACTCAGATCCTTTCAGAGTCTCTATAGTGAGTGACTGCCAGTCAGTTTGTCTCTGACTAGGCAGGGAATCTGTCACTGCAGCATGTAGAAGCTTTACATTAAAGACATTGTGAATGTCAGGTGAGACATTCAGTCAGTAAGCATGAAATTCTATCTTTTCTAGCACAGTATATTGATTGTATTTCACATTCAGCTTCTTGCACAGATGATTAGTTCTCATGTTCTCTAAGCTCAATCAGATCTTATTTTCAGGTTGAAAGCTTGAAGCCAGGTCTCTTTGTCTATTTATGTATTTCTGTTGAGAATGCTGAGCATTCATTATTTTTACTTGAGCTCACTTCAACACTTCACAGACCTTCCTCATATAATCATCTGCAAACTCAATGAGATTATGTGACATTTCAACAGGAGGTGCATCAGCTATATCAATAGAGAAGATGTGAAAAAGATGCATTAAAAAGAATGAGCTCATGCTCATTGAGACAGCATCTCTATTATTGATGATCAGCTCTGCTAGAGATAGTCATTCACACCAGTCATCCTGTTGAAAGCTAATATACTTGTGTAGGTAGATTTTCAAGGTCTGATTCATTCACTCTGTAGCTCTGTCAGTCTTTGAGTGATAGACTGTGAAGAGTCATCTCTTAATGTCTAATTTCTCATACATCTGAGTTCAAAACATGCTTGTGAAAGCTGATCCTTGATCTGACACTATCATCTTAAAGATGTCATATTGAGAGATAATGTTGTGAAGAAACACTCTAGTCACTGTCTCTGCATCAGTTTTCTTAACTACTTTTAATATAATTCCCTTGGTCAATCTGTCTGTTATAATCATGATGTTCATGTATTCTTTAGAGCTCAGTAAGTTCATGATAAAGTTCATAGAAAGCTCCTGCCACATGCATTCAGAAATGAGAAGAGGCTTAAGTAGTCCCTGACATCAATCTCTTCATGTAGTGTTTAATCTGCAAAGATGACAGTTTCTGGTCATTCTTTTCACATCAGCAGCATAGCCTGACCAGTAGAACTTACATCTTAGAACTTCTGCTGTTTGCTCTCACCTGGGATGACCAGTAAGAGGTGAGTCATGAGCCCCATGCACTAACTTAGTTCAAAGAGGTTCAAAGTCTGGCACTCACTTATGATCTCAAAAGAGAAGCTTCTCATTCTTATTTAAAAAGCACTCAGAGACAGAGGCCTTAATGTTGAGTTCAGAAGAAAATCTGAATCTTCTCTCATGAAGAATTTGCTTCAGATGCTGTAGAATCTTATCATTTTTGTAAGTCTCATTTCACTGAGCTTGAAGAGACATCTCAAGTTCCACACTGGTAGCAGCCACTATTGGTTCCATTCCAGGTGTCAGTATATTAAACTTAAGTAGTTGAGCTTGCCTCTGCTTGATTCTCTCATCATCAGTGCTCTGTGACATGTCCTGCTCTCTTCATGATAGAGTGTCTGGTCCAGTGTTCAACTTCCCTGACTGGTAATCAATTTTGAAGTTGAATTGATAGAGAATATCCATCCAACATAGCTGTCTTTCATTTAGTCTGCATGTAGTCATGAAGTATTCTAGATTCTTATAATCTATGAGAATCTTGAATTCCTTTACACTTTGTAGCTCAGTATCTCATTTCTTTAAACACTCAATTATCACTAATAACTCCTTATCATGAGTCTTGTAGTTGCATTCCACAGGTGAATGCTTGCAAGAGAAGAAGACACATGAGTGTAGAATGCTCTGCTCATCATATTGTAGCAGCACTTCTCCTGAGATGTAATCTGAGGAGTTCATTTTCAATATAGTCTCACAGTCAGAGTCAAATTGAAGCAGGATTGGAGCAGAGATAAACATTGATTTTAGATACTTAAAAGCTTTCTCAGCCTTACTCATCCACAAAAAAGGAACATTCTTTTATGTAAGAATTATTAGTGAGGTTCTGATCTTTGAGAAATCTCTGATAAATTGTCTATAGAAATTGGCAAAGTCTAAAAATACTTGTATATCTTTAAGAGTAGTAGGTGTCACTCATTTCAAAACAGCTTTAATCTTCTCCAGATTCATTTGTATACTCTTGCTCACTTCAATGATGAATTCAAGATATTTTGTGCTGTTCATCTTGAACTCACTTTTTCTGATGTCTGCCTGCAGGCCTGCTTCTCATAGATGCATAAGCATCTTTTGTACATGCTTGTGATGCTCCCATAAGCTTTTTGAGGAAAATATCAAAATATCATCTAAATAGACTGAGCAGAAGTCATCCAGATATCCACATAATGCTCAGTTGATATATTTTTAAAATGTGCTTGGAGCATTGGCCAAATCAAAGAGTGTAACCAGCCACTTAAATAGCCCATATCTGGTTCTAAAGGCTGTCATCCACTTATCACCTTCTGTGATTTGAATCTTGTAAAAAGCTGCAATAATGTCCAGCTTAGTGAATCATTTAGCCTGTCCAATTCACTGTAGAGTCTCACTGATTAATGATAGAGGATATCAATCCTTTCAGGTGATTTTGTTAAAAGCTTGATAGTTCACACAGAATCTTAGCCCACCCCCAGACTTCTTCACAAATAGTATGAGAGTGGCCATATAGGAGTTACTCACTTTAATAAAACTTTTATCTAAATAATCTGTAATAGTCTTTTACAAAGTCAATAGTTCCTCTTGAGACATATTATATAACAGGCCTCAATGAGGTTGTTCTGCACTACCATCAGCCTTTTTAATCAGTTCAATCTCATGATCTCTACCTGGGCCACAAAGTGGGGATAAAGTGTCAGTGGCTTCCTTATCAAATATGTCTAAAAACTCATGATAATGTTCAGATAGCTTTTCTTTAGAGTCAATCTTTGATTTCACTTCCAGAGTCTTTTGAATGTTGGTCAAACTGACAGTGAAGATCTTGATGTTTCACTTCTCTTAAGTACTTGCAAGTCTAGATAAGCTTACAGCAGAGATGAGAATCATATCAGCTTTTGCATTTGAACTAGACTCTATCTCTATGCCACTCTCTTCAAATCTCACAATTCTTTGATGAGGGATTATGGTCACCTTTTGCTGGGCCAGCCAGGGGTCACCTAGATACATATCATGATCATGTAACTCATTCACCACATAGAGAAAGACCTGTTCAGTTACATGACTACCTATATCAATTCAAATGCCAGTCACTATGCTTGTAGAGAGTCCTATGGAGTCTTCAAAGCTGGTCATTTTAACAGGGAGAATTTTAATGCACAGAAGCTTATGCTTGTTAACATAGAATTGAGAAATAAGATCATAGACATTACATTTACTGTCTATCATTGCTATAGTCAAAAAGGTATTATCTACTAGAGCATTGACAGTGAAGGGTTTGAATATCATCTTAGATTTAAATCTTCTCCATTGCTTTCTCATAAGCTTCTTATTTTGCTTCTTTTAGTGTCTTTTGATTGAAGCTACTCTTTTCTCAAATCCTCACTCATATTCATATCATTGTCATTCAGTACTGACTTAGGGATCATCTTAGCTATCATGGGGGTAGCAGAGCATCTGAGAGGTTTGAACAGACAGCTCTTAATCATATGATCTCTGACTCTGCATCTCAGGCACAGGCCTTGCTCTCTTTATCAATTAACCTCTGTCTGATTTATCAATTTGATGTGATGAGCACTTGAGGTCACAACATCAGAAGAGAGATCCATCAGATCATCAGTAGAAGCTTGAGATCAGTTTCATCAGTCAAGAACAGTATGACAAAGTAGAGAGTGTAGATTAGATGTTATATGATCTGAAGAAGATCTGCTCTCATGACATTTAGATCACTGCCTTAAAGTCTTAAGCTCAGAGAGTTGATGATCAATTAATCTAAGCTTCTTGTAGTAATTCTTATAGAGAGATGATTCTCTTACACTCATCATGTCTTCCTTCAGCTCCATGCTTAGAGTGGATTTCAAATACCTCTTTTTAATATGATCATTTCATCTATGACCACCAGCTTCTAGCAATAGCTGATTAAATTCAGACAGAAAGTCAAAGAGAGCTCTTCTACTCTGTCATAAATTGTTGAGCTTTTGCATAGTCTTTTTCTGTCATGCAGAATCACTAAAGAATATGCATGTCTGCTTCAGTAAGCTCTCTACTGTGAAGTTGATCTTGTTCTTATTATTCTCAACTCAGAAGTAAATTCAAGCTGCTGCCATTTCTTTTAGTCTTGAGTACACATATCAAGTATATTCCTCATTATTATCTAAAGCTTTTCCATTGACCTTAAGTTTTGATTGAAGCTTTAGCTCTCACTGAGAATAGTGCTTCAGATTAGAATCATCATACTTCTTGCAGTTCAGTAGCTTGGTCTTTGATCTTCTGACTACAATAAGTGGTTGTGAGTTCAATTAATGAAGGATTGATGTTGAGATGTTCAAAGCTTGTTGTAGATTAGCTATTTCAGCTTGCTGAGCTGCTATTAAATTTCTGTTCTCACACTGAACCTGTTCCTGCTGTTGAAGAAAGGCCATCCATTGTTGTTCAAAGCTGCTGGGGGTGTCTCTGCTCATTGCTTCATATTGATTCATTTATGTATTTGTTGTACAAGTCTGTCACTTTATCTCATTCAGCTAGACATTTTCAATGTTGCTCATTTGTTTGTTAGCATGATTGCTAACCCAGTCTATTCATATACCAGTGCTATCACTGAACTTCATGATGCTAGATTTAAGGCTCTCAATAGTCTATCATATGTCAGCATGTTTGCTGAGCTTTATGATACAGGATTAAAGCTTCCAGTGGCCTATCAATTAAAGGAGTGAAGCAATTCATAATGTAAAGGGTTAAGCTCTAAGAACTAGAGGCTAGTCCTCCTATATAACAAGGATGAATTGCTTGAGAAAGGGAAGAAAAGAATGAGATGAGAACTCAAGCTTAAGCAAGCTCGCGTAGCATGATCACGTGTGCACATGCAAATGATGGCTAGGCTGAGTCAGCCAGCCAGAGCAAATCTACAGGTTCAACCCCTTATAGTCAGTCCTCATGACACTGGTTTTTTCATAAATGATGTCCGCAAGGTCTATATAATCATTTACATGAATGATGTTCACCTATATGGTCTGAATATATCAGATATTGAATGGACAAAAGCCCAGATCACTGCTAATTATGAGATCAAAAATGTGAGTGTTAGGCTCAGCGTCCGACCGAGCCCGACCGAAGGCCGGTGCCCGGTTAGACTCGACGTCGGATTAAGCTCAGCGCCCGATTAGGCCTAACCCACATCATGTGACCATGCGACCATGCGGGTCGCTCGATTAGGCCTAATCCATATCATGTGACCACATGATCATGCAGGTGGTTATAATCCACGCAGGCCCCCAGCACCCCCTTTCATCCCCTCAAGCTTAGTATTTCATTATATAGCAGTTAGCAACACAGAGAGTCTTTCTTCTTATGCAGCTCACATTCACTCTCTAACACAATACTAAGCTTCCCTTCTACCTTCTCACTCAGGTTTCAGCAGAAAACTTGAGTGCCTCAGTTGAATTAGAACCTGCTAGTTCAGAGTCTGACAACATGTCAGATCAACTGCTAAGACAACAGCACTGTTGAAGACAACAGCTCAATCCAACATCAGATGGTCACCACAGGCTCCCAACCTCCTGGAAGGGGCTGAAAGGACTGGTGATACCTTCTAACAAGATCAACTGATCAATCACATGTCTCAATTGAGAAATTCAGAGAGGCAATCCACTCAGACAGTGACCATGTTTATAATGAGTTGATGATGATCTTTGATGACATCTTTGATGATGAAAAAACATTAAGAGATACAGTCACATGTCTGAGAATGAAATGAGACAACACTACTAATCAGGCTGCTGTCAAGCAAAGTCAGATTGATGAGCTAATTGCTGAATGTGATGAACTTAGTCACATTCTGATCCACATGACAGTCAGCAACCAAGCAGCAAGTTGAGATGTCACTCTCTCTGAGACTGCCAGGAGATCTGTCAACATTGATGATCTAAAACATCTCACTGACAGCAAGGAGCTGAAATTTGAACACTGACTCTTCTAGATGAAGAACAAGCTCTGAGAGAATGTCAACCACTACTCTACTGAACACATGAGAATAGTGTACATTGAAAACTGAACTGATGGGGACACAGCATATTACATTGCACTCTGTATGAAAGAGAACCACCCTGAGCAATATCAAACTGCAGAAGAGATGTTTGAGCATCTCAAGTCAATATATGAGAATGCTAACAAGCTGCAAAATGTCAAGAGTGATTATCACAAGCTGATTATGTGCAATGAGAATAATTATCATGAATTTATCACAAAATTTTTACATCTGACAGAGGAGGTCAAGATTATCAGGAAGAACTATAAGACAGACTTCAATGACAAGCTGTTCTTTGATCTTCAGAAGATGATAGCAGTAGTTAATGCAATCACTGATACATATGCTGAGTTTCAGAAAATCTGTGCACAGGCAGCTCACACTCTTCAGACAATCAATGTCACTCAGAAATCAAAGAGCTCATGAGAAAATGAGTCTAATATCTTCAAGCAGAACATTCTGCAGACTGTCAACAGTCAAACACTCTCCAGCATCTCTACAACAAAATTCTCTACTGTGAAGAAGGCCTTGAGCTTTCATCTGAATATTCAGTGCTACTACTGTAAGGAAAAAGATCACATTGCCAGAAACTGCCCTGCAAAGCAGAAGTTCCAGCAGGTGATTACTGAGCTCACAGAAAATGATGTCTCTGAGTCTTCAGCAGATTCAGAAAAAGAATGAATCTGAGAGAAGACTCCACCTCAGATAGTTCAATAGTCTGTGAGAGATTTGAGATGAAGGACTTGATTGAGAGGAAAAGCTTTAATGTATCAATCAAATTAGTCTACAATAGAATTGCTACTTCTACAAATTCTCTTACTGATACTGAAGCAAATGGAGCAAATTTTATTGATACCTGATATGCCATAGAATTGACAAGATTCTTTGATAGGAAGTTTCAAGAACTCTCATTCAAATGCTGCATGAAGGGATACAATGATGCCTCTGGTGAGATGATAGACTGCACATTGACTCTAAACCTCTGGGTGGATGACTGGAGATTTCAGAATGTCTCTCTGCTGATAACAGACCTAGGCCAGCACCCTGTCATCCTGAGACAGAAGTGGTTGACAGCACAGAATATATGGCTTGATGTTAAAAATCAACATCTGGTTTGGCTGAGTGAACAGTCTATCCCTGAACAGGTGATGGAGCTGATGTTGAAGATAGTACTCTGGTCAGTACTGAAGTACCCAGACCCCAAGCCTGAGCATCAGATGAATGTGAAATGAAGAGAGATCAAGCTGAATGAGGAGATCAGACAGGAGCATCAGACTCAGCTCCACAGATTGAAAGGGACCAGCTCAGTTGTGATGTCTGAGATGAGGCAGAGGCTGACCTGGGAGAAGACAGCATCATAGATGATGAATATGAACTTCATTGAGACTGCTTTCTTTCATGATTATATGAAGAACAAGAAGTCAATAGTCTTCATAACCAGTCTGTATGAAATTGATAAACAGCTTGAGAAGAAGCAGGGTTTAGTGGGAGCTGAGAATGAGTCTGATGAGAAGCTGATCAGCAACTTACCAGAATGATTGAAAGACTGAGAGGACTGCTTCTCAAAGAAAGCATCAGATGAACTGCCCCCCCTACAGAAGAATGTTGATTTTAAAATATAGCTTCAGTCTGATGTTGACCTCACCCAGGACATTGGACATGCACCTCTATATAAGATGAATCTAGAGGAACTAGAGGCAGTGAAGACCTATCTTGAAGTCAATCTAGCAAAGGGTTTCATCACCTCAAGTTCAGTCCTCTACACCTCCTCAATCCTGATTGTCTGTAGTGAGAAGAAGCTATGATTCTGTGTTGACTTTCACAAGCTGAATGCTATAATCAAATGAGATCAGTATTTCTTGCTTCTGATAGATGAGCTGATGAACTGACTCAATGAGGTGAAATACTTTACAAAGTTGGACATTTGGCAGGGGTTCCATCACATTCAAATGAACTCTGAGTCTGAGGACCTGATCATCTTTAGAACCTGCTATGAGATCTATAAATATCAGGTGGTCCCCTTTGGCCTTACAAACACCCCTGCCTGCTTTCAATGATTTGTTAACAATATCTTCTTTGACTATCTGAATAAGTTTATGACAGCATTCATGGATGATCTTCTAATCTATAGCAAGAATCTGGAGGAGCACAAGCAGCAGGTAAACTCAGTGCTAGACTGACTAAAGACAGTGAGTTTGCAAGCCAGCATCCAGAAATGTGAGTTTGCAGTTCAGAGGACAAAATACCTAGAGTTCATCATCAGTACAGAAGAGATTGAGGCAGACTCAGAGAAGACAGCTGTCATTGTGAGATGGCAGGCCCTCATCACAGTCAAAGAAGTTCAGTCATTTCTAGGATTTGGCAATTTCTATCAACAATTCATAAGGAACTACAGCTGAATCACAAAGCCACTGTATCAATTGACAAAGAAGACTATCTTATTTGTGTGAACATCAGAATGCAAATCAGTCTTTGAAAAACTGAAGAGACAGCTGATGGAGGCTCCAACACTGCATTACTATGACTCTGAGCAGGAGACTTGTATTAAGACTGACATCTCTGATGAAGTAGTGGCTGAGATACTAAGTCAAAGATTTAAAAATGATCTTTGACACTCAGTAGTCTTCTATTCAAAGACAATGAATGATGCAGAGCTTAATTATGAAGTTCATGATAAGAAAATGCTGGCAGTAGTCCAGGTCTTACAAGAATGACAGACAGAGCTTGAGGAACTACAACAGAAGGAACAATTCAAGATTCTCACTGATCATCACACACTGGAATACTTCATGACTATCAAGAAGCTGAATGCATGTCAAGTTTGCTGGGCAGAGTTCCTCTCTCATTTCTACTTTGAGATCAAGTATCAATCAGACAAGGTCAATCTGCTAGCAGACACACTGAGCAGGTCTGAGCAGGTTAGAAGGCAACAGAATGACTATATGCAGATTCTCCTAGAATCAGAGACTCTTGACTCTCAGATCACTTCCTCTACAGACATTGCTAGCATCAACTCCTCAGAGAAAGAGAGCATTGCTGAATGCATAGTGTCTATAAACAAGATAGTCATCTCAATTGAGCCTCTGTGGCAGCAGGCAGATGATGAGAATAGTCTCTATACAATGAAGGACAATGTGCTATGGTACAATGAAAGACTAGTGATGCTTGTTCAGAAAAAGAAAACTCTGATAGCCAAGCTACTGCAGGAAATTCATAATCAAGCTTCAACAGCACATCCTGAAGGACAAAAGACTCTGATTCTGATGCAATCATACTATTGATGAGCCACCTGGCAGACAGATGTTCTACACTATATTCAGAACTGTCATGTGTGCTGAATCAGTAAAATTTCAAGAGATAAGACTTCTGATTTGCTAAAGTCATTATCAATACCAGAACAGACATGACAGCATATTGCAATGAACTTCATGAATGTGCTGAAAAGCAAAACAGATTATGATGTCATTTTGATCATAGTATGTCAGCTAAGCAAGAAGACAATCTTCATTTCAATCACTCAGAGAGTTACAGCCCAGGAGCTGATCTGACTATTCATTCAATTCTACTATTCATACAATGAGGTGCCTGACTCAATTGTCTCTGACCAAGGCCCTCAGTTCATATCAAGCTTTTGAGATGAGTTTACACAGATTCTGAGCATAAAACTGAAACTCTCAACAGCACATCATGCACAAACTGATGGACAGACAGAAGTGATGAATCAATACATTATCATCTGTCTTCATCTCTATGTCAGTTACTATCAAGATGACTGAGATGAGTGACTGCTCATTATAGATCATGCCTCTGCAGCTATCTCAAACACTTTCACAGAAATCTCTCTCTTTCTCACAGCAAATGAATATGAACTCTGAATGTCATTTGACTGACAATCACTGACAGAGAAATTGAACATGAATGAGAAAAGAAATCAAGAAGCAGCAAGGAGCTTCATTCATTAAATGAGAGAGATCTGAAATCAGATGAGTAAAGACATAAAGACAGCACAGAAACAGATGAAGAGGCAGACTGACAAGCATCATTGAGAGTCTGACTTTGCAGTAGAAGATTTTGTTTATCTAACATTGAAATCATACAAGATGAATCAATCAAGCTGTAAACTGGCAGAGCAGAATGTCAGCTCCTTCAGAATCCTGAAAAAGATGAGCAATGCCTACAAACTGGACCTCTTCATAACAATGAAGATTCATTCAATCTTCTTCCCAGACAAGCTATGCAAGGACTCCAGAGACTCTCTACCTGGCCAGACTATCAGACCACCAGACTCAATTGAAATAGATGGTGAGAATGAATGGGAAATAGATCATATACTGACCAGTAGAATAAGCTGGAGCAAGCTGCAGTATCAGGTGCACTGAAAGGGGTTTGATGAGAATTCTTCATGATACCTCACTCACAACTTCAAAGGATCACCACACATCATACACGACTTCCATGAGGCTAACCCTACAAAAGCTGGACCCTCAAGGTGACTAGATGAGTGGCTGAAGGCATGGGAGACAGACAGCTACCTGAAGGATGAGGTTGATGATGACCTACCGGCATGAGGACATGCCTGCCCCTAGACTGGGGGGTGATGTTAGGCTCAGCGTCCGACTGAGCCCGACCGAAGGCCAGTGCCCGGTTAGACTCGACGTCAGATTAAGCTCGGCGCCTGATTAGGCCTAACCCACATCACATGACCATGCGACCATGCGGGTCACTTGATTAGGCCTAATCCATATCACATGACCACACGACCATGCAGGTGGTTATAATCCACGCAGGCCCCCAGCACCCCCTTTCATCCCCTCAAGCTTAGTATTTCATTATATAGCAGTTAGCAACGCAGAGAGTCTTTCTTCTTATGCAGCTCGCATTCACTCCCTAACAGTGAGCAAATTGAACTGGTATTTGAGAATGAAGATTGATTGAGATGCTGAATCTTTATCACTGTCCTAGCCACTGTTCATAAAGAACCTGCTTGAGGAATTCTCAATGAATGACTGCCACCCAACATCCTCCTCTATGGAGGAGAATGTTGATTTCATGAGTGATAATGAAGAACTGATTGCTTATACAGTGGAATTTACATTATATTTCTATCAATCAGAGATTGACTCTCTGCAATATCTCACTGCCAACACATGCTCTGATATAAGCTTTGTCACTGGCTTCCTAGAGAGATTCAGCTCTCACTCTATCTTGAAGAATTGAGTGACATTCAAGTAAATTCTTAGATATCTACAAGACACATCTGACATAGATGTGTCCTATTGAAAAGACATAGATATAGAATCTGTGGCATTTGCTAATGCTGATTGAGCAGGCTGTGATTCAGACTCCCACTCCATCACTGAATATGTCATTTATATAGTAGAAGGTCCTGTTGCTTGGTGAAGCAGTGAGCAGACAGGTGTTTCAAAATCATCTACTAAGACTGAATATATTACATTCTTAGAGACTGTCTATGAGCTTGTCTGTCTCTGGAAATTGCTGAAGGATGCTAACTTCATGCCATCTCAGCTCAATAATCTTGATGATAATGACAGCTTGATCAAATTACCAGCTAATAAGCTAGCATATACAATTCAGGCAGATAATAAATTGGCAATTGAACTGGTCAAAAGTGAGACTATTCCACACTGATCTAAGCATATAGAGGTCTGCTTCCATACTCTTCAGGATCTTATCTGCAAGAACAAGATCTTGATTGATTACATTCTGTCTGCTGAGAATGCAGCAGACAGGCTGACCAAGCCACTTGAGGTGACTAGATACATCCTATGATGGCAGATATTAGAAGACACAGTAAACAGGCAGAAATGATTATATGGAGGAAATGACTGGTTTTTCAACAATATGGGTTTTCCAGTCAAATTATGTACTGATACCTAGCTACAGGCTATTTTTTGTATGTAATCTTGAGTACAGTTACATCAGTGAGTGGGGGTGTCAGGCCTATCCGCCTTCTTACGTAATCCGCACTGTATATAACTTCCGCGTAGCTAGCGATCGCTACATAATCAATCAAGCAATCTATCCTTCACAAACACATCATGTAACATCCTATCAAAACTTTCCATTCCAGTTCTGTTACGGCTCATTTTCACACCTATTTTTTCAACACGCCAATTCAATCCCGCAGTTGCTCTTCTGCTGCATACAATCTTATTTTTCTCATCGCACTCCTTTAAACATGCCAATCTGCAGTTGTTGCATGTCATCACACTCATTGAATATGTAAGTTGGGAGAAAGAAATAGTGGCGGAACACAGAGCTTGCTTTCAACGGGCTGTCGAGAATCTGCCTTCAGCTAGCTAGCTTCTGGCCAGGAGAAAGGCGGCGGCAAGTTACCGTAGAGCTAATTTCATTTCCCATCATTGCGGTATGAAAAGGGACATTACTGTCTAGCGGGAAGGATATTCAGCCGGGCAGGCTTTCCAGATATCACGTGTATATCTAGTGGTGGATTATGGCAACATCAATTTTGACATTATGACTGCTGTGAAAACTTTGATCAAATTCAGCATCATGTATCTAGGTCTGCACAAAGACTGCGTCCAGATTCTCCTCAGACTGCAAGAAACCATGTAGATAACAAGAACTCACCTTGAATCTGAAAAGTAATACCTGGTGGTAGGTTCTTCAAACAGCGATCATATTTGAAGTTCAAATTTTGATGGGGTGTGACACCCAAAATATATATATATATATATTAATTATATACAAAGAGAAGAGAAGACTGCAGCACCGCTGTGAGCATATCAGAACGCTGCAATCCCGATATGGGTCTATTATTCAGGGGTAATGGCAACAATCAAACCTGCTATAAATACAAATGTTAAACAAACACCTCTTTCTTCCCTCTGGTTCCCCCATCACATAGATTAGAAGGTAATATATTAAATAAGAGAGCCATTTCACGGAAGAATCATAGACACTGTTGTATACACATCTCACAGTGCAAGGCTTCGCTCGTCGGAATTATGGACGGATTTGATGCCGCCAGAGAGTAAACTGTCCATTCGCTATTAAGACCCCGATTACTGTGTTTTCCGCTTGCCTACTTTCTGGTTTAGGAATTGAACAGCATGAGACATGATACCCATACTCTTAGTCAGATAATCTATGAATTACCGTCAGTTTCCCCCGCTGCGAGCGAAAGATGGTACGGGATTCTGAGAACTTTCTTACAAGAAGGGATAACAATCCAGATGAAGTTCATGAAGAAGAAGTAGCCCCAGAAATAATATGCTTCTGGTCTGCAATAACTCAGTCCATTGTGGTAATGGTCGAACATGCTCGTGGCATAGTACAGGATGTCACCATAGATCTCGCCAATTGACACGATCAGTTGAAGGGGGTGGCGGAGAGGATGTTCGCTCGCGATCAGATATACAAGGATGAAGGAAAGGGATCCCCAGAGAATCTATAATTGCACCCGTTAACCACCACTGCGATTGATGGATACATCCAATATCTCAGAGGAGCAAGACAGGCAACGGAGCAACACACCGCCGTAATTGTTTCCATACACAGGACGAACGGGTCAGAGGTTAAATATCGGGAATCCGAGAGCGAATATTCTTTCCAAAGCTGTCCAAAGAAATCCTGCGCCAGCGCCATGCGAGTGTGGTTGATGACGAAATAACCCTCGAAAAACAGATGAATACTTCCAGCTGTGACGATTTAATATTAGCAATATATCCTCAAAAGTGATTGCTCCATATGCGCTGTGCATCTACATACTAAAAATAAACCATAAAATTGCCAACTTATCGGCCCTCCCCAGTTTCGGCGTTACGAAAGACAGGACGACCGATGTGAATCCCAGAATAAAGGCCCATCCTGCAGCGAATGCGAAGATAAGGGTCAAAGTAGACCATTCGTTGGCGATGTACCCAACGAGCTCTGCCTCAGGGGGGTAGTAAGGGTGACGAGGAATAGAAAGAGTAGAATTGGACATCTTCTTGCTGATCCAACGAACGATGAAGGGAGGGAAAGGTGACAACGGCCAAAAATGTCGTCCGTTAATTTGATAAATACTGATCTAGTGCGAAATCCGGGGAAATATGCTTCGAGGTGCGTGGCCGAAGATAACATGTGTGCGTGGACGTAGCAAAGGTCGCGCAAGACGATAATAATTTCCAACTTCAATCCTCTCCACAGCCACCGCATATTGTTGTTGGATTTTCCACGAACTTCTTCAACCACGTTGCATGCTGCGGCACAGACAACGCCCTATGGAATCTGCGATCTCGAACCTGCATCTCTACATTCATGGCGTCAGATAGGAGGAGCGTTAGAGCTACCAGACCTGACGTTACTGTATTCCCAGAAGCGCCGCCTCGTATTGCGGCACTCTTCCTCATATGCTTTGACATCAAGGCCGGGTGAGTAAAACAGACTCCGTAGGATAGAGAGGCAGCCCGGATACAATTGATCTACATGATGTACTGATGATGGCAATTTGTTATTTACTTGTAGTTATGCGATAAAATGGAAACGGTCTAATCCAGATGGTATGTCAGAGTCGCCGCTATTCCATCGTCGCAGCGACTAATAAATGCATGACAGTTGTGCTGGAAAACGTTGTTGAATACAAATCCCTTCCTTCCGGCCTACACAATGTTAGGGAAGACCTTATGTATGCCGATCTTTCAGGTCCTAGCCATATGCATTTTCTTATAGTTGGCTCCGTAGATACTTCGTCGACGACCAACATGCCGGTATCAGTGCATTTATCAACCATCCCGCAGCCGAGTCCCAAAGGAATGCCCTGATGATGGCAGTTGGCGTTTTGGTTCCACTCAGCTATGGCAGATTGGGGAAGGCCTGGAGGCATGCGGCGAAACTTAAGGAATTAGCCAGGTACGGCTTAAGACCAAATGTTGCTGTAATCAAGTGGTCACTCACCCAAATGGTTCTACAACAGGAGCTTCGCGGATGACCCTGATAATATGGAACCTTTGTCGGCGTACTGGGAAATGTATCAGTTCTCTGACGAGGTTAATTCTTCCTCCGATTCTCCCTTAGGCTCCGTCGCGAGCTTGAAAACACCATTTCGTGAGGGATACACCAGACAGCGAGCACTCAGCGATGCCACGGCACTAATGAGTTCGAAGCAATCACTCGCTCCCTATCATCCCGCCTCGTCTCTTCCAGATTTTATGAACACTTTTGGACCCTTGGTTTTCCAATTATATAGAGCAGCTTTACTACGAAAACGAATTCTTTTCGTTGGGGAGGCCCCCGTGGAAGAATCGTGTAATTTCGGTAGGGCCCCCTATCCTAACCCAAAGGTATTGCTCGACAGCTAACATCCAAACCAAAGTTTATGATTTATCCCTTCTGTCCTCCCTTCCTCAGTCACTAGCCCCTCTTCTTCCATCTACCGCTCTGCCATCTCTTAGACCTCGCCCAATGTTCAGTATTGGCATTCACGACATGCCGTATCTATTATCATTACCCAGCCCGTCCATCTCGGATCCCGATGGCTGCTGGATTGCATGTACTACTGACCGGGTTCTGAGTCTCAAACCTGAGATATATGATGTCCTCGTAAACTTACCACCTGCTTATACTAAACATGCAACCTCAAAAATTTACCCTAAAATACAGCTCTCATCACCACTGTCCACAGATAACGGTCATGAAAAGCCTATAACCTTAAAGGCAACCCAGCGAGA
Source organism: Paracoccidioides lutzii (assembly GCF_000150705.2). NCBI lineage: Eukaryota > Fungi > Ascomycota > Eurotiomycetes > Onygenales > Ajellomycetaceae > Paracoccidioides > Paracoccidioides lutzii. The sequence continues at coordinate 1,129,784 of NW_015440950.1, read as the reverse complement.
TGCACGTCGATATGTAACCCTTAGGAGTGGCCTTCACGAACTTTCTCGGTTCGACTCTGCCTCTAGCATGGGTGATGAAGATGATTCAGACAATGCTTCCACATTCTCCTCTAGCTCCATTGTCGAACCTGTCTCTTGGCCACTTCTCGCGTACACCTCCTTCATCTGGTGGGCTTCCGCTGGTGAAAAGCGTGAAGTCGCCTCTGAAGGAGAAAATGAACAGGATTCCCGGTTGCTGCTAATGGACAACGAAAACACACCCAACCCCACCTATCCAAGCAACCTGAGCCGTCGCGGTAGCATAGCCTTAGCAGACCAGACCAGCCATCAACCACGAGAGATAGCCCTGATAACGTATTTCCGCCGCCTAACAACCCAGATATTCACAGTCATTTCAGACGTCATCGCCCGCCAGGACGAAAACTCAGCCGACGCCGATCAAGAGTATTTTAACTACGAACAGACAGGGGCGGATGCTTGCAGCAGTGATATGGATGAACACACTGCAGCACCCAACGCGTCAACTTCCTCTCTAAATGAACCGCTCCTCCATTCATCGCCTAGCAACGATTCACCCGATGATGACGAAATCGTCACCATTACATCCAGTGACATGACGGAGATGGGTCTGGATGCGTGGAGTGCATCGGATCGTGCATTCGTCGAAGAACTTGTTCAGGTGTGGTGGGGGCGCAAAGCACAGGTGCATGGCGCCAGAATTAGCTGTTGTGGCCTTCAGATTCTTTAGGCGGAAGTGATATATGGAAGGTAATATGTTTACGTATTTTTTGATGGATGGATTCGGTGATGGGTATTGAATGTATTTTAGATGGCGTTGTCACCCTTTGTCAAGGTGAGGGACCTTTGGCCAAGTTTAGTGAGGATGAGTCTCATCATCCGGCTCGCCCTTGTGCAGATATTTGTTTAATTTATATATGCTAAAATATTGAATGGCATATACGTGACAATTTTAACAAATAGCCAACGTACAGAAAATTCCCATTCGCTCCATGTTTCGGTGTATTGGAACTTGGATGTTTCTCATAATGTTCTGCCAATATTATTTTCGAGATGATCCTTCTATCTGCACCCCGCTTTCCTCCGCCGCAAATTCCAGTTCCTTTTGAAAGGATAGCAGCGAATTAACCTGGTACTTAAATTTGAAGAAAATAATGCAGACTCCCAAATTTTTTGAGTGCCAGCATCTGGAGAATATGTATTGCACACATACCTATATCCTCTAGCAGTGCATAGTTGTGCATTCTAGCCATACTTATCTATAACCCTGCCGATCGTATTAAACAAATCCAAGTGTGACAGGAACAAAAGAATTTATGGCATAAACACCAAACATATATATATAGAGCAAAAGGAAGCAAGCTGCTAGAAGTGATGAAGCTCCCAACCCCGAAAACAATGAACTTATTTTGCACGCTAAGTTACATCACAATAAATACGTGTGGTTTCAGAAGGCCAAACTTACGCGGATTCAAGTATTCGGAAGTGGAGAAGGAGAGGTGGCCGAGCGCGGTGGAGAAAGTATAGGAACTTCGCAGGAAAGATTGTAGCATGGTGGGGATGAAGATGACGCACACCCAACGCCCATGAAGAAGACACTCAAATCAAAGTAATAGAATTAAACGATGACAAAAGGTATCTGAACGCAAGACATCAAAAGACTAGAAAGAATAGAGAAATGTAAAACAAAATAATAACTGGATATCGCGGGTGATGCTTTTGGCCGACGACAATTAAAAAAAAAGAAAAAGGAAAGGAAAAGTGAATATGAAAAAACTTCCCCACAATAGATATGGTTCTCAATACCTGCTGCCAATAGGCGCACTGAAATCTCTTTTAACCACCCGGCTGGCTGGCCTACTACCCGTCATCGTCTCCATTCCAGGAGTCCTTCGGGACCCACTCATAGGGGTCGTACTCGAATTTGCAATTCGGGATCGAGAACGTGAAAAGGAGCGAGAAGGGGCATCATTCGCACTAGCAGACCTCTTCAGTGATTGTGCACGGTTCCTTCTTGCGCGTATCTGTGCCAGTGCTTCTTCTCGTGTGATAGGGGTTCCAAGGATAGGGCAGTTCGCATTCGAAATGTAATCGTCAGGTTGGATTGGGACAGTTTTTGTAGCAGATACTGTCACAGACTCTGACATGTTCGGCGTTCGAGCGTCAGCATGTTCCACCCTTGCTGGAAATTGGGCTGTTTCGATGTGCAGGTTTCGAGGAAAGGAGCGGGAGGAACTTGCCGGTTCGAGGGGAGCCGGAGGTTGTGGTGATTGTTGTGCAATGGGGTGGGGAGGGTAATGAACTTGGTGTGGAAGTTCCATTTGTTGTTCAAGTTGTCTGAGTTCTTTCATTTCAATCTCTGGGGTTTTGTAGCACTGGAAAATGGCTGGCAAAGGCGAATGTTCCCGACTAATTATTTGCTGGTGAACGGATCGTTCTGCACCAGGGTTATTTTGAGTTTTTGAGGGCGAAACAGCTTTAAAAGTTCCAGTATGTGGACAAAACGCCATTTCAGGCTCCGTAGCTTGCAATTCCGTTGGAATGGTGTCATTTGCAAAATCAGTTGAAGGGGGCCGAGGAATAGGGGATGGTCTTTGATTTCTAGTTTCAACCTCTTGAGAAGGACCAGGGTTGTTTGGAAACAGGTGGGCGCCTTTTTCTTCTGTTGTTCGATTCATATTTTCCCATTCGGTATCGTGTATATATTTGACTCCTTGCATTTCTGCTAGACGACAAGAGCACCGGTGAAACTGGCACTCCATCTTGAGGAAGTGCACCATATCCTCTGCTTTCAAACGCAAACGCTTTTCCCATTCGATGCCCTCCTTCAACTCCCTGAGAAGACAATCATTTTCAGTGGATAGTTCGGGATCCTCGTTTTCTTTAGAGGAAGTGCGCCGCAAAGTCTTGATTTTGAGTGGGGAACCTATCCGGGGACTTGTTATTTGGTTAATACCGCTTGTGCGGTTACTTAAATGTCCAGACTCCAGCATTTGGTCTCGTTTTAACCGGATTGACTTTGGAGAACATATACCCATGTCCCTCTCTGCCAAAGGAGTCCTGGGGTTGGACGGTTCTCTCATTTCCTCCGCCCTTGCCTCCAATATATCTGATTGATTATCGGGTTCAAAAGAGCGGTTTTTCTCCTTCAATATTTCCAGTTCTTCCGTTAGCCCAGCTAATGCGTATGCACGTTCAGAGGCTTCCTGTGTCGCCTTCTCCTTTGCCTCTCTCTCGCACCTAACTTCCTCTTTTAAAGCTTTTACCTCGCCTCTTGATGACTTAAGTTCTTCTTGAGCCTTTACTAGCGCTGATCCAGCCCGGAACGCTTCTTTCCTTGCTCTTCTGACTTCTTTTTCGAACACTGCCCGTTCATGAGCTTGTCTCTCCTTCAGAGAATGTAGTTCCTCCATTAAAGATTCAAGTCGTTCGCTGACTTTGCGTTCTCGTAAATTGGCCTCTGATAGCTCGACCATCGTGGCTTGAAGGGACGCTTCGGCCTCTTCCCGTCCTAATATGGCTCTGTGAAGAGCAGCCGATGTGGTGGAAGAAGGATGAGAGTGAGCTGGGGTGCTGGCTCTCGAGAGATTGTTGAGAAAAGCCACTTTCGCTTGCACATCTGAATTCGTCCGCATGTGTTTTTGCTGAAGGGGAGAGAGCTCCAATGCATGTAGTGGCGCTCCATTCATTTTCTGCTGATTGATGCGATCAGGAGAGACAGGACGCAAGGGCGTTCCTGACGACTGTTGAACTTTCAGGGGAATGGACTCCATAGCTGAAGGTAGGACGTCAGATCGAGGAGGATTGTTTGTGCTCTCCGAGAGCATTATGTATGACAACACTATTGAAGCGAGCAAGCGCTGGGTTCGGAATGTGGCGTGAAAATTGTGATGTTGCCTTGGGATGTTGACGGAGCACAGGTTGCACTCCGAGTCCAAGGTTGCTGGGGCAACGGAGCCACTTTACCCTTCTGGGACGAAATGGCACGTGATATCGGAATAACTCCAAAGCCAGGAACATTCGAATTCAATCAGAATTCAACCAACGTCCTTTGAAGTTTAACATTGAAATACTGTAGTGCAATGGGCAATTTTTCCCGTCATTTATTGTCATCTTTTGGACCAGAGCTCAATGATATCCTTTCACTACACTCAGACACTGACATATAGCCACCGATTCTTGCGCAATCTCTTTATTGCTTCGTTTTTGGTTGTGGCAAATCCCGAAGAATCATGGAGGCAAATTGATGCCCGCAAATAGCAGCTTATACCGTTAATTTTAAGCATAACATATAAGTAAATTGGAGGATTGTCTGCATTACTCTTCTATAATAATGCATGAGATTGTAACCCTACAGCTTGGTCAGCGAAGTAACTATCTCGCGACTCATTTTTGGAACTTCCAAGTATGGCGCTTTAATCTTCCTTAACGTGGTCCTGTACTAACCTCACCGTCAGGAATCATATTTTACATATTCCGCAGATGAGTTGTCCCCTGTGGACCATGACATCCATTTCCGTCCAGGGATTGGCGCAGACGGATCGGAGACCTTCACTCCCAGGACAGTGATCTACGATCTTAAGGGAGGATTTGGGACGCTTCAGAAATACAATGCACTTTATGAGATAGAAGCAGAGCCCAAGTTATCCAGGGGTTTATGGTAAGAAGCACTTAATGTTCACCTAATTTTGATTGACAATTAACAGTGCATTTATTATCAATAAAGGGACGGCAATGAGGTTATACAACAGCAGCCCACCATCCCACTGACTGAGTATCAAAAAAACCTAAATCTAGGGCTTCCATTACCTCAGCTTAAAGCTGAATCAGTTCGCTACTGGTCAGACTTTAATAAAGTCTTCTATCATCCCAGGTCTATTGTTCAATTAAATGAATACGAGCTCAATTCTCAACTAATGCCATTTGAAGACTGGGGCATTGGCGAGGACTTATTTAGAACCTTAGATCGCGAGCACGACATCCTTGACAGGGATTTTCGGGCCTTCGCTGAAGAATGTGATCAACTGCAGGGAATCCAAATTTTCTCTTCAACGGATGATGCCTGGGGAGGCTTTGCTGCGAGATATGTCGACAGATTGAGAGATGAGTTCGGAAAAAAGAGTATCTGGTTCTGGGGGTTAGAAGATGGAGCAAGATTCCAACGTGTATGTGTCAATAAATCCGAGTCACTTCTTCTGCTCCGCAAATTTCAACTAGATACTCTATGGGATCATAAGCTAAAAATATAAGACGCACAGCACATGCAAGCCATAGCCACCGCTAACTCTGCGAGGTCGGTCAACGAGATATCACCGCAGACATCGGCCTACGTTCCCATCTTGGACCCTCCTCAAAATTTACCAACATATGTGAACTCTGACCTGCGTTCGGAGTGGTACTCCTCTGCTCTAATTTCAACAGCTCTGGAAAGTGTGACTTTACCTACACGCCTCCGATGCTATCGAGGAATTGGTTCCTGGCTGCCCGCACAAGAACTCCCGCAAAAGATATTTAACATCCAAGCTGCCATTATATCAAAGCAGGATCTAGAAGATGAGGTCAATGTTAGGCCGGACAAGGGCGCCATGGTAGTGGAGGATGAAGCAGATCAAAACGAAGCCCTGCTTCAGGGACTTGACCTTGACTTTTCCTGGTCCAATTCTACTCCAGCTAAAAGGATACATGTTTTTGGTTACGTTGAAATCAGTCGTGGATTCGGTGGCGAAAGTTCCCTCACTTCAAGAGCACGAAGCCTGCAAAGTCGTACACAGTCGCCAGGACCTCTAGGCTCTGTGCAAAGGTCAGTACTTGTGTTTCCTATCAAATTCCCAACCGTCTCTGGCATCTGTCAATAATAATATGTCTCACCTATTCCCTATTGTTATTTCATCATCACCCTCCCTTTTCCTTCAAATAATCCACGCAAAAATATGTAGCCTACTTGCCAAGTTCCGCCAAGCTAAATCCTAAATAACAGATATCATACCCCGCTCTCACTTCCTCTACTTGATAGTTTTCCCCATGACCTATTTAGAGGTAGAGGTGCCTCAGACTCTGGACTGAGCGTTCGTGCATCCCTTTCTACCACAACTCAAATTGGCGATAAGGTGAAGAACTTACAAAAAATCGCGTCAAGGCTAGTGGGAGTTGATGAGCGTGAGGCATTAGTCAATGGACTGGGAGAAATTTCTAAGGCATATCAGGACAAGTGGGAAAGCGAGTCTGACTCTGGGGATGATTACTGAACGCTCTTTTCCCATCTTTTGATGGACAATACATTTCAACGTCGTTGCACGCAATTGGGTGGAATGCGCATGGTGAAATAGATACCTGATAACCAGTGCCAGCTCTACCTTCCTCTTCCTTCACTCAACTCTAGTTCTGTCCCGGTTACCACAATCTCCAAAGAGCCGAGTAAAATGAAACGAAGAATGCATAGTCCACATGAGCCAGCCATTACATCGGTGTGAGCTGCTCAATAGCAGTAGCGCTAAACCCAACGAACATCTGCATCCAGGACCAAGACTCCACATGCGGCCAACAATGCATCCCTTCGATACTCACGTAGCCGATAGCTTAGCGAAATGGTCTTCTTGCGACATGAAGGATTATCTTAGGTACGTTCTTGCTAGCACTCGTAATACTAGACCATTTTGGCACCCTCCCTTCGTTCAACTCCCAGTTCCCTTTCGCCACGACCTGTGGAACGTGGATTCATCACGAGAGGAGATTATTTCCATACAAAGAAAAAAGTAGACTAGCAATCGAGGCCCAGTGATGAGCTAATATTAAAGACTTCCTGCGTAGGTAGATTTCAAGTTGTAGCCAAAGAGGAACCAAGTTTGGAGAAACCACACATAACCTCGGTATTAAATGAGTTGGATGACGATGTATGTAGGTTATTCTCAATTCTGCTTTTCTTAATATCTTGCAGACAAATTGTCCAGAATGTGTGACACCATCGACTCACCGGTACAGCAGCTTGACAAATTTTTGAAACATTTTCATCCTCTTATGTTGGTAATGGCTTTTGGGCCAAGGGTATTTTTATCTGGTAAAGTGGACCTGCCAAGATAATTAAACGGCGATTAATAAATAAGGTTAGCAACCAAACTATTACGGGTTAGCGTGTGGCTCCACTCCCACGCCCAGCCCCGAAGCTTATGCAGACGTCAGGCGAAGGACGGGAGCAACATCTTCAAGAACTTGCATGTTTTTGCTCCAATGGTCTTGTCCATGCTGAGCAATTAGCATAACATAAGTTATCACCCTACGTAGAACACTAACCACATTTGTATTTAAAAAGCATCAAATTAAGCAATAATTACATGAAATTAAATATAGAAAATAATATATATATATATTATTTTTAATTAAAACTATCCCCTCACGCAATACAACAAATCCTCGCTACAGCCCGACGATATTACACAGGTTTGTTCCCTGACCGGAGTTTAACTATTGGCACAATCCTCCAGCATTATGGACTAGCACTTAATGCGGTGCTCGTTCACCCTTATCCTTTTACGTCTCCGCCCGCCGCCATTAGGGGGATAAGCCCCAATTCCACCGGCGTTTTGCGGACTTTGTTCTGCCTCTCGTGAGGCGCAGCCTCCGTGCGGCGTTCGAGCAACTGGCCCAAGAACTCCAGGGTCTGATGGCTTTCGGCTGTCACCTTGGATGGTGGAGAGTCTGCTGCCCTTATCGACCAATCTCGACCAGGCACAGCATACATGGTGGTTGGTGGCAATTACACTTCTAGCGACAATCGAGCCCCCGGGGGGTCCTTGAGGGTGTCGTGGAAGTGGTCCTCCTCCATGGCCGGCTCCCAAAACTTGGCGGATCGATGACAATATAAGCAAGCAGGTTTTTGGCACAAGTGAATTCATCTAAATGGATCAGCACGGCGCGCGATATGGATTTGTGCTCACAAATGCTGAGTTTGTCGCTCTCAAGCGACTCGATGAAAATGACTGTCTAGCCGTTGCCGATGAAATTCCGTGGACAGGTGGTGGCGTTCGTCAGCCTTCTGTGCTGTTGGAGTTGTGATATCTTGGCATATTGTCAGCAGAGGACGGCTACTGAGTGTTAACTGGTGAGAACCATTTGGTCCTGCTGCATACCAAGTTTGGCCACGATAAGAAAACTGCCTTCTTGGATCTATCATTTTAAGTGTATCCCAGCGCCAAATTCATATCTGACATTTGTGTTTCTGTCGAGCGCATCCAGCTGTGTATACCTAACACAGGTTTGAGGTCACCAGAGAGCGGGCCTCTAATTACTGTATTTTTCACTTCATCAGAAGACATTTGATCTAGCACTCCTGGCAAGTAAAACATACATCATGAAGTAAAATTTATGTAACTGTTATTGTGTGATAATATACATGAGCAGTTAATCATTCTAACTACAACTAACTAACTAGTTATAGTTAGCTGATAATATCATTATATCAGCTTAAGAGTGAAACATTAACATAACTAGTTACAGGTTAACAGCTGTTCACTTAATCTAATTTTTTTGATTTTGTATCGCCGAAGCAGCTAAAGCAGGGTTGTTTTTATACTCATAATTAATGTATATAGTTCTTATTTTAATTGGTGTCTATTAAACTACCCTACATCACGTGAGTAAGAGTTCCTGGGTCATGGTGTGTTCGAGTTCTATATACGGTTATTAATGAAATATAAGAGTTATGTATAAGATATGACTAGTGTATTAAGATTTTCATGAAGAAATGTCATCACAATTTACGGCATAAATCACACGGAAGGTTATTCCAGCTGAGATTCAATACCATCTCAACTGTACGCCCGATTTACCAAGGAACCGGCCCAGGCACTGATGAGCCGGGCTGGCTAGTCTAAACGATAAGGGTAGCCCAACGTTAGGTTAGGTCCTCTGACTAGAGTTGAAGCAGATGCCAGAGTTCGCGTTTGCAAACCCAGCGACAGAAAAACAATTAAGCTTTTGGTTCCGTTTGGCACCAGGTTGGTTAACTACCCTATTGAACTGCGCCGAAAGGCGAACAACAGGTAACTAGAAACGGAGCAATGGATACTTGCTTAAGTCACTTCATGCCTTCAAATTGTTCATCTCAGCATCCCGGGGCGTAAGTACAGTTAGTTGAATGTGGATTTAAAAAATTTGAATCATGATTTTAAAAATTTTAGCTGAAAAAATCTTCAGCATGATTTAGTTAAACATGGTATCATGTCATTTTTCTCATTAAAACGACATACACTAGTCATATCTCACACATTGTCTCACACAACATCTTGAAATGCTTTTTGATCCTAGTGATATTTATCATATTTCTCAGGTTCTTAAGATGTTACCTAACAACTCTAATTCCAACCCCCCCCCCCCCCCCCTTCCCTTTGGTGTTGAGGGCCGTGAGGTTGAACTGGAGATGCATTAGTAATACGTCCGGTGTAGCTAAATATGTGCCGAGTTATGTTTTAGAAAGTGGGCCCCCACCCATAAGCCATGCCTCAACCTTTTTTTTTAAACTACGTTCAACTGTCGGCACCAACAACCTCAAGGTTTTACAAAAAAACTCCACCAATCAGTTAACCAGCCCAGCGTCAGAAAGGACAGTAAATGCTCACGGGTCATCTGGCCAAGGCATGAGCTGACTCCGGAACTTACCTAATTGAAGCTGCGAAGTTTCGCTTCCCTCGCTTCTTCACAGGTTAGAGGCCAGCATTGTGTGGCTAGCCCAGAACTTCGCGTCAATTAACTCTCAAAATGTCTCTGGACACTGGCAGGAATCGGCGCAAATGGGGATTTCATTTTCATGGTGTGTCCTACTATCCAGCTGCGTAGCAGCTGACAGACCAACGTCTCTATCAGGCTATTTTCAGGCGTTCGTTCCTGGTTGCAGGGTGGGCGTAGCCAGTTTGCTGCCCTGCACCCTGGAAAATGCAACAGCTCTGGATGTCGCTGTCAATTTAGCCTGATCTTGGTGGTGGGACGTTCACTTCTTCATCTAGTTATCAAAGGTAAACTGTTTAACTTGGAATCTTTCAGGTACCACCTCGGGTGGTCACGGCGCTATTAGCGATCTCGCGGCCATTCCTGAGAGCCAGCCATTTCTCCTAGTTACCAGTATCGACTTATCCAAACTCTACTTTGAGGTTCCTTTTACCCTGTTGTCTCAAAGTTTTTCCCATGGCTTTTCTTGCCGCTTTCCGCCTTCCTATCAGGGTGCTGGTGACATCACGACTCGACCAAAATCGACGGAGGAGCGGATTGGTCATGGGTCCTTCCCGCTCTCGGTGCCCGGGGATACGTACTGAAGACATGTCCGGCATCCTCCAGGTTCACCTATGGTTTGAAGGTCCACAATGGGCTTAGATTATGCTATGCTATCGCTGGAGTAGGTTTGCAAAAAACAACTGCCCCTAGCCTATATGCGGCAACAAGGGGGATGATGATAACATCACTATCTTCGGATCGGCCGCTTGAACTATGATATCGCGTTCCATAGAGAGTTAAGGGACTCCAGATTGCCCATACTGCTGGAAATTACGAACACGGGCGAGATTCTTATGCTTCCCCCAATGCCATTGAGCAGTCTTAGGCGGTGCCGGTTCGAAAGTATTTAAGGCTGCCCTCCCTTCCGCCTTGATTTGTTCTTCATTCTTCGTTCTTCAGTACGTCGTCCTTTCTCTAATATCTTCCTTCACTCTGCGAATTGTGCGGAACTCCCTCGCTACGGTTCCTTGCGCTGCTGACTTTCGTTTACCGATTTTCCCTGCTTAGAGTAAAAAAAGGAGATTGGCCGCCAAAATGGCGTTCTCCATGATGAAGTCATTGGTTGCCCTCCTGCTCCTCACCAGCTCGGCTATGGGACGTCCCATTTTGTTCCTCTGTTTCTTCAGGTGTTCCGTGACAAAACCCTATACGCCAACCGCCTTGCCAACGTCAACCGCCGATCCATACATCTACACCACCACTCAACCCCCACCAACATCTTCATCCATGCCGACTTCAATCTGGACACCAACCCCAACGCACCCAATGCCAACCTCTACATCAGAACCGCACCCAATGCCAACCTCTACATCAGAACCACACCCAATGCCAACCTCTACATCAGAACCGCACCCAATGCCAACTGAATCGGAAACGCACCCAATGCCAACTGAATCGGAAACACACCCAATGCCAACCTCTACATCAGAACCGCACCCAATGCCAACTGAATCAGAAACGCACCACCTGATGACAACTTCATCAGAACAACCCCCGATGACGACTGCATCAGAAAAACAGCCCGATGACGCCATCTACTTCAGAAGAGCACCCCAATGCCGCCTACTGCAGAAGCACACCATCTGCTGCCTACTGCTCAAGAACACGAGCCGATGGCGTCTTCTTCATCAACAGC
>NW_015440950.1:1115267-1117983 GCF_000150705.2 Paracoccidioides lutzii | reverse complement strand
ATAAGGAAAAACAACCAAATACTACCTTTACCTTAGGAGCGCGAGCAAATGCCACCTTTACATCAGAACGCACCCAATACCCACCGATTTGGAAAACTCTCCCAATGCCAACCGTGTCTGAAAACGCCCCAATGCCACCTTTTCATCAGAGTCGCACCATTCCCAATTCTACATCAGAGTCGCACCCAAATGCAACCTTTCATTCAGAACTCACCCCAATTCCAACTGAATCGGAAACGCAGCCAATGCCAACCACAACTGAGACTCAACCCCCAGTTCAAACCACAACCGAAACTCAACCCCCAGTTCAAACCACAACCGAAACTCAACCCTCAGTTCCAACCACAACCGAGACTCAACCCCCACTTCCAACCACAACCCTCACTACATCCACAGTGCCATCTCCAGTCCCCACCTCCGCACCCACCACATCCAACACAGTGTCTCCAGCACCAACCACCAGCACAGACTCAACTCCAACCACATCGGCCACCCAGCCTCCGCAGTCTACTGCTCCCCAATCATTCCTCGGCTCTGCTGCTGGCTGTCAGAGACCCGGCGTTGCTGCTCTCGCTCTTTTCGTTGCCGTTGTCGCCGGGCTCCAGATCTAGATAAGATAGGATGATGCTGCAAGTGGTAAAAGGGGGAGAGAATTTAGAAGAATCTCTTCGCCGTCCTTTCTAACAAACGCATGGGCTTGTCTTCACACAGCTATGACTCCAGGCATTATTGGATATTGTTCTGTGTACAGCATCTTTTTCTCAGGTGTCCTCTAATATAGCTACAGGGCCTTTGTTCCTTTACAATCTTTTATATGCATAGTGTAATATTAAAAATAGTGATCTACATAATATTCTTCCCCATATCTCTTGGCTGGTCTTGGTTAATCTATAAACACCATTCTTATCCACATTCTTTAATATTATCACTTGAGGACAGTAGTGCATTAATTATATTCAATTTGGACAATTTTACATAACTCATGCCAAGGTTCAATCAACAGATAGTGAAAAGCAGCTGATTCAAATATAACTACAGTTTAAAAAAGCTGGCTCTGAAGCTTTCTAAATACAAGCTTCAGAACCAGTTTGCAATTGAAATAAAAGAGAAAGAGCAATTATTGACTTGAGAAAAATGAAAAGAGAGCTATAAATTATATTAGTGAATAATACAGCTATACTCTAATAACATGTCTCTCTGTTTTATCTAGAACTTATATGGTTAGTTTTACGCACAGTAATATTATCTGAAATTCCAATTGAATATGATTTCAAAAATAACTAAACATGGTTTTTTAACATTATCATCAACTTTGATCATCTTTTAAATACACTCTGCTCTCAACATCAAGTTTAGAGTAGATTAGAAATAGATTAAGTTAAAATTAAAATTGAAGATTAGAATTAGAATTTAGTTAAATTGAATTAGCTAGAAGTAAAAATCTAAAATAAATAGATAAAATTAAAAAAAAAAAAAAATTAAAAAAAAAGATAAAATCCCATCTTCATAAAGAAGTATTAACTATAAAGATGTGATATAACTAACGTAATCAGTCACTGAGCGGATAAGATCATTGAGTGAATAGTCTCCCACCTCAAATCTAGTCAATTGCAAAATTAAGCAACTATCAATTAGAATTTCTTATATTAAATATATAGATCTATTCCTTAAGTCTGTTGATATGTTCTAGCAGTATTATCAATATATTACACTTGCTGCAGTGTGGTTGGAGCTCACTTTCTAGATAGCTGATTCAAATTCTTTACCCTCTTTTGTACAGCTTGATCAATTGCTTGAGCCCTAGCTATTTCTTTCTCAGCGGTTAGAGCTTCATTCTGAGCTACAAATGTATGAGCTTGAGCTGCAGCTCTTAGATTCCTATTTTTCCTTTGCTAAGATAGCAGCATCTGTGCATGGCCAGCTGGCATCTCTTAGCCAGTTGAGTTGACGCTCTCAATAACAGTCACTCATTCTTGATTTCCTGCTGGCCTGACCATGTTTCTCAGACTCGGTCACCATCTGTGACGGCGCGCAGCGGAAAGGCTATTACTAGATTGGAAACTAGGGCAAAGGGATAGGGCTTCGGAACTTGCCTGGTGAGCTGGCAGTATATTTTGAGATCTTCCCCCAAACCACTCCTCCTTAGTATTTCGTTGAAATAGCTTCCCTAGTTGGCAATCTAACACGCGTTCATCTGCGCCTAGATTGAAGCCGTAACACCATCTTGGCTGTTGATATAACCCTCATTTTGAAAGCCAGTCTCATCAAAGTTGCAGATATCCTCATTCACAATGCCATATCTCTCTATCATATTCTTCACCTGTTGAAACCACTCTTGTATGATCTTAGGATCTTCACACAAACCTCACTCGTAGTTGAATTGTGTGAGAATCTAGTCTTTAGTTCCTTATAACGTGTATTGAATCTTTGAACCAGTTTTTCTCCCACAGTAGATTCAACTCGGGTAGAAAGTAGTAAATCCACCATATTTTGTATGTTTTCAATTCAAGAAGACTGACCTCTCTCATCCATGGATATTATCCATTGGACTAGAGATTCTTCTTCTGTAGAGGTCAGTTTTTGACAGTTTGGTTGAACATTCGCGTGAGAAGCTCGACCGACTAGTCTATAGACTAGAGTGGAATAAGGAATGTTAAATGATTTAGCAGCAGCATATTTGAATGAGATTTGCTCAGTTTTATAGACATTAATAGCT
>NW_015440950.1:1110761-1115257 GCF_000150705.2 Paracoccidioides lutzii | reverse complement strand
GAATGAGATTTGCTTCAGTTTTATAGACATTAATAGCTAATAAGAGCCTTCCCTTCTTGACTACAAGCTTGATCTTTTGATTTAAGAGGCATATTGAAATGATTTGATGAATGCAGGTGATCTGATGTGAGAAATATCCATGATTTATAACATATAAATCAAGCTGAAGATATTTTCCAGTTGAATTTTAAAATTAAATCCAACTGTTTTAAAATCATGTTTTAACTGTATTCATGTTATTATTAAATTAACCGAGCAAGAGTCCAAATGTATCATATATATAAATTAACAAGCTACATTTGTCAAGGATAGATTGCTTGATTGATTCTGAAGCGATCGCTAGCTACGCGGAAGTTATACACGGTGCGGATTACGTAAGAAGGCGGATAGGCCTGACAACATTATGAGCTATATTCTAGCTCTAAAACTCATGCTGAGGCAGATAGGAGGCAGATACTAGTAACTAATGCTTTAGAGGGAGAAGAGGGTGGGGCAGCAAAGAAAGCCAAGATAACTTAGGAAATGTGCCTATATCTCTTCTTTCACTATCATAGAATCAATAACAGCAATACAGAGGAATATGGTTGACAGTCCAGTAAGGAAAAAACATAAACCAATTTTCTCCCTCACTTAAACAATGCTACTACTGTATTAGACTCGAAGTCCCCTAAAGAAGCACAAGAAAACTCCGCCAACTGGTCCGCAGTCACATCATCGACGCCCCCGGCCCACACTGCCTGCCATCTTCCCTTTGCTGAAACCTTGTACTGAGCCCCGTGATCCAAGGACATTGGCTTTAGGGTAACTTGAGTTTCCTTCACTCCATTGGCGGGAATTTCCACCAGATCGTCTTGGGTCGGGGGCAGTTTGCGTGATATCTTGACGATCAATGAAGTCACAAGTTTGCCCGATTCGGCCTCCCGGACCTCAAAGATTCCAAGCACGTTTGCTTGTGGGTCAAGAGGGGTATTCCACTTTAAGAGTGTGATGGCCTGGTTTGGGATGTTATTCCGGATGGCAACGCTTAGCTGGATTGGGTCGGTTGTGGCTTCGGTGGTGGAAGCAGTCCCGATTGTAACAGAGAGGTTTGAGGTGAGGTTATCCATGGCTCGCTTGGATTGGAGGGTATGAGGCTTGTTGACAACGGCTTGAGGTGGTAAAGCTAGAGCTACTGAGATTATTACGAGAACCGTAGGTGCGCTGGTAACATAGTCAGAACTTGGCCCTGGTAAACGGCTGAGATCGAGGACGTTTGCAAAACAGATATTTTCTTGTTATGATTCTTGGAAAGATGCGGAAAGGAGGTTGCTTTGCTCTTGCATCTTTAAAGAATGGAGTGAGAATTGACCTCAGCTGATTTCGTACGTCCAATAATTGAGCGGAGGGAAAGGGTATTGAAGTTATGATATATTTATACCCAAGGAGCTCTGGACTAGGAACATAAGAAATGTAAGGGAGATCGTATGCCCAACTATCACCGACGTCTGCAGCAGGATTTCAGAGGTTAAAATAAGGCGTGTCGCATGCCTCATCCCAACTCAGCGGTGGTATCACTGTTGAATAAGACAGTGAGAGCAGGAGAGGGATGTCAAGGGGCTATATCACAAATCAGAGATGTTTCAAGCGAAGAGCGAACTTCCTCTTAATCTATGAAATGACAAATATTCGGTAGAGCTGAGAAGAGAGAAGCGTAGAACAGAAGCCAGAAACGCCCTGATGCTGATAAAAGTTGAAGTCAAAAATGCATTTTCAAAATCAAAGTTGAAATGAGGAAAAACCGGCATATTAAATATAGATGGAGGGTGTATTTGTTGAAGCAATTGGGAGCAGATATTACATATGCAATGGCCATTATGTGGAAGTAGACATTTGCAAGCTTAATGTGGTATTTGAACAAACCGCTAGTGATCTAATCTCAGTTATATCCTTCAGTTCAAAGCAAAGATTGCCGAAAATCTCCACAATATATTGCAAAGGTTGAACCCCACTTGTGTCTAGGGTAGGGAAGAGGCTTCAGGCAAACCTAAGTCCTGGAAGACGAGATACACGACTCCCAGGTATTAGAATATCGACTATGTGAGGGACGTCAACGTCGACTACTTTATTTTTGAGGACGAACCAAAGAGGAAGCATTTGACCGATAGGACCAGAGACATTATTTTGAATACGCAGTCAAGTTAAAGGAAACGCCGTGCCATGTTGTTTAATTCCCAAATCTCTTCGCGATCATCAGTTCCAACGGGGTTCGCTTATTCAGTAAGATAGAATTTCAAATAATAATAATATAATAAAGGTTTATGGCAATGCCAAAAGCAATGAGAACAAGAGTATATCCACAAGAGATTTTGCTATTCACCAGGAATATTTCCAGAAAAGCTCATATTCCCGAGCCGTTTCGTCACTTGCCAATGCTGTACCACCCACATAAATTACCGCAAGGATACACTGAACGAAGCTTCTGGATAATACACATGTCAGCATGTCTCTTGCAGATGACCTATGCATGCAATACAGTTAATAATATAATACGAGTCTTGTTTTGGCCACATGAATGCGAGATCTGCCGGATTTATTGTTCGGGTTGGGGATCTCCCGTACGGAATGTCTAGACCAAACCCTGCTTGAGATGGTGTACTGGGTAGGCTCCCGAGACCTAGTTATGGGGTACACAATAATCTTTAAAAGGCTTGGCATTTAGGAAATATTTCAGGTGAGCAGCTCAGATGTTTCTGAAGTTGGAACGTCCAGATGACGCATCATGGCAACTCAAAACCAGACATCCTCGACATGAGGTTGCAGTTGCATGGAATCTCTCTGGATTCCACGTAATGTAAGGCGATGGTCTGTCATCGACTGACGTTTAGAATCGCCTACAATTTTACAAACGTTGGGAAGGATACTGAGCAGGACGGCTGGCCCTTGGGAGCCGGGATCCTTGCGTCGGGACCAAACTGCCACGCAATTCCCGTAAGGCGTTTGTTCCGTAAGGGAAATGGGGATCAGACGGGTAGCGCAGGGGACACGGCGCAATGGCAGGAAGAAACCAATAGACAACGAAGAGACAGCATGAGGGTGCGTGCCGTGTTGGTCTGAAAGGAAGAGAGGAAAGGAAATGGAAGAGGCTGGGAATTAATTAGGGCTAGGGCTGAGCCCGCACCAAATCAGGTTAGGGTGGTATGACCAATTCGAAACCAAATCACATGCCCAGGGGCTTACGATATTGATCAGCGTATGAAGATGGGCTCTGATAGTTAATAGCAGTGCCGCTAATCGAAATTCTAACAATTACATGCCTCGTCTTCTCACGCAACAGCCCTGTCAGCTCTTGAGCTATCTCTCTTTGATTTACGGGGCCATCCATGTCCAATGGCTGACATGAGGTATTCACATGGGCACCTAATGGAACGCTCTACCCCGACCGTTTCATGGCTTCTTCTGACAATTGGTTGGCTTTAGGAGCCCAGAACTGCTGGAGTCCTCTGGAATAGCATTTTGTGAGCTATTGCTTCGCTTGCGATGCTCATTCTATTTTGCTTATTTTCAGTTTTGCGCGTGTGCGAGGGACCTATATCATCTGGGTCTAAGGGATTGGCGCGTCAAATGGTTTGAATAACTGCTGGAGTGAAACTCGATCCAGAGCGATTCGTCCAATAATGTGCCTCCTGTTTCTGGGGTAAAGGAAGAGCAGTCATTTAATAATTTTCCAGTTTCTGTCCGTCATGAGCCGGAGTCATGTTGGCGGCTCCCCTCCTCCCATGGAGGGCGTAACGTTATTACGCCCAAGATCTGCTGATGTGGAACTTTGACCGGAGCGGTTGTTATATACGGTCTGCTGATTAAACATCCGTATGGTCTCCTTTTGCTGCCGCTGCCTATAGCAGCATATATCTGTTCTCCACCAGCAATGGGAGGACTGTCCATGCCAATTTCATCCTACACGACACACAACACACCACATTGCTTCCCAACGGCCAGAATCCCGAATGAAGGACATTGCGAACTCCTCCGTTGGGCAGGTGCATCGACGGGCATCCCCGAGCTGGGGATCTTGGATGCCACCCTCTCGACGAAGCTATGCATCCCAAACAGGTCCAGCAGAGGAAGGCACCAATGGGTTTGTCGGCCATCTCCGAGTTTTTCTATATCTTCAACTCTGTCGCTCTCTTGTATTCCGCCTTGCTGTCTTTTTCTTCACCCATTTACTCCTTTCTCTTCTCTGCTTGTCGCTATCGATTGTGCATAGAACTCCGTATCCAGAATCTGCTTTTCAATTTGTGTGCGATTATCTTCTTGATCCACTTTCTTTTATCAACACCGTTACAAAATGCGGCGCGTCTCGGGCATCTTGGTCGTGGCAGCTTTCATCACTTCAACTTTTGCTGGCGTCATCCAGCCTGTCGCTAAAGATGCTAGGGACAGCGAGGAGTTGGACGTCAAATTGACTCAGGTCGATGGTACCGTCATCAAGGCAGTTGTGACGAACAATGGAGACAAAG
>NW_015440950.1:1060421-1110730 GCF_000150705.2 Paracoccidioides lutzii | reverse complement strand
ACTTTTTCAGAGACACTGCTCCAGTCAAGAAAGTCACCATCTATAGTCAAGGTATTAATAGACATCCAAGAATCTCACGTTTGACTATCCCTTTTTCTTGAGATAAACATTTGACACTGTTTGCGTAGGCGTTGAGGTCCCCGTTCGGGGGCATCCGAGTTCGTCATAAGACCAGTGACCTTTCATCCGATGTCATCACACATCTTGCCCCCGGCGAGTCATTTGAGGATGAGTTTGATGTAGCTTTTACGTCCGATCTTTCTCAGGGCGGCCCTATCGTTCTACAGACTCAGGGATATGTTCCCACCACAGATACGGGTGGCAAAACGCTTTCCGGAGTTGTTCGCTACAAGTCCAATAAGCTTGAGATCGATGTTGATGGCACCACTGCCGCGAAGAGTTTTGCTGCCATGAATCAGTTTGCAAAGATTGCCAAACTTAGCTCCTGCGAGGGCTCCCAAGGAGACGATACCAGGCGCGCTCTTAGAGATTGTGCATCTCTTTCTACTCTCTCAGCTGCTCAGGCATGGGCTGGGGGCCCAAAAATGATGGAGTACTTCAAAGCTAATGATGAGACAACACGCAAACTAGTAGCGGACCGATTCACAGCGATTGCCTTGGAATCATCCAATCTTACTGGCGGCAGTACAACCTACTACTGCCGTGACCCATACAACATATGCACAAACAACATCATAGCCTACACCATACCTGCGGAAAACCTCATATCTAACTGTCCTATTTACTACACGGAGTTTGACAATGTGAATAGAAAATGCCATGGCCAGGATCGAGTTACCACATCCCTCCACGAGTTTACTCATGCTCCGAGTGTTTTCAGTCCAGGAACTAAAGACATTGCTTATGGATACGATGCATGCATTCTTCTTTCGACCAGAGATGCCCTGAACAACGCTGATACTTTTGCTCTATTTGCGCAATGTGAGCTATTGAGTCCGGATTCCGTCCTTGTTGATAAAATAGCTGACCTTTTTGACAGCCATAAACGCCGGGTGCTAAGCGATAATTAACAGTTCCGCGTCCATACCCTTGCCCGTTTATCTTGTGAAACGTCGTGGATGAAGCAGCAGTTGCGTATGGGAATCGTACATCCTAGATTCCATGTAGGAACAAATCCTTTCCTTCCACGTCAACTCTACGCAACATGTGTGTGACTTATGAGATTTGCTGTGGTTTGCTTATGGTGGCCATGGGTTATGTTTTGCATTGATACGAAGTATACAATTTAGCAGGGCGGGGTCGATGGATATCTTGAACTGATCATTCTTTATATACAGCCCTCGAGGTAGATTATTTTTCATATACACAGTTATGCATATAAATGAACATTGCAACATTTGTTAGGATATCTCCCTTAAAGCCAGGAATGACATGTGATTTAGAGGATTGAATTATGTATTGGAGAGATACGGGAGGTTAAGTTAGTTAATAGGCAGTGTAACTAACTAGCTGTTAGGGATCAGGGATGCCTCTGGGATTGTACTCGTCCTTTGTCCAGTAACTAATAGACTTCTGGCGATTGAGCCTTCTTTGCCATGTAACCTAACACTAACTAGGTATTAACTAATTAGTTGGTTAACTAACTAATGTATTTCCCCATGGACTTGTATGGGATGGATGATTCTTCATTGGTGGAAGAGAAGCCAGCTAATTCTATATACACTAATCACGTGCGGCGGAGCGGCCGCCCGGGCAAAGTATGTCAAACACCCACCTCCTCCCCGGGGCGCCGACGTGCGAGATTTTATCCTCCGCGTTTTCAAAAGCTAGCTCTTATCCTAGAATGCAACTGAAACACACTACATACAAGATTTTGCCAGTCTTAACTATTTCCTATATTTTTTTACCAAGGTAAATGCATGGTGAATTCCACTTTATTTGTAGCAAGGGATTAGTTAACTACAAAGGCAGAGAACAGTTGAAATTTTGCCATATCCAAAGATACAATTATATAACTTATGGTAACCTTCCTCCTCATGCAACTTTACCAAAAGACAAATCGTCAACTCATCCTAATAAAGCGCTTTCCGCAGACTAATACACAGAAGAACGTATGAAATAGAAAGAAAAAACATCGTAATACATATATATCCTGTTCTCTGCCAGGCTCACTCATAAAGGTCCCGTTCTCCCATATCGTCTTCCATCTCCGCAAGTGTGTCAGATTCATCAATCATCGGGATGATAAGCAGTAGATAGACGACGTTTTATCTTGAGAAGTTATAGATACGAATCCACATAGCAATAATGAATTGGGTCCCACGATCAGACACTATAGAAGAAGGAAGTCCGCGTGTACGATAGAATGGGCCTTTGAGAAAGGCGTCCGCGACTGTTTTGGTATTCATCTGCTTGCATGGCTGCAGGATGACACCCTTACTGAGGCGGTCCACAATAACCATGATGTTCTGATATCCTTTGCTTTTGACTTCCAGGCAAGGTATAAGGACAGGTCGCCCTTATATTCATCTAGGACGGGAAATCGTTCCTTCGGAGTCTCAGCAGGCAAGGCAGGCGTGGGCACGTTGAATGCCATAGGATACAGTTCATTCAGCCGGTGCTGAAGTTCAGCCATCTGTGCAGCTTGTTGCTGTACTTATCTCCGGAGATCACTGAGAGTGGGCACTGAAAATGAGGGTCATAATCCATGTTTATAGAAAGGAAATTCTTGGGCACTCGGGCCTTATATGCTGGACGAAGGCTATCAGACCTTACATGCTGGACGAAGGCTCTCGGGCCTTATAGGATATGAAGAACGAATTCGTAATGCAACGGGCGTCCTACCGAATACGGCCCTAGCACTTCCTTATAGTTGTTAGAAGGAGAAAAGAACTGAAAGGAGAATGAAAGTGACGAAGGTAGGTCAGGCCGGAAGAATTATAATCCGGGACGAAAGGTTATCACCCAGGAGTTAGTCCTTTACAATTACCATTATTATATATTTATATAATTAAATAATAAATTATAATTCTTTTGCTTTATATTTTACTTAACTTCCCTATTTTTGTATATTAACATTATATAAATGTATATTTTTTATATATTTAACTTTTTATATTTAAAAACTATTAAAGATCAATTAATAATGATTATTTGATGAACGCCGTTCAAGGATCCATCCGCGATCACATGACAGATCCCTGGCGTTGTGCCAAGCCACTAATACATTTTCCTTCGAATGCAAAAAAGACAAACTCAATTTGATAGCAAAGCAAACATGCCAGATTAGGCATGTTTGCACTCCTGTAGCGCCCATCTGATGCCAAAGTGTCCTCAGTGCTTTTCATTCAATCATAAGCAGCTTCAAGAAAAAAACAACTTGCATTTTTGATGGTAAGCATATTCCTCTGGCTTGGGTTCTGGTGTTTAGTGTCCTCTTCTCTTATTGATGAGCATCAAACAATTCAGTGGTTATGTATTGTCACCTTCTATCAGTCCTACTTTAAGCTTCCACTCACCTTATAACTTTTGTCTGATATGTTGTTCACTTTCACATATTCTGCCGGATGTATTTCTCAATAAACCTTTAGGAGGGAGTTTTCGTCTTTTGTCTCCTCTATTTTACCTTTTATCCCCTATAGAGATAAAATAAGCTCAAGTGCGTATCTACTCCCAAGTTCTAAGGCCCGACCTGCTCTGGTCGCAAAGCTCCTGCTAACTGGACGGAACTTTGCTATATAGTACGGCTATTCAAAAATGGCTCCACCGGGCCGACGACGAAGTTCCTCAAGGGGAGTCGTCTCATTCTATTTTCTTTCCTCTCTCCTCGCATTTCTCCTTCTCGCCGCTATTCCGACCCAGGTTTCCGCTGCAGGTTCCGCCGTCATTGGAATCGATCTCGGAACAGAGTACATAAAAGCTGCCTTAGTGAAGCCCGGAGTACCACTAGAAATTGTATTAACCAAGGATTCCAAGAGAAAAGAAACTGCCGCGCTAGCATTTAAGCCACCGCGGGAGCACAACGCCCCATTTCCAGACCGGTTCTATGGCAGCGATGCACTTTCACTTGCTCCTCGGTTTCCTGGGGATGTATTTGCCAACCTAAAAGTTCTTCTGGGCATTCCGCTTGAATCGGAAATTCAAGGTTCAGGGGATCATCTGGAAAATGTCGTTGAGACATACAAAGGCTGGTATCCTGCTATCGATATAGGGGAGATTCCTGGACGGGGTACTGTTGGGATTAAAAGCAAAAGGTTGGCAGAAGAGCAAGGTCGGGAACTGTTCATGGTGGAAGAGTTATTAGCCATGCAATTGAAGCAGGTTAAAGGCAATGCGGAAGCAATGGGGGGACGGAGATCTGAAATCCAGGATGCCGTCATCACCTTCCCACCATTCTATACGGCGGCGGAGAAACGAAGTGTCCAACTGGCAGCACAATTGGCTGGGCTGAATGTGATCGCTATGGTCAGCGATGGTTTGGCTGTTGGTGTCCATTACGCTACGAGTCGGACTTTTCCCAACGTATCAGACGGGAAGAAGCCAGAGTATCATGTTGTGTATGATATGGGTGCTGGATCTACGTCTGCGACTGTTCTCCGGTTCCAGAGCCGATCTGTCAAAGATATTGGCCGATTTAACAAGACAGTTCAGGAAGTACAAGTTGTAGGCAGCGGCTGGGATAGGACTTTAGGTGGTAATACGCTTAATCAGCTGATTGTTAACGACATGATTGAAAAGTTTGTCGCCGCTAAAAAGCTGAAGGACGGTGCAACACCAGAGCAACTCAGAGCGCACGGACGAACGATGGCAATGCTTTGGAAGGAAGCGGAAAGAGTTCGACATATCTTGAGCGCAAATTCAGAGACTTCAATTTCTTTTGAGGCTCTATATCATGACGATGTTAATTTTAAATACCAAATTACGCGGTCCCATTTCGAAAATTTGGCAAAGGATCACTCCAGTCGTGTTCCGGGACCTCTGAACGAGGCATTGGCGTCTGCACACCTCGATTTGAGAGATGTAGATTCAGTTATTCTTCACGGAGGCGCGGTTAGGACCCCATTTGTACAGAAGCACCTCGAGTCGGCTTGCAAGAACGCCAGCAAGTTGAGAACCAGTGTAAACGCGGATGAAGCTGCAGTTTTTGGTGCAACATTCACAGGCGCGGCCCTTAGCCGATCGTTCAGAGTCAAAGATATCCGGGCAGGGGATACTCCCGGCTTCACTGTTGGAATGAAGTGGAAATCTGGAAACAGGGAAAGACAGCAAAGGCTCTTCACACCTTCTTCAGAGATTGGAGCGGAGAAAACGGTGACAATGAAGAATTTGGAAGACTTTGAATTCAGTTTCTATCAGCAGCTCACGCAGGACGGCAAACCAATCGAAGCTCTGATTACAGGCATCCAAACCACAAATTTGACGCAATCAGTAGCCGCCCTTAAAGACAGATTCGGCTGTGTACCTGCAAATATGACGACCAAGCTCTCCATCCAGCTTAGACCCTTGGATCGCATTCCTGAACTGGTCAGTGGCGTTGTCAGCTGCAAGTACGTGAGCGAAGAGAAGAAAGGAGTGGTGGAAGATGTGAAGGAATTCTTTGGCTTGGGTTCCAAGAAGGCTGATCAACAGCCACTTCAAGATGACCCATCCACGGAATCCACCATTGTGGATTCTGAATCCTCGTCGACTTCTTCTGTATCCGCTACCGTATCTTCCTCATCCGTTAACGAGTCAGCATCCGCAAGTTCGTCTACAGAGTCTGCTGCGAAATCATCCGACACCATTCAGGTCAAAACTGAATCGATACCAATCGCATTCACTACGTCCGTACTAGGCATCCCCCCACCATCAGAGACCCATCTGGCGCGGATAAAAGCCCGCCTCGCAGCATTTGACGCCTCAGATCTTGCCCGTGTTAAGCGCGAAGAGATGTTCAATAATCTAGAAGCATATATATACCGCGCACAGGACCTTGTCACCGAAGAGGAATTTATAAGAACGATAGCCGCAGACGCCCTTGTCAAGCTAAAGGAAAAACTTTCCGAGGCAAGCGATTGGCTGTATGGAGATGGTGCCGACGCTCCCACCAAGGACATCAAGACAAAATTAGACGGGTTGAAGCAATACGTTGAGCCTGCCCTAAACCGAAAGAAGGAACACTCCCTCCGGAACATCAAGGTAGATAGCCTAAAACAAGGCCTGCAAAACGCGAAGGTCTTCGTGAATATTATGAAAGACCAAATCGAAGCTGAGGAGAGTATTCGCTCTATCTCGGAATCTCCTTCGCAATCATCCGCTCCAGCAAGTGAAGGGTCAACATCAACGTCTTCTACCTCTGTCCCCTCTTCAATATCAGATGATTTTGCTTCTCTCGAGGATGAGTTCCCCTCGGAAACAACAACAACGCCTTCCTCCACCCCATCTTCCAAACCCAACCCACAATCTATCTACTCAGCCGCGGACGTCTCCGCTCTCTCGAGCACGCACGACACCATAAATTCCTGGCTTGAAACACAGCTTTCCCTTCAGGAGAAGCTCAGTGATTTCGAAGACCCCGTCTTGACCATAAGAGATCTGGATGTTAAAATCCGCGAGTTGGAACGGGCGCTTAATAAGATTATAACGAATATTCCAGCCGGAGAAAAAGAAAATGGTGGTAGGAAGACTAGGGGTAATGGGAATTCGAAAAATAAGAACGGGAAGAAGGAGAAACAAAAGGCAAAAGGGGAACCAAATGAAAAGGAGGATCTGAAGAAAGTGCGAGATGAATTGTAACAGCTGTTTGTTTAAAATACTTCAATATTGTCAGTGACGTGTCTCTCAGAAGCTTCCTTTTTTTTTTTTTTCTGTTTTCTATCTGCTACATTATTATAGGCCACCATTAGATATATCATGATCTATCTTGTGTTTTCTGTCTGTTTAGCTGTTGCCCCTCCATCTAATACTTTTTTTCGTAAAGTATTCTAGTAGTATATACCAGACACTATGAAAGTAACTAACGGAATCCTCAGACGAGAGAATATTCACAATTTGATGATGACCGCTCTGATATTCCTTCTCTTCGCAAATATTTTGGGGAAAGGGAGTTATTCTTCCTTTAACCCACGTTGAAATTCCGGGGGTGCACTGATTGAAGTATCCACTCGCCAATCCACTGGGGATTGCTGTGTGCGGGGCGCGAGTCCTTACTACGAAGCCTTGGTGCCCACATTAAGTAATGGCCCGCAAGAGGTGGTTAATACTCGAAGCCGAGATACCTCCGTGGGGCCACTCCCGAAGCCCCGGAGATCCGCTTTTCTTACATAACTGAATAGTTTTTCGGTTAAACAATCGGGAGCAAAGAACCAAAGTATACGTTCTCCTGCCACTTCGCCGTTCCGTGGAACATGCTCTCCACTCGTAATTGATTTGAGATATTGCTCCGTTTAAGTCTACTCATATGATCATCCCGGAGCATGAAGTCCGCGTATTAACTAGGATCCCAGCAAACATTCCTTAAAGACGTGAGGGGAGAGGAAGGAAACACATCACTGTTTGCTGCTGCTCATGTTATATACATACATGAGCAGGGTAAAGATAGTCATCTGTCACACGGTCTGCTGCTCAAAAAATTGTAGATTTAACCATGAACTCCAAGTTCTATAACTTTTGGATTGATATCATGCCGTTGGTGAAACGGCATTTTGTTGAAATATATGACAATAGCTAGTGTGAGTTTATATACAACATCGATAGATATCAGATGCCTTCCGCGCATGTACAATGGGCGGCAAGAGGACGACTATTTATGGTAGGGCATAAGCTAGCCGGCATCTCCACCAAAAGAAACTATGTATACGAAAATGAAAAATCCCCGGATTGGTAGCGTTATGTATGTATATCCCTCCTTTTCGTGTCTTTCTCCAATCTCCCAGTCCTGGAGTTGCGGCTTTGTAGATGTAATTGAATAAAAATCAAATTACCCCTGTTATAAAAGCCGTTTCATGTATTGAGTGGGTAAGAGAGAAGAGCACACACAATTAAACAGATGGAGAGAAATAATTCCGCAGGCTAAATACTTAAAGAATGTTTGTTTGCTCTTCATTTTTGAAAATACAAGCAACAAAGATTTCGAAAGATCCGAAAGAACGCAATATGGGAAGGGAACGATTGCGGGAAGGTTAGCAGATACTGCGATGTGATAAGACCAAATAAGAATATAACAAGGTACACAATCACTAGAATCAAATAGGAATATAAGAGAAGTAAAGTTGAGGAAGATATATAGAGAAAGATGGGAGCCCCGATAACCAGCACTTGGCATGAGGAATTCACACCACACACTACCTGTCCACTCTAATTAATGTATCCAGTGGATGGTAACGTCGGACAGACGGAAATGCGGAAGGATAGAAACAGAGAGAAGGGAAAGGACAGAACAACAAATTAAAAAATTTTTACAGATGCCCTTCTTGGATTCATATCCAGAAATAAGTGTTTCATCATCATGGTGCCACTCCAAGCAAGGGGGCGAGATAAGGGAGAGTCCATTTCTCTGCCGATATGTGCAAGTGCCCAATGAAATTGACTTGATGAAATTTCACTCCAGTTAGAAGGACATCAGGTTTTGTAAAGAGCGGGTGGGAGATTTGGTTTTGCGTTTTTGACTGTGGTAAGACTCTATTCAATTAATCATTCGTGTTGATCGTATTTTGCGGGTGAGCAAAAAGGGAAAGGGGGTCTGATTTTATTCTCATTCACTGCTGTTGGGAGTGCTCAAAGTGTGGTTTAAATAATAAAAACGAATAACAACTCTCTCACTCCCAAAAAGGAAAATCAATCATATTGGAAGAGCACACTGATACTTTCACCGTGGTGGACGCGACGGATAGCCTATATCGAGCAAAAGTAAGCAAACAGAGTTCTGTTAACAAAAATCGAGAGCTGAACGGAGGGATTTGATTAAAGTCTTAAACAAGACACCAAGACTTACCTCAGCAAAAACATGACCAACCTCTAGGACTTCCAATTTAGGACAGAGGACTTTGTGAACGTCCTGCGCCACGGTGTTGGTGACGACCACCTTGTCCAGAGCGCTGGCGTTGATTCGCTCAATGGCGTCCCCGCTGAGGATGCCGTGTGTGACAAGAGCATACACCCGCGAAGCTCCCTCCTTCTTGAGGAGCTTCGCGGCGCGTGTGATAGTATTCGACGTATCGGCAAGGTCGTCAATCAAAATGGTAGTCCGGCCTTTAACATCACCCACCAGCATCATGGTTGCGTTCTGACGATCTGTGATTTTCGTTGGCCGACGTTCCTTTTCGTTTTGAAGAAATAGGAGACAAAATGTTAGTGGCGTCACAGATCGCAATTGTCCCAAGGACAAGGCTGTTTGTATATAGGTATATATATGTGTTTTACCTTATGGATCAAAGCAAAGTCCATACCAAGTGAATCGGCGATTGCAGTCGCGCGCTTGGCTCCTCCGGCATCGGGACTGACTATAATGCTTTCCCTGTAATTGGAGATATTCTCCGTGATGTATTTTTTGAGCAACGGTCGACCGTAGAGGTTATCAACAGGTATATCAAAGAATCCCTGATACTGAGGATCATGTAAATCCATGGTGATAATATGGTCCGCACCAGCGCATGTGAGCAAATCTGCCACAAGTGTACCGGCCTGCGCTACCCATTGTCGGTATCCGGGACGCGGGTGGAACGCACTCAATTTCGAAGAATTTGAAGCCACGCTCATGACATCATCGTTGTTCGCAGTGCCGTTAGTAGCAGGCACGGCAGTTGCAGTGCGACTTCGATTACTCGTATCCGACTTGGTGGTGTCAATGGTATCACTGCGTTTCAGCTGACCATTTGCGTAATGACCAAAACGGGCCTTTTGAGGGCTTCCACTGCCGGACATTTCATGTTGCTCAATTTGTACTTGGGCAAGTCCTTTCTGTAAACCATCGCTTGTCAGGCCAATGCTTTCCGCTTTTCCAGCATGTGGGGTGGGCGGCGTGCTCTCGAAAGTGTAGTTAGCAGAACTATCGGATCTGGCGACGGATGATTTCACAAGAGGAGCACCGATCTTGTTGTATGGGATATCGCTCTGGCGAGAATAAGGAAAGAGAGGGAGGACGGCCGTAACTCTCTTCGCGGAAGCTGTTTTGCAAGCAGAGATGATGACGAGGAGTTCCATCAAGTGGTCGTTAACCTTGCCTCCACCAGATTGAATGATATACACATCCTTGCCACGAACAGATTCGTTGATTTCTACACGAGTTTCACCAACAGAGAATTTCGACAGTAGCATATTGGCTACAGGAATGCCAAGATGCTCACATATCGTTTCATTAAGCTGTGGATGAGAGGACCCTCCCAGCACAACAATGTTCCTAACCATCTTGGACGTCAGAACGATAAGCTTTTACCATCAACGGAAGGAATATCAGAGATCCGATAGAGGTTATTTAAAAAAGACGGGGTGGGAAGGCGGGGAGAAATCGTTTAGAAATTGACGAAAAGACAGCGGCAATTTGAAGAGCGATATTTTCCGCTAGCCGATCCTGCAAGGATGATTGGAGAAGGGCGGTGGCGGTACACTAATTAATGCTGTAGAACATGAACAAAGATGGGAAGCCGAAGAGGAATGAATGGAGCAGACATGATCAAAGGGAACAATGGCGAAGAAGAGCAGAGAGGGAGGAGGATGGGAAGATACGGGAAATTGAAGATAAAAATATCTCAACTTGGTTGGAATTTCCTGATCATAACGACAAGTAAAAGTAAAATCCGAGTTAAAATCAAAAAATAGGTCGGAAAAAAGTCAAGTCACGGGACCTGACCGTTTTGCCACCCACCCGCAATGTCTGCTGAGATAAGCAGGGTGTTTCTTCCCCGCACTTGAACTCATGATATCAACAACAGAACAGAAACATCCGTGAGAGCCACAGAGACGGAGACAAAAGCAGAGACACGCAGTAAACGTGGGGAGAAGAAACAGAGACATGCACACACACTCATATACAGACACGGACACCCAAAGATACAAACACACGGAGGAATGGTCTGTCATACTCCGGGCCGATGGCAAGGAAAACCAACATCTGATGATCCAACGCAGCACTGTCCAAAGACCTTTGGCCATAGGAAGAGCATAATATCATCATATATTTTGGTTGTACTTCGAACAGTTCCCATCCGGGCTCACATCAGCCTGGTCCCAGTGTATCTGGGTCCATGGTACCAAGGCACCTAACTTGTGGAATATATGGAATTTCCAGAGGGGGATATGAAGACTATGTGTATGAGCCATTTTTGCTGGCTAGATACATTAGAAATGCCAATTCAGCCGTTGAAGGCCAACAGGAATCATGACCAATAACCAAATCTCAGTTTTAGTGTGGATTGTGGTACTGAAATCAATCTTGGACGAAAACACCGTTCTCCCCTTCCCCTCTCCTTAGATTTTAAACCAAAAAAATCAGTGAGGGTTGTCTAATATACAAAATTTGCTCGCTGCACAGAACAAATTGCAATAATTCATCATTGCTAGTCGCCTGTGTCCACTTCCCTAAGATCAAAATAAGTTTAGCACCATAGTTAAAAAATATAACCCAATAGGGCCTTTCACGTGGCCGGGAAAAGAGAACACCAATGGGGAAAATACGAAACTTTGGGAAAACTCACAAGTCAAGCTGCACGCCATTGCTGACGCCGTAGTCTTCCAGAGTGAGCTGGTCCTTGAACGGTCTCTCTCCTTGTCGCTTGAGAAGGATTTCGTGAGGTTCTCGTCCAATCCGTGCGGCAACCTGGGCTTTAAAGAGGCCTATATATATAAAGGAAGGGCAAATTGTTAGTACAAGACAAGAAAGCTGATCGGGCATCAAAAATCGTTTCCTTCCCCTCCCCCACACCACCATGATGATCTGTATCAATCCGAACCAATCCTAATAGCAAATAGGGGAACGAGGCTCACGGATTGGATCTGACGCCAGGCACGGAATAGCTGCTTTCGTGCCGAGCCTATCGTTCACATTGACGATTATCATCGGTTCCCCCGTCGCTGCAACTAGTGGAGGTTTCTTGTCCTTGTCCTTATCCTGCTTTTCCATTTTCTTTTCCCTCCTATCCTGGTCACCGAGTCCGCCCTCATCCCTATCCCCACGTTTGTTATCTTTCCCCCCTTTCTTTGTATATTTATTTCCTTCTTGTCTTCTCCTGTCCCTGTCCCTGTCCCTGTCCTTGTCGGAGACTGTATCCCTATATCTCTCTCCCTCAAAATCTCGAGGTGGTGGTGTTCTGGCGCGAACTTTCTCCCTTTCTCTGTATCCACGTTCCAGCCCTCTGACGTCGTCTCTCCTCTCTTTGTCATCGATGCGACGCTTCTCTTTCCACCGAAAGCCGCCTTCACGACGTCTGTGTTCATCCCGGTCTCTATCTTCGTTGTGTTTCCGCCGCGGTGATCTGCTTCTTCTCCTTTCTTCTCGTCGTGGGGATGGTGATCTTGAAGATGGCCGAGGCATGTCGTATGTAAGGGCTGAAATTTATGTGGCACAACAAAGGAATATTGATTTGCGAACAATGGGGGCAGCAGTGCTGAGTCCGATGGAAGATGATGAATAATTGTCAAGTTCAGGAGCAGAAGCAGGCGGATACCGTAGTATTTATACGTAAATCCTTTCTTCGTAACCACACCTGAAGGTTGTTGTTTGGTCGTGCAAACCCAAGCTCCTCGACTGACGCCCGAGTTCTGGGCAACAACGCGGCGGTATCACGTGATAACTTTGCCGCGAGCAATTCTGCGCGCAAACCTAGAGAAGAGGTTGAGCTGAGCTTGAGATGTTAAATATCAGCATATTAAATATTAAGCATCTATAATTCGCTACACCATTCCCACACCATCTCAATGCCCTCTCGCCTTTCCATCCAGCGTCCATCGCCGACAACGGCTCTCTTCACCGTCTCTAATGCCTCCGTACGCAGCACAATCACCTCAAAGCTCCTTTTCGCTGTTGAAGCACTGATCCGAATCCTCCTTTTCGCATTCATCGTGCTCGTCAACGGAGCTTCCGTCCGCTCTTTCATAGTTGTGTTTGGCAATGGGATCATACCGTGGGATGATATTTGGTCGAGTAGTATTGGGACGCTAGCATGCCACATTTCGGATAGGCCGGATTGGCATTATATTTGCCCAGTGATTGCCGTGATTGTTTATCTCGTTGTTAGAAAAGGACATACAGGTTAGTTTTTTTCATTTTTCATTTTTTTTTGTAGTATCCTCTACAACATTGGTTTGTATACATGTATATATATAGATATATATATTTCTCTGAATATTCTGCATTTGTAAACGGACAATGGCTGATCCGCATATCGTTTGCAATAGAAGAATCGCTCCTGGTCATTCGCGGACTTGGTGTCCAAACCTCGACCTCCTCCGCCACCTACTTCTCAACCGCCTCCACTCGATTTATCCCTACAACGCAAATACAAGACATAGTAATACATGAGGCTTTCAAGGGATTTGAGGTCAAGTTCTATCTTGCCATCATTGTGGAAGGGGAGTCGGACGTTGTTGTGGTATTTCCTGTTCGTGCTCTTAAAATATCATCCTCCCCAATGTCCGTCCCTTGAAGGCTCCATCTAATATTAGCGATTGACAGAATTTATTGCCCCGACGCTCAATTCTTGAAGAAGTTTGGAAGGGGACTCGCAGATGCCTCTATGACCCGAAATCATGAATGCCATGTCTACAATCTTGGTCAATTTAAGCCCCAGTTGTTTATTTGAAGGCTGCCGCTCTATGAAGATAGGTTGACATATGCAATTTTAAAGGGAGAGAAGGAAGATCTTAACGGGAGTAAAACGCGAGTGGTCATTGCACTATGAATCGCTACCAGATCGATCCCCCTTTTCGCCGTTTTCAATACCTTTCCTCCCAGGCCTTTGCGTGTACCTCGCATTGATCGCCTCCACAGTATCCAACTTACGCCTCTCCATCACAGGCACGTATTTGCCTCCAAATTTCCCTTCATTACCCCCATAGAACACTTTCTGACTTCTGTTCGCCAGATCTGGAGTCGCATTCTTGAATCCACCGCGGGAGAGAGCACTCCTGTCGCCCTGACTCACCGCGAGATCAAGAAGTTCACCCGCTAGAATTTCATCAATCTTACGTTGCCTCCACACCTTCCAGAGGGTATCAACAGTACTCCCAAGGCCAAACTTGTTATTATCTCCCTTCCCAACTTTTGCAGTCCGTGAATCGCCCGCATAGACCCAATCCAATCCATCTTCCCTGCTTCCGCTCCTTCCATGGGGGAATATGCAATCCCAAAGAACTAGAGGGGCATCCGAAGCAATCTCATATGTGGGTCGCCGGGGATTCTTCTCAAAATCTAGCAACTCTGGAATTATCGACGGTCGCTCGAGTCCCTGACCAATTAAGAAGAGAATTGCAGCCAGATGTCGGACCTGATGCCAGAGGAACGCAGAGCCATGGATTGTAATGGAGTATATTTTCATATTAGATGACGATAACAATGAGTCCTTTGACACCAAATTTCGGCCCAATTCTCCATTTCGAGCTTCAAGGGCCTGGAATTCAGGTTGACCCAGATATGACAGTGGTTTTGTTTGAGGGTCCAACAGCTCGATGTCAGCATGGTAAATATGGCGCACGTGATTTGTAATCTGTTTGCTCGGGTCGATTTTGCAGAAATTTCGAAAATCGTGGGTTCCAATAAGATATCTCGCACCTTCGCGCATGGCTTCGATATCCAACCATCCTTCTCTCAGTTCTGTAATTGGAGAACTACCCGAAACCGAACTTTTCTGATCACTTCCCCGTTTCAGAAAGCCAAGAGGACCAGGAGTTGGAGAGAAGGCCGGCTGCGTGAAGAAATACCGGTACCTGCGTTCGCGACACGAGAATCTAGCGTCGAAATCTGATGGAGGGTTCGGACACCATGCTAACACGCGGATATCCTCTGGTAACACTCTGTTCAAGATAGTTATATATGGCAGTTCATCTGCAATGTCATCCCATCCACCTTCATTGTCAGACTCTTCTGAAGCACAACTAGGCGCTTCAACAAGTGGGGTTTCTGCTCCGCTACTGTAGGCATCAGGGGTAGTAGAGGAAATCTCCGGAGTAGCTACAGCTGCAATGCTAACAGCCCCTTGACCCTCCTTTCCTCTCCCATCTGTCACAACCCGTTTCTTCGGCCGTGCACTCCGCACTCTAATCCCCACAACCTGCCCAAACGCACTAACCCCCCTATCTGTCCTCCCACACTTCGAATACTGACAGCCCGTCCAATCAATTGTGTGCAATCTTTCTCCTTCCCCTTGCTCCCCTTCACCACGCTCCACCTGGACTTGACCATCTCCCTCCACGCTTTGTGGAAAGATCAACCGTGCCTTTCTCAGCGCCTTCCACAACTCCTCTTCGATAGTTGGCAACGGGGTGATATTGCCATTAGAATGCTCGTAGCCACCATATCTCTGACCCAGATAAGCGAATTTCAGCGCAATGAAACGCGTGTTGTATTTTGATGGGTCAATGTCGCGGTGCTTTTTGTTAGGGCTGGAGCGCGACGGAGAGGGAGAGGCTGCGGCCACAGAGCTCTCTGTTATAGAGCTAATGCACTCTCTACTCCCATCTGCTTGTTTCTTGCCATCGTTGTTGTTTTGGTAGAAGTTCAATTGGCGTTCGAGTTCGGTGATGCGGGATATGAGGCTTGATTGGCTCCAAGATGGATAGTCGGGTTGGTTTTTGGAGTGTGATTTTGCGGTTACTGCTTCATTGGTGTCCGTGACAGGCATTTCCAAGGAGGTGGAGTTGGAGGAGGATGAGAATCGACTTTTGTTGGTTCTTGATGGGATCGAAGAATTCCAACAAATCTGTAGGAGATAAATTGGTTTTAGGGTAGCATATCTTGGTTGATGTCTGAAGCTAGCCAGATTTTTGAAGGAAATTTTCATGCCCTACAACAAAGAACCTAGGTGAAGGGGGTTTATTATCTCTGTTTTGAAGCAATTTGCCGGTGAGATACTGTTGATTCACATATACATATATATTTTGATGTGCAAGTAATCAAAATTACGGGAAGGTTGGTTTGGGTCAATAGGGTCAAAATTTTATGTGAATCACGTGATGTATGTCACATGATATTAAGGAAGCCAAGCTGGTTGGAGCCCGGGGTTGGTTCTTTGAGGTACAGCAGTACTCCGTATAAAGGAAAGAGAAAAGATGGCTTTGCAATTAGTTATTTTCACCAGTAGCTAGTGGTTGTTCTGAGAGGAAAACAGAATTGGAAAAAACATTTGGGAAAGGGAAAACAGGTCGGGACAACGATTAAGTACGCCCCTTTTCTTGACAGCACAGGGCTTTCCCCCAAATTTCCGACCGGTAAAGTCCGAAACTTGGATATCTTTCCCTCATAAGTGCCAGTCAATTTCAATTCCCATTTCAGTTTTTTATTTTTTGGCTTCTCTTTCATATGTAAACGATAAACAGCTGTCACTTCTCATACAACAAAGGTGATGAACGATGCAACCAAACCAAAACCATGCAACGGGGGTAAAGAAGAAACCGAAGTATTTTGGACGCTTGAAAAAATTTGTCCTTTTTCCACAGATTATGTGATAGGAGGAAAATAGAAGGGAGATAAAAGCGGAAAGGGAAATGGGCAGGCTTTGCATGAAGAACAGTGAGCGAAGAATGGAATGGAAATCGTTCGGAATCACATAATTTTCTTTCAGTTCGCAGTAAAAAGAAGTGTCTTTCTTCAGTTAACCCATGCAGGTTTGCAGTCGAACCAAACGAACCCCAAATCTACCATTTGACCGACGGGTCTGCAGCAGGGTCGGCCAAGGTCTCGGCCGCGGGAGCGGAGCTGGCAGCCCAATCAGTGGACACCTCGGCCTCCCATCCGGGAACTGCAGTGCCAGGAGCAGCAACACCAGCACTAAAGCCAGGGGTGGCTTGAGCTTGCCAGCTATCACCAACAAAACCGCTCTCGATAGCACCGGCACCAACCTCCTCAGCACCGGGAACCTTGGTCTCTTCGACTTCCTTGTTCTCCTCAGCTTCAGGATCGCGGTAGAAGTACAGATCGACAACGACATCCCACTCGGTTTCGCGGTTAGCAAGGGTTCCACGGAGACGAAGGACTTCACGGGCAAGCATCCACCAGATCAGACCAATGGCATGCCGACCCTTGTTGTTGGTGGGGATGGCCACATCGACGAACTCGGTCGGGGAGTCAGTGTCGCAGAGGGCAATGACGGGAATGTTGACGTAGCTGGCTTCCTTGATGGCCTGGGAGTCGGTGCGAGGGTCGGTTACGATGATGAGGCGGGGCTCCTTGAAGGAGCGAGTTATATAGTTGGTGAAGTTACCGGGGGTGAAACGACCGGCAATAGCAACAGCACCGGTGTGGGCAGCAAATTTGAGGACAGCACGCTGGCCGTAAGGACGAGCGGAGATCACACAGATGTCGGCTGGGTTGTCAATGGCTGCGATGATGCGGGCTGCAAGAACGATTTTCTCCCTGATGTTTTCGCGACAAATGAGCAATAGCCGGCCTTGGTTTTGCCTCCACTCCAAAACCCAAACAAATCAATGAGCGCAGGATTTCCCTTACCAGGTCTTGCCAATGTTGATCACATTGATTCCGTCAGGACGAGTCTTCCACAGGTAAGGTTCCATGTGGACTTGCAAGTTCTTGGAGCCGAGGTGGCATTGTGCGGCCAGCAACATCTCAATATCTTGAGATGTCGCATTGAAGACAGGGGGGAGGTTGGAAGGGGCCATGCTGGGCGACTGATATTCCAACGCAGGAGAGGATAAATATCAATCGTTGGCGGGTTGTCGATATCGCGTTTAAGTGGAGAGCAAGTTGAAATGTCCTGACGAAATATTCGGAGGTTTGCAGGTTCAGTTGGGTTGTGTGTGTCGTTGCCCAATGCGGAAATTAGGGCAAACCCGACACTATGTTCCGAAATCTTTTTCCAGCTGCAGATCACGGGATCCAAGCCAATGATGACTAAGCTCAATTTTTGCTCCGAGCCTCTGCTTGCCCGGGGCGGGAAAAAAAGTGCTTGATATTGCTGCTGGACATTTTGCTTGCCCAGCATTGATGGGTTATATCGACAATATGCCACCCAGGATTCTTACTCCCTTCCTTACTCCCTTCCATTCCAGGGCATTTAATGGTACGTGAAGATACTGATTACTTGCCCGGATTGATGATGGGTTGCTCTAACCTTAACCTTTTCCAGTCTCTGTTCTACAAAACCCATTCGCAGCATTATCCCTAGGCCCGTCTCCGGCCTCGTCGAGAATAGCCCTTTTGAGTAGCAAAAGCCGTTCGAAGAAGAGAAAAAGACAGAATCCTTATGCAATTGCTCAGGCTCGGCAGCGGAAAGCTGCGAACTTGTCACGACAAGCTGTCCTGAAAAAGGAACGTGCTGCAACATATGGGGACCCTGTGCTCGGCAATCCCACTCCCTTTATCAAATCCCTGATGCCAAAGCAACTTGAAATCGTTGATCCTATGACCCAGCAAAAGGGCAACGAACCGCCCAATACAAGTTCTACCCAATCTATAATCCCCGACTTCAACCACTACCTCACGTCGGAGGAATTCGAAGATGCCCTTGCTCGATCGAAACGTCTTACGGAACCCGTGGTCAACAGTGAGAGCGCCATATCTGATCCACAATCCAAGGAGGAAAAACTGCTGGAGCATGAAGCGGCTCACCGTAACGCGCAACAAGCAATCAGTCGCATTATACAACTCGACAATGGCAGCAACAAAGATCGCACCCGAGTAAACATTCAACGGTGCATACACACGTTTGGAAGACATGTTACAGAATCGATGCTTGAACCCAAAACACCTGCGGCCATCGATCCCTCTGCATCCAAGTATCCCCCAAGGTCAACACGAGCTGGTCCGGACACAGGCTCCTCAGAGGTGCAGATTGCCATTCTGACCACGAAGATCCTGGTGCTTGCTCAGCAGATGGCGAAGTATGGGCACAAAGATAAACATAACAAGCGAAATCTGCGATTACTTGTTCACAAGAGACAGAAACTGTTGAAATATTTAAGGAGAAAGGAACGTGGTGGTCCGCGGTGGCAGCACTTGATCAATACGCTTGGTTTGACCGATGCGTCATGGAAGGGAGAAATTAGCCTGTGAGGGCTCTTGAGGGCTCTTCGTAAGGCACCCAGCGGGGCTTTCTCTTTGGTTTTCTTTTTTCCTTGGACACAAGATTCTGTATCTCTTTTTATTTCTTTTCACTGTCATTGCTGCCGATTAACGTTCTGTGCTGTTTCAACATACGTAGAATGTACATGTACGTGTCACATTTCCGGCCTACCTCTTTTAGAATGTATTTATATGACTTGCTGTACGTCTACTGGCTACAACCTAATTATACGAAATACACTGGCTCCATTTTCCCTCCGACTCGCGTCCTCCCAGAACCTGTTTTCAGCTTTTGCGGGTTGGGCGCTGGCTTCGCTGTTAGAGAAACCCCGACAGCGCGATCTATGATCTGTTTTATCGACAAATGCACATAGTACAATTCCAGTTGATTATTGACACCCATATATTCACTATTTCTATTCCCTACCTATTCCACGTTGCTATCATCACCTTAAACTTGTTTTGCTGTGTTGTCAGGCTTGGCACGCCAACGCTTGCTTACCTAACCATATCCTCCTCGTCCGACGTCCACCGCCTTTCTATACTGCCTTGCTCTCAACAACACAAAATTAATTATCTCACAGCAACCCTTAGGCGTACGGCAGCATCACAACAACAAACCACGACACCACAACATATCATCCCACTTCTTCAGCTGCTCCCTCTCCTCTTCATATTTTCTTCTTAACGTGTCCATTTCGACTATCGCACTCTCCATCTACCTTCGCACCGCACCAACTGCCCTCAAACAATCGCATCTTGCTGAAAAGCAAATATATTATCCCCTTTTTACCATCGCTCTTTTTAACTTAAATACCTTCATTCTCATCTTCTACCGTGTCTCTCAGCCTATCTTGCCTTCGCGAAAACTGCATCCATATCGTTCCCCTCTACCTCTCCTGTGCTCCGTCGAGCTCCCAAACTCCGTGTCCGTCAATATTTCAATTCAATCTACCTACGCGCAGCAATCCTCGACGACGGTTCCCCGTAACTCAGCTGTTAGCTATCTGTTTACCAAATAGATCCTGGTTTGTTTTTGTTTTGTCCTGTTCGTTGCTGGGTTGGGCGGTTACGGTTACTGATGATTCCCCAGCACGGAGCCTATTTGCGCTGAGCTATTGCAGCTCCACCCGTAAAACAGCATTTTGACGCTGTGAATAAAACGGGCCTCTGCCCTAGCGGCATAATCATGCGTACTCGATCGCAACCAATATCTCCTGGCGGTCTTCAGTCGCTGCAGACTGTTCCACGTAGGAAGAAATCGCAGACGGACTCGACTCCCCCGAATATACCGAAACCAGTTAAAGAGGCAACAGCCAAAGGGACAAAAACCAAAAGCGAAAAGAAGACACCCGCAAAACGTGGCCCTAAGAAAGGGTCGAAGAAATCAGCGACTAAATCCGAAGAATCCGCGACCATTGACGGCGCCAATGCACTTAGCCCTACCAAAGCCGCTGCCAGCGACGTACCTACACCCAATGTTGATGGTGATGCCACCCCAGAACAGCCCGCAGAGGCATCTACAAATACATGTGAGCAACCAATTATTTCTTCAACTTCTCCAATTGTGACCACGCCCGTGGATTCTTCTCCTGTCCCCATACTGGTTGTTGCACCTGTTATGGACCCAACAACTCCAACACCATCAGTTTCTGGTCACCAGGCCCATTTGGAAACCCAGGGTAAGCAGTCACCGTCTCCAAAGTCCGTGCCCAAAAGTAGTCTTTCTACTCTGTTTGAACGGGTTAGCTCCCCCGGAAATAGAAAATCCGGCCCCCATGCGAATTTCTCTTCCTCTGCATCAGTGGGGTTTCCGATTCCGCCAGCCGGTAATCCTCAGGAGCCAAGCGGTGTTTGGCAAATCCCAGCCACCAATGCTCCTAGTGCTCAATCGCTGGCTAACCCTTATAAACATTCTACCCGCCATCATATCATCCAACTTCCCTGTCAGATCCTAGACACTCCCCGTACTCAATGTATTTCATTGCCCTCTCTAGATCGTTCAACCCCTAATATAGCTTTGGCATTTAAGAAAAAGAGATCTTTTTCATTGCATTCCCAAAACCCTGTTTCTCAAGGCTGCCAAAGCGAACTTGGGGTAAACTCACATTCCGTCTCTCAAATTGCTCGCCCTCGTCCAATAGGCGCGCTCAATCTGGACATGCGAGCTTATCCCACTTCATCGTATCGTCCGCTACCAGCGGTGCGAGGCCTTCGAACTCTCTTAATTCGACCAGGGTAAATTTTAATCTCGGTGGATTACGCACACTGTCAGAACATTTCAGCTTCTCCTACCTTTCCTCAGCAGTCTCAACCGACAGGCTATGTTGTTCATGCAACACCTGAGTCTTATCATTCCTCACTCTCTCCTCCCTCTGCCCCTTAAATTGATCCCTATCAAACTCCCCAGCGTCCTACGATATAATATGGGATTGTTTTCACTCTGGACTTTCCCATCCGTCCACTGACTACAATGCATTTAAACCATTTCCTCAAAGGTCGGATAGGCTCCATTCGTGGGAATGGAAGGGAGCTCCCAAAGCTTCCCATGAGTCCTAGAGTAAACTACACCCATACCTTGAGCCACCTAGGACAAACTCCGTGGGAATACGACATCGCCAGCCTTAGCTTTGGGGCATGGTTCCTAGATGCCCTTGCTGTACCGAGATGCTTGTTTGCCCTTATAGACATGATATTGAGGCTTTTACTGGAGAAAACCAAACCAACTAGAAGAGGACGCTAACAAAGGCCCCAGGTTCACCCCGCAAGAGAACGCGACTCGATTCGAGCGATGATGGCAAGTCGCCACCCAACAATTCGCAAACCACGAGGAAGCGCCGCAACACCGGAAATTCGTCTGTTGCTCTACATAGACAACGAAAAGTAACTTCATATGCCGAACGATCTCGTCGTAGAGCACTTGAAAGTCAGGGTCGGATAGAAAAAACTATATTCCGCATTCCTCAATTGATCGCCCAAAACAAAGCAGACCTTACGAAGGAAAATGACAAAACAGAGGATTCGGAAGCAGACGAGCCGGTGTGGGATGTGCTCAAGCAAATGAAAGCAGATGCAGCTGCAATGTCTGATGATGAACAACCACAGCTACCAGAAACGCCACAAGCCCCTCAGACTCCGAGCCGAACTTGGGGCATTAGAGGATTTCTTAATTCAGTGCCTAGAACAATTTCGAAACTCATTCCTACCTTCACGCTGTCTCCTAATCGACCACAATCGTCTGTTGACGTGTTTACAGCCCCACCAGAGTCTCAAATGAGACCACTCCTGCCAGCGCAGCCTATCAATACCCCGCAGCAGAATGAGCAATCTGAGCCACTTGAACAATCAGAGCAGACTCCGGATGATGGTAGCTTGACGTACTCTCTTTTCCCGGAACCGCTAAACCGACGCGAACTTCTGGGGATCTCATCCCCACGGAAG
The DNA here is from genome assembly GCF_000150705.2 of Paracoccidioides lutzii. Classification (NCBI taxonomy): domain Eukaryota; kingdom Fungi; phylum Ascomycota; class Eurotiomycetes; order Onygenales; family Ajellomycetaceae; genus Paracoccidioides; species Paracoccidioides lutzii. Next base: position 1,088,124 of record NW_015440950.1, on the reverse strand, counting down.
GAGGCTCACCAGCCTTCGCCAGATCAGGTGATTGAGACCGAAAGTAATAACGTGCAGCACGCTTCCAACAGCATTACTACCAACAATACCAACCGGAACAAAAGGAAGCGCAGATCCAATTCTCCAGACGAAATCCCAAACCCTCCAGGCTGCAGCTATGGAATGGACTTGACATATTTTGAATACAGTTCTCTAAGCGAAGCAGATGATGACTCATTAACAAATCCTGACATCGCAGCTAACATTGCACAAACTCGAGCTTCAATTCCTGCCTCAATCCCAACTCCAGCCCCAATCCATGCCCCAATCCCTAGCACAGCACAACCGGCTATTCGAGGTATCTTAAGAAACGCAAAGCGTGTTCGGTTTGACGCCAGTCCTGAAAATACTCCATCAAAGCTTCGTCTGCGCCGAAACTCTATTGATAGTCATCAAGAAACTGCGAGCCAAGATTTGTCGGAACCTCTCATCAATAGTCTAAGGAATTCCTCCAATGATCACTCAGCTCCCCAGTCACTTGCATCAACGCAGCCGGGCCGTGATCAACTCTCATCGCCCGAATCGGTGCAGGAACCTGCACAACCAATTGAGCCTTATCCGATGATCACTCGCCCTAATCCCTTTGGGACATACTGCTTGGACTATAGCGTGTTTTCGGATTCCGATGAAGACTTGGAAGAGGATGTTGCAGCAGAGACAGCAACAAAGGAGTCAACAGCAGCAGCTATACTATCCAACACTGATAACATTGCCAAAAATCAGACACCCTCAGTATCCAGCGTATCTGAGGCTCCTCCCTTCGAGCCACCACCCATGACTCCGACTACAGCAACTACTGTATCAGCAGCTCCTGAACCTCCTGAACCTCATACACCTGCTACACCCGTAGCACCTACTGTACCTACTACACGCACTGATGCCAGTACTTCGCAACCTCCCGTTTTCACGAATAACTGGACACAACTTCCGCCTCCCCGCCCAACACCCGCTCACGTGTCTCTGCCACTGTCGGCCACACCTGTTGGTTCTGATGTGGTTGCCAAACTACGCTCGCGGGCCGAGAAATACAAACCAAAACTTCCTAGTGGACTTCGTGCTTCCCGGCGATACTCCTCTAGTCCAGTATCCGCCTGTGAAGGTAGTGACATTCTAGGGCCGCAGCCAGAACCCATTGAGCCACTGGGGGAATCCCCCCTTGCACATCTTAATGCCCAGGGTGAAAGACAAGCCACAGAATCCCGTAGCGAGGCTGTGGTTGGAAAAGAGAACTTGCTCGGTGACCTAGGGGGGTCGTCGGAGCAAACCTCCCACGTACCAGACCACCACATTACACAACTGGTACGTGAGATGTGGTTGGAGGAGGATGAAGGGGCGGCCGATCAAATATTCGGCCGCGAGTTCCGGCGATACTCCCGTGAGCAATCCCGCTTGGGGGAACCGGGGCTGGTGGGGGGAGAAAGGGAGGTAGAGGAAGAGGAGGAAGAGGGGGAGGCAGCTCCCATCGAGCCTTTTAACTTGGGCTCGTATGGTGAGTTTTGCCAGGAGCTGGGGGAGTATAGGCGGGAACGGGCGTCCTAGGGGCGGTGCGGGAGGGAGGAGGGACTGGTGCTCCTGGGGCGTTTCTTTTTTTTTTTTTTTTTTGTTTATTTGATCTTTCCTTCTTTTCTTTTTTGTTTTCTTTTTTCTTCATTTTGCTCTTTTCCCATCATTTTGTTTTTTGTTTTTTTTGTTTATTTTAGATGTAACTTTTTTTTTCTTTATCTATGTGTGCATGTATGCATGTATGCTCGCGTTTTAATTTTTGTTTTATATAATCAGTTCGTTGGAGTACGGGACCAGGGTGGCCAAGGGTTACAATGGAGTTCTGAAGGTTCCCGCTATATGCCGTTTCTGCAAGTTGTACAAATGAAGTGAAATCCCGCGAGTGCTCGATTACTAATTTGAGTATATATACAGGGTTGCACGGGTGGGTGATCAATAATAGGTGATCAATACTTAATCAAACCCCTCAAAATTCCTCTTCCAAAGCATCACCCGTCTGAAGTCCAGATTGTTTCCTTACAGCCTTTCGAACGGCATCAACCATACGTTCTGTCTCTCGTACTTTGTTTCTCTCGTCCACCGTCATTTTGCTCCATAGTTCACGATCTCTCCTAGCTTTCTTCCGTTCTCGTCTGCTCTCCTTCTCACTTCTCTTCTTCAGGTTCTGGCTCCATGGAATAGATTCACTGCGTGTAGCTGGTCTTTTAAAGGGCCTCTTAGCATTAGAAGCAATACCATCAGCATTATTAGCCCGTTCATTTAGCTCCTCTCTTCGACGCATCTCCCTTTGCTTATCCTTATACGCATAATTATCCCAGTCCATTCCTTCCACCCCTAAATATCGATCACCAGTAAAATTCTTCAACTCAGGCATCTTGGGTAAACGCAATAGACCCCATGCCCGTCCCAGATCTTCCCAATTCAGGTCCGTAACACGGAAAATGCTGCTAGCTTGGTGCTTGCTGTAGCTCCTCACCCAGCTGACAAAGGCCTTCTGTGCCTTGTCATGGATCGCGCGGTCCTGTCGGACAAGCTTTCGGATTGTCTCCGTAGCGTTCGTCGCGTCTTCGTCAGATATGCAGATCGGTGAAGATTGGCATTGGTATGCCGTCACTGGTGTTTTGCGCACGTTGAGGAACGAGATGTAATCTTCTTCCCGGCCTGGGTGGAGTAAGATGATGCTGAGGCCCCGGCGTCCTGCGCGACCTGCGCGTCCACAGCGATGGAGGAAAGCCTTTGGGTCCGTGGGGGGGTCTATTTGAATTACTAAATCTACAGATGGAATGTCAAGCCCGCGGGCTGCGACGTCTGTTGTTAAAAGGATGGAGGAGGCTACAGAGTTGACAAAGCGAGCAAAGTTTTTTTGGCGGACTTGGGGTGGGTGCTTGCCGTGAAGGGGAATTGTCTCGAATTGTTCAGGAAGGATGGAAGAGAGGATGTCTTGAAAATAGTCTACTGCGGCGCAGGTGGAAAAGTAGATAATGGATTTCTGGGGGGAAGGGTGGATGGATGAGAGGATGTTTTTAACGGCTGGGAGTTTATGGGGGGGCGGGGTGAGGAGGTAGGTCATTTGTAAACTACAGGTACGTATTAGATATACCAGGTTAGATATTCATACACTAGGTATACGTACCTCGCTGGAGTTCGTTTGTCTTCAGATCCTGCACCTTTCACCTTGACCGAAATTTTGACAGGGTTCCGCAGGCCAACGCGGACTATCTGATCAACAGCTTCGCTGACGCTGGCACTGAATAACCCGGTCCGTCGTTGTTTTGGTAACCGTTGAAGAATCTTTTGTAGATCTTCTTGGAAGCCTAAATCTAGGAGTCTATCTGCTTCATCAAGGACAAGAACCTCAAACGAAGACTGTGGGCAATGCACATGGGGGGAAGCTAGCAGCTCGAGAAGGCGGCCAGGTGTCGAAATGAGAACGTTGGGCGACTGTTTTAAAAATGTACTTAGATCTTGTGCGGGAGTTGTAGTGCCACCTAAAAGTAGCTGGGGAACTATTTTTAACACGGAAGAAGGGTATGGCAGCGGTGGATTGGATTCATTCTGTTCGCAAATGCCGATCTCCGCAGATTGTAAACGGGTCGCGGAAGGACCGTGAAATGCTAAGAGGGACTGCAAAACATTGTATATTTGAGTAGCCAGTTCTCTATATCATACATTAGCTCAATTGACTCTTTCTCTAGCATTCTTGGTTGGAATATCGTGAGTTACGTACCTAGTGGGGGAAATGATTATTGCTCCGATATGGTGCTTTTTAATAGGAGAATCAAGTCGCAAGAGCCTTTCAACCATGGGGATCAAAAAAGCCAATGTTTTCCCGCTACCGGTAACAGCCTCGACAACTACATCCTTATGCGCTATAAAAAGAGGAATAGTTGAAGCCTGCACTGGCGTCATGCGGGAGAAGCCCATGGACGAGATGGCATCAAGAATCCATCCCGATAAAGGAGGAGTGAGAGCATCCCATGCCCTCAACTTTGAATTTTGAGAAATAGCTGGAGGCATTTCCAACCCCGTATATGGCACTTCCACCCAGCCTACGGTACACCAAAAAGCCTTGAAGTCTCTTGAAAATGAAGTTTTAAATCGTTCCGAGATAATTCCCGTATGAGCAAAATATGAAATCTCGGGCAAAAGTTGCCATCTTTTTTAGCCCTACGACACCGCCATACGGCGATGACTAAGCTAAGCTAAACTTGCTAACTAACTAGTTAACTAACATGTGATCGGTGGCGGAGGCTGACCGTCACGTGCTGCCAATCCTGAATTATGAAATATTTGACTTCATCCTAAAACTTCGACGGTGACCCGTTTTGTTTATATCATCTGTATCTCTCCGATACCCTGCTCTCTCCTGTCGTCCTATTCCTATCTTCCTGTCGTTTTGTGTGACTTAGGGGAACTCAACAGATCTTACCGTTTTTTTGTGTGCTCTGCTGGCCCAGAATGCGCTTGCATTTTAAGCAGCCACCTCTCCCTTGACAAACAGAAGAGCAGTCCCAGTGACGTTCTTCGTATTCGATCATTCAACAGGATAGGAAAGCCTTTTTTGACTCTTCGTCTTTCTCTTCCACGTGCTACAGAGTTTCAATCTCGTCCTTGAAGTGTTGGGGTATTTGCCGGTCCCCTCACCCAAGAGACCCTAGTTCCCCTCCACCAGAAAGCTCCGCTGTCATGTCCGCCCAATATGCAGTTCCCGCCACTCCACGCGTAACTTCGCCCTCTCCCACTCCTTCAGAACGCTCGATTTCAGGAAATGTCCGGTCCGGTCCAGTTACACGATCTGCGTCCGCAAAAGAACGCCTCTCATTGCCTCCCCTTATTTCAGAGGAACAGAAGGAGCCGCATGAGATCGATGTGGAATCAAGTTCGGATTCTAATGCGGACCACCGCGCAAGAACACGATCTCGAAGTCCTACCGCGTTATCATCCAGTAAAGCTCGCCGTCGGATGACAGGGCCGACTCCCGTGAATGGCTCTTCCTGTAGTCCGGCATCCAAATCAGATCCCCTCCCGAACGGGTATATCCCTGTCAATGGCCATCTCTCCCCATATACCAACATTCAAAATCGCTGGCGAAATTTCTCTCGTTCTCCTTCCCCCCTTGGTCTTATTCCTCTTCATAGACACTATAGGTCCTTTATTCATCGACACGAGATCCCTCGCAAGCTTCTCCATGTTTCAATCGGCTTCGTCACCCTTCAACTCTATTGCCGTGGAGTACAAACTCTGAATGTCGCGCCGTGGCTCCTGACAGCGCTGATCCCTACTGCTGTTACGGATTTTCTCCGCCATCGCTACCAACCTATAAACAAGCTTTACATTCGCTGCTTGGGTGCTCTGATGCGAGAGACTGAGGTAGCTGGGTACAATGGGGTGATCTGGTACCTTCTTGGAGCATATGTTTCTCTCCGATTTTTCCCCAAGGACGTAGGTGTGATGGGTGTTCTGCTGCTAAGTTGGTGTGACACCGCAGCATCCACGTTCGGGCGCTTGTATGGCCGGTATACCGTTCGTCTTCGCGGTGGAAAAAGTCTGGCTGGAACTCTCGCTGCCTGGGCAGTCGGAGTTGCTACTGCAGCCGCTTTCTGGGGCTACCTTGTTCCTCGCGTTGGCGCATTCCCTGACGATCCTGAAGGATCTTTCATGTTCAATGGTACTCTCAATCTTATTCCAAGCTTTCTTCGGGGTTGTCTTGCACGGGCTGGGGTTTCCGCAGGTTCTGCAGCGAAAGCAGTAGTCACTGGGCCCGTGGCCTTGGGTATTGTCAGTATGTGGACGGGAGCAGTGGCTGCTGGCAGTGAATTGGTAGACCTCTTCGGATGGGATGATAACCTTACTATTCCTGTCCTCAGTTGTGTCGGAATTTGGGGTTTCTTGAAGGCATTCGCTGTATAAGGCACTTTTCGCATTCCTTTTTTGTGGACTGGATTTTAATACCTAACCTCGCTTCTCGCCTTCTTTGCTTTGCATCGCATGACTTCCCTTTATGATTAAATTTCCTTATGAACACTACATTTCCCTTGTTACTAATTACCCATGATGTTAACTTCATTCCCGGCATTTCCTTAACAGGCCTGTTTCATTTATTCTATTTTTACTCCCATTCCCGGATTTGTTTCCACGAATCATATCCAGGCAAAGTGCTTCCTTTGCCTATACCGTTATTCTCGCTCCAGTGTTGATATTCCCGATACCTGCTACGTTCCGTTTCCTGTTCCTCCACCCATCGACCGTTTCATATGCTTAGTTCGTTTATTATGTAAGCTTTAGTAGCGTTTAAATCGACTAGTTAACTTATTAGTGACGGTATCTAGCACCACAGTCCCCATCTCCGATTTGGCGTTTTAGGTTTAGGTCGGTGGAAAGCCAATGCATCGTTATTGAATGATCTTTATGTTAGTTTTAGGAAGACATTAATTTTAAGAAAATTATATGCAGTGATATGTTGAGTTTCGATGGTTCATTTCCGCAGTTGGTTGGGAATACAAAACGTGATAGCTGTTCACCGAAAGAAATGATGGATGTTGGTAGCAGTGTATGCTGGATGCTTAACAGAGGACATAAGGGTATTGGCAAAAAGCAAGACCAAAAGAATGCAGAGAGCAGTCTAACGTGATTTCCAAGAACAATGTTTACATGTATCCAAGTTCTAGGACCATAGGGTGCTATGGAGTGACTATTCTTAAATCCAAAATACTCACCGTCCTCGTAATATAATCTCGCTTAATTTCCTATCAAGAGTCTTTCGTTCGCTCCTGCGATGGCCGGCGTTATTGCGAGGTTCTTCGGGGCCAGACCACCTGTTTCCCCTCATTGTTCGCCTATATGGCCAACAGCTATTTCAAGTTTCGATAGTGGGCATGTTCTTGTTGAATTGGAGTATTTGTCTCTTCGGTCACCTCTCTCTGAGTCGGAACGGGATTTTGAATTGTCCCCGTTCGAGACAGTCGTCGCAGTCGCAGCTCGAAGAGGTGAAATATTTCGCATGCGCCCGGAGCCTTCAGCAGTACAATGGGAGCTCTTCAGCGGGTTCATGTGCGTCACGGTGGATATGAACTTTCAGTCTCGAGAAGTAGGATAATATATCATCTGCTCTAGAAGGTCAAAGCCGGAGACGGGCGATGTGGGAGACGACGAAATCTCATTCACAACAGCGAGTTTGTTTAAACCTTCAAGAGCAGACTTAGTATAATTATGAAGTTGTGGGGGTGAACATGATGTTCTTTTGTGTTCATTCCTTGTCTGTGTTTGTGAATCGGTCACCGGGCTAGTTGGCAACACTGAGGTTTTGAGATTCGCTTAGGGGCGGTTGTTGACCGTTAGGCAAATTTTCCATTTCATCCATGGCATTTTCTATGCTTTCTGCGGAGGCAACACACGAATCCGCAAATTATTAGCGTGAACAGGAATAAAGTATCATGGTAGAGATGATGGCAGTAACTCACATTCATCACTATATTCATAATTGTATACCGTATCAATATCGCTCAAGGAGGTCTCCGGCGAAGGTTTTGGCGCTGAGAAAGATTATCGCTTTTTGGAGTTCTGTGTTTGACTAAATTGTGAGACCGAGAGCTGCGAGCTTAACGGAAGGGTGTAGTCATTTGGATTAGAGGAAATATGCCCCGATGAAGATTTTTGAGATGAGGGAAAAAAAGAATTGGCCGATCCAGTTCTTGGGCTTTTGACGATGGTGCCATACTTCAGAATCTCCCCAAACCTCATTTGTGGATCAACAACTCTCGGTTTTGTCTTCACTCTTGAAATCCTCTTTCCGGTAGTGCCTTTCGCAGCGGCAGCAGCTAGCTTCTCTTGCTTTTTCATGTTCCATGCTTTGACTGCATCTGGCATTCCCATCTTCGCGATAGCTTCAATCACCCAAACCCTCTCCTTTTGCGTAGGATCATACGATCGTTGACGCCTTATATCTCCTTTGGGATCGATCGCATCGTCTTGGACCTCAGGCATATCAAATTCTTCAGTTTCACTCTCTTGTTGTGACCCAGACACGACTGGTTCGCAATTCAAATCTATCCCAACAATATCGGCTGGTACATATTCAACTCTCAGCTCTGACAACCCATCAGTGCTATAATGACACCGTTGCCCGCAGAGCCGCGCTCCCGTTGGTGGCTCGCGAATAGGTAGCAAATCGGCGTTCGCGAGGAGTGGGAGGCCAAGCCTGAGTTTGTTGCATAAAAGGGGCGCTGCAAGAACCTTAGTCAATCTTCTTGCGGAACCGCGTCGCCAACCAAAATCGTTTTCAACAAAATCTCTCAAGCCCTCAAGATCGATGGCTTGATCCCAAATAAACGATAGTTGTGCCTCTCTTAATTTCTCTAGTGAAGAAACAACTGGATGAGTATAGTCACGCAATATCCTCAGATCAGGAAAACTGTCTGGAATTTGGACTGCCTTGTGTTTGCATTTGAAGTAACCCTCGGTGTTTTCATGAAGCTGGCTCTGCAGGCGCTCTCTCCATTGCCTCAATTTAACAGCAACCTCTGGTTCGCTACCTTCCACCGATTGTAGCAATTCGTTACCAAATCCAGCCAGCGCAATTTCCCCCGCAAGCTTTGGACCACATTTTGGGACACCGGCGGGGAGATAGTCTCCTCCACTCAACAACGCAAACAGAATCATACCACCTCGATCGAGGGGAACATTTGCGATCTGTCCATCCGCACTTTCCTTGGTCCTATAAAGAGTGACATGCGTTGCTGCATTCGTTCCAGATGAATTCTCTTTGGAATAGTTCATCATAGTAACATTAGATCCAAACATGATAGTGTCGACATCGTCACTCATAACCGCATCCACTGCCCCAAATGTCTGAAGTCTTGCACATTCAGCCTCCGCTTCCCCTGGCGCTATATGGAATGGAAAACGGAATAATTGAATTAGATCTTTAGAACGGCGTATTATCCGTGCCAGATCGCCAGCGCCATAGTTTCTGCTAACCAGCTTCCCACGTTTGTATTGAGGTCTTTGCGGGCCATCGTACACAAAGAGTGGATGCACTGGAAATCCTTTCAAGCGTACTAGACGGTAGAAGAGCGTCCTAAGTTCCGGATTTGTGCCTCCTTTCCCAGCCTGGGCCTGGAAAAGCCAAATTGAAATATCGATAGCTATTCGAATGGGCCGGGATGTTCGTTGCAAATGACTGACAGCAAATTTGGCCAAAGAGATTCGCTCTCCATTTCCAATGGACTGGATAAGCCTGCATATGCCCGCATAAGTGTCAGAAGCAATTGTTGGTCCGGCGGCTACGAGAGTAAGATGAACTTACCCCGGAATTCCCATCCGAACCACTCAGACAGAGGTACCCTTCTATCCCCTGGAATACTATATTCGGAGCATGTAGTATTTTAAGAGACAACTAAAGCGTATTTTCGTTTTCCAAATGTTTAACGGCCCATCGTCTGTATCACAGCCGTTCGAAGATGCTCCATCCGTGGCAATGCTTGTTTTTGTGTTTTGGTATATTTACATCGCTCCGGCGGTTTACAAATTCGCGTCATCACGTGAGACATAGCTGTCCTGGTAACCGCCAAGGAGCTACCCGTGAACCTACAACCGACTAAGCAAAGGCAATCTGCGACACTTCAAGAAATCGACAACCAAAAAATATATTTTGCTATGCCCACTGAATTGCGCTTATATATTAACTTTGGTCCAGTGATAAAACGGCCTTCAGAATGGACTGAAACAACAAAAGACCAGAGGTCTAAGCTTATTTAAATATTTACCTCCCTAGGTCGGAGTAGAGATATCTACGGGATAAGTTCAATAACCTCCGTGATAGACGAATAGATTCAAGTGTGGGAAACGACAATTGTTATGGCGACTGCGTCTTCTTCCTCTGCCTTTGACTGGCGACAGTCTCTTAACTCCACGGGCTCAGCTCGATCAGGCCTCCGTCAAAGCCGACAACCGCTTCCCGGGTCACCGCATACACCCCAGCAGCGGCAGATACTATCGCCATACACCACTTCCACCTCCCCTGGATCATCATTCCGGCACGAAGAAGCCGCAATCATATTTGAGCTAGGGTCCCGGTATCTTCGTGCTGGGTTTGAAGGCGACCACTTGCCAATCTGCGTCGTAAGTTTCGGCCCAGAAGGAGGGCGGAGAGTGGGCGATTATCGGGGTTGGATTAAGACCGAGGACCAAGAGAGAGCCAATTTGAAAAAGATCTTCAAAAATGCGGACGAATGGTCAAAATCCCACGAGCTTTGGAATATGGATATCCGAAATTTCGACCTGGGACTATTCGAGGACAAAATTGAACGAATAATACGAGAAGTTTACAACAAATATCTGCTCACGGACGCGGGCTCTTCAAGGCTAATAATCGTGTTGCCTCCAATTTTTCCTCACCCACTGCTTTCATCACTCCTATCGACAATATTCAATCGCTGGAGATATCCAAGTATTACCCTGCTTCCCTGCGCAGCTATGGCAGCTGTTTCTGCAGGTCTAAGATCTGCTCTTGTTGTTGATATAGGGTGGGAAGAGACCACAGTTACCGGCCTTTATGAATATCGAGAAGTCCAATCTAAACGAAGTATTCGGGCTATGAAACTGCTAATGCGTAAAATGGGCTCTCTCCTGACGACGCTAGAGAGGACCGTTGGTAACAAAGACAAATCTGACAACAATGATGGTGACAATGATGTAATATCTGTCGACTTTGAGTGGTGTGAGGAAATAATAACCCGATTGGCATGGTGCAAAAGCAAGGAAAATGCTGAGCATCAGTCCCGAGTCGCTATGGAGTCCGCACCAGCAGGGAACGAATACCCGGAAAACATTAATTCCCATCTATTAAATTGCAATATATCGCTGCCATCACCACTTGGTGATTCAGCCGCTGATATAGACGTTCCCTTCTCAAAATTTTCTGAGCCAGTTGAGGAAATCTTTTTTGCGGGGGGTGTTGATGCAAGGAGCTTGGACGATGAAGAAATGCCTCTTGATTTTTTGGTTTTCCATGGTCTCCTTACTCTTCCACCTGATGTCCGTGGTGCGTGCATGTCGCGGATAATTTTTGTAGGTGGAGGTTCGAATATCCCCGGTGTTAAGCAGAGGATAATTGACGAAGTTGATTCCCTTGTTAAGATGTATGGATGGGACCCTGTTAGAGGGAAGAACATCAACAAGCACCCTAGGCAACTCCAGGAAATTTCGATGAATCAGCGGCGACCTGTCAGCTCTGCCTCAAATGTAAACGCCCAGGAAGATAATGGATCAGAGCTATGTACGAATTTCATTGACGAAAAGTTGGAGCGTGCCAGCAGAGATTTCAAGCCATACACGCATGGTGTCCTTCGCCAGGTTGAGTCTCTTGGATCCTGGGCAGGGGCCAGCCTTGTGGCTAGCCTTAAGGTGAAAGGGGTTGTGGAAATCGAACGAGAGAAATTCCTGCAACATGGTATCGCAGGGGCAAGTCGAGACCTGGACGTATCCCACATTGCGGAACGACGATCAGGTTATGGACCAAGCATGGGAAGATCTGGTGGGGAAAGATCAAGCTGGACACTCGGAGAATGGGGTTGATATACGACACGACACGACACGACACATTAAATAAACCGAAATTCCGTCTGCACACAGGATATGGAACCTGAAGTGCGGCTTCATTGCATAGTAAAAATCTATGAGACTGTTACTTGGCGGATTATTAAACTTTCTCTGAACTTCTGTACTAGTTTCAGAAGATACCACAGTGTCCTCCATTCACAGTTGTTGTTAGCATGTTATTTATTCTCAAATAAATGAATAACATCAAATGTCAATGATTGTGATTTGAGTTGGTGACATTCGTTTTTCTTCAGTGAATGCTCCAAGAGATGAATATTTCTTGAATATCTTTCTTTTCTAAGATCTTACTAATATTCTTTTCTTTTATTATAGATAACAACCTGAGTGTGTTGTAACATCAAAACATTCTTAAATGAATATTTTAGAAACTGAACAGTTACTCTGCCAACCCCCTAAGATATCAGTGTTGTGTTGTTATTGTATTGATATCTCAACTTTCTTTCTATTCAGTGTCTCTTCCATTTGTAAATCCTTACTGTCTTTCTTTAACATGAAGGTTGTTTCACACTCGTGCCATATTCTCTTGGACACATCCCCATTCACCTAGGCTGTGATGGCCAAGATGGTCTCCATCAAGGAGAAATTCCGCTCAGAGTCATCCTACATGGGCCAGCCTTCAGAGCCACAACATCCAAGCACTCTGCGCAAGCGTCTCTCTCTTGGAGACCTCCTATCCCTAACTCGTCATTCCAATACCGCGACCATAATGGCAAATGCTCCCACAGAGCCCTCCGCTCCCGAGCACAATAAACCCTCCATAGTGGACTTCCTCGAGCATATTTCTCAAATTCTATGCCGAGATGCGCATCGTTCTTCCTCACAACCCTTCGACGAGCTTCCTAGAGATGCGAACAAGCTCGAAGGAATAATGAATTACCACCTTGGCCAGCTAGACCGACTTAGGCTTGAACTGGATCTGCAAAATGAGACAATCGAACGATTGTCACGTACCCTCACGCCAGAGGATCTAGAACACACAGCTCAGAAGTTGCTGGCGAGGGTCCGAGTAGCTAGGAATTCGCGAAATCTGCTTGCGCCGTTTATGGGATTTCATCTGCGGGAGATTAAGAGGATTATTGAACTACGTTGGAAAATGTCAGGAAAGGACGAGCTTCCCACTCTGTGAGTTTCCCACCCCATTCCCTCCATCTTTTCTTAGTTTTGAGATGTTTCATTATCTATTTAACAACTTTAATGGTTCTGGCTTAACCCCTTTTCAATTCTCTTACAACTGCTAACGCAAGCATTATTCAAAACGGGATTCAGACACCTGCCAACTGCTGAAGAGTTTAAAAAAATGTTTGCTCCGTGACAATATGACGTATGCACAGATTGAGGACGTGTCTTCAAGGTTAGTAGCCCTATTTTGACACGAAGTTTCTTGTCCTTATTTGAGAAAGTGACAAATAACTCAGTCTAGCTTGATACAATACGATGCTTGTAGACGCAGGAAGAGAAAAACTCTAGCTGCGGAGTACATGCAGATTATGTTACGAAGGGGCCGTCGGCATGCCACTGCAAATTCGAGAAGCAAAACGAAGCTGTAAAGAAATGAGTTGCAATTATAGGTGCCTCAAACTTGTCTCTTTACTTCTATTCCCAACGGCAAAAAAACTCTATTCTGTTCCATTCTGTAACTAGCCTATATACATACGTCTTGCTAATCAGGGATTTTAAATCTCATACATTTACCGGAATGCTGATACACGTACTTAATATATTCTGTGACTGCCAGTTGAGGTCTTTTTTATAGGATTTCTATATTAAAGTTACGACAAGCTGAGAGATAAAATAAACACCTGGGTAGTTAGCTTCTAGACCAAGAGTAAGTACACAAACCAGTTGGATAACATCAAAAGGATGAATATATATATATATATGTACACAACAATATGATTTCTTCAATTCTCCTTCTGGATTAACAGTTGCCCTGATCTTATTAAACTTCCAGATTAAACCCCTGTAACATTCTCATTTACTCATTCGAGGCCCGCTCGCTGGAATTGAATTCCCGTAGTGGGTCTCAAATATTTCCAAAGGTGAACCTAACCCAGTTCACAGCTGGGCCAGTATCAGGGGAATATATTTGGTACTGGTCCTGGTTCCATTTAGGATTACTGATGCCATCAATCCAGCCCTCAGTCTCGATGACAACACAGCCATACTTGTTGATCATATCAACACCACCGCCCCCCTTCTGGTTGCGCTGAACCTGAGAATTTTTGACTGGAATTGTCCCATTCTGGCCATTACAACTGTAAATTTGGATAGCCTTTTGATTCGTAGTGACCTGCATGCTGATACCAGTGGTACTCGACTCCATGCTTAGAGAAACATCCATTTTCTCAAAAGTAGAGGTACAGTCTGTCTCATTATTTGGACGGTTAATGATGAAAGCGTTGTCATAGCCTGTACAGTTGGCGCCACAATTTTTGGCTGAGAAGATGTCCTTGCCAATGAGCTTGGGCTTTGTAAAGTCGAGAGCACCATCAAATGTTGTAGCGACACCTGCGAGTTCACCTGTTGGAATTGAGGAGGAATCAATGGCGATGAATCGTTTAGACAATGGCAGATGTAAGGTGGTATCCTCCAATACATCAGACTTCTTGAAACCATTCAAGTTCCAGTATATATGATTGGAAAGCATAATGGGGGTCTTCTCAGTCAATGCAAGAGACACGGTTTTCGCGGTCAAAATAGTTTCACCTTTCCGGTTTCCATCGGTTCTCGAAGAACTGACGCTGTAGGTGGCATATGTGATAACATCTCCTGGAAAGCCTTCAAAACCGGTGTCGAGAAGGCTGAAGGTAGCAGAGGTTTTTGTGTGATTTACCACGGTCCAGGGTCGCTGATCGTATCCGATTTTGCCCCCATGAAGTGTTTGAGAGTCTTTATTCTCATTCTTCGTAATATTGTATTTAACACCTCCAAGCTCGAACGAGCCATTTTTTATTCTGTTGGCATATCTTCCCACAACGCAACCAAAGTAGGTATGGTTTGTTTTGGTATCGATTTTGTATTGTTTAGGATCATCGTAGCCGACCACTATATCCTGCTGATTGTCATCACGATCGTTGACAAGAAGAGAAGTTAGGGTCGCACCGTATGGTACTAAGGTTGCCTCAATATTCTTTGCGGATATGACGTAAGGTTTAAACGGGTCCAGCGGAGGAATAGCGCGGGACTTCGCTAACGCCGAAACAGTCCAAAGAAGCAGGGACGCAGGCGCAAGCAAAGAAATTAAACGAATATACATTGTGACAATTAAGAGAGAGGTGATGAAGAGGGCAGGGATAAAGGACGCTGCAAAAGTGCGGTTCGAGAAAATGTTGGCGGAGTCTCGATAGACGGGAAAGGCATGGTTTATCTATGAAAGTCCCGCGTGCCATGATACACAGCCATGCGCGGGGAAGCCGAAGCTCTATTTCTCATCATACCACGGGATGGAAAAGGTTAGCGACGTGAGTAGATGGTGATTGGGCAAAGTGTAGACAAGAGCCGTGACAACCTTGCATCCGAACCATGCTATCCGGATATCCTTTCTGGGATGAAATGGATTGTCGAAGCCAGATCTTGTATCTATCAGCCAGTTTGGTGGTTCGCTGATCAGAGTTTGTCGTGTTACCAGGTCAGGAGCTGAAGTAAGCTTGGATCAGACAACATCCGGCGGGGGAAACCATATTTTCTTAATCCCCCTTTCTTCTTTCAAAAATTACCTTGGGAGGATAGTTTGATTTCTGGACAACCAATCCATGTTGCTGTTTTTTTTTTTGACTTTATATACCGACATTTGGATGATAAACAACGTAAATCCTGTCGAAAGAATTAACAATATTGAGCCCAGGACACTTTATTAAGCTCTAATAGCGTCATACAAAACCTTTTCGAAGGCTTTTGAGTTAAGGCGATAAAACGTGGAACGTGAACCACGATGGATGGAGGGTTCGGACAGCGAGCGATCCTATTCGTTAGAATCGTAACTCCGCAATTAGATGGTCATTGCTTTTTGGGGGAACTTGGAACTTGGAAATAAAACCCAGGATGAACCAAAACTATGCAGCTCAAAGAACAGATGACTCTTCCTTAGTTGGAAGTACGTTGCCGGATCTCCAAATACAGCGGCGTTAAACGAAGATCATCCAAGGAACAGCTCCGCCTTTCATCTCCTTTATTTCGAGTCCTTGATCGATATCGAATATACAGTACAACAAACAAACAAGCCTTGCAACTGCACTCAAAAAGGAGGTTAAAGTCGAAGTAAAAGTTTGTGAAACGTCAAAATCAAGCATAAATTCTTGGAGCCAAATGATTGGCTGCCGGATCCGTCCCACCTTTTAAGCAAAGCTTGGCAAGTCTTGGAAGTTAGATGGAATGGGTTGAACCTCAACGCTAGTCCTTGTTGGTACACTTACCGTTGGCACGGATTATCATATTGCCGAGAACCGGGAGCCGTAAACAAAGCGCACAGACCAGTTCCCGAATAGGCAAAAGCCAACTACCCGTGACTTGAACGAAGCTGTCGATAACAGCGACGATAACATCGACATATTCATAAGCCAACGCTGTCGATGATATCCATGGAGACGTCCCTTTGCACCGTACAATTTGACTGGACTGACGCTGTCATGCATGACATATAACATTTGCGACTGACAGACTGGGTGGTTACCCGGACATACTGAATCTGTCACGACTCTCAATCGTGGAAACTATACCGCCTTTCCCGCTTGGATAGCCCCCATATGCGCCAGTCAGCTTCCGCCAGGCACAAGTCGCAATGGATGCCAGGAGTGATACCTCTTCTCCTGACCCGCTAGGATATCCCGGAAATCCTGATTACATCCTCTCCTCTGCCACAAAACCTTTTTTTCGACGCCAGAGCACTTTTTCACCGCGGAAATCCCAGTCTCCTACAAGGCGTCAATCGCCTATCAAATTAGATCCCAGGAGCGCGCAATCTATCAAATTTCAAGATATAATCCTCCCTTCCACTCCATCGGGTCGTTTCATTGGCAAGCATAGGCTATCCCCAACTAAGAAAGCAACTCTTCATTCTGTTAATAACACAAGCCCCTGGAGAATCCGAGTGACTGTCGAGGCGAAACAAGATGAAGAAAATGAAAATGTCCTAGGCAGTGTGCGGTCGGGCGCAAGATCTGGGAGAAGCGGAAGAACGACCAAAGTACCTCTGAAGGATGAAAATGACTCTCTGGAGCCAAGTCCCAAAAGACAGCGTACAGGCAAATCGAATGTGTCTCAGCGTGTCCCGACGCCTAGAAAAAGAAGAAGCAGAATTGAAGCCCCGTCAGGCAGCACTGATACTGTTGAAAAGAAAACGAGAGGAAGACCACGGAAAAGTCTGCCTTCTGTTGAAGAAGGTCCTTCGCCGAACAAATTCACCTTTGCCGATTCCGTCCGGAAGAAGATGGCTGAAGCAGATCCATTTTTTGGCTTAGCGATGAGGGATAACGGTACCAACGATAATGTGGTCGATAACATACCTCCCGATATCTCTAATTCATATTCAGAGTCTGAGTTCCCCGATTCAATCGGTGATGATAGATCATCTCCCACCCCGAATGAAAACAGCAGGTCAAAAATAACTGATTTGCTATCTAGAAAGATGAGCCCGATCCCCAATCATCACACGCACTTTCCTCCGTTCCAAGCTTCTTCCCGAATTTCAACCGGCCTATCACCCGAAAACACAATCGATGCGGGGCATACGCCAGGTCCTCAATTAAGAGAATACCCTACTCCTACTTCGTCTTCTATATTGGAAGAAGGTGCTGGAGAAAACCTGACGCATTATTCTTCAGGTGCTGAACACACAAAGAGCGAATCAGTTCTCCAACCTTTAAGTGACCCAACAACGCATCATCGAGAATTTGACTCCATTTTGGAAAGCGAAGGTTTTAGCATGGTATCCCTTGATACGCTACCATCAGCAAGACAACATTTAAACAATTCATTTCGAAGTTCTGTGAGTCGAGACATGGTTAACAGCATGGAAGAGGGGCCCAAAAAGGTGGATCTAAGCGCATCGAAGTCCGAAACTACGGACGTCAAGTTATCAATGTCTGGCGAACGTATGGTTGCGAACGGACATTTACTGTATTCTGATCAACCTCATTCAATGTCCCAATTGGCGCAACAGGGGAAGAAAAGCCCACGTGAACTCCATCAAACACCAGGAGTGAGATTTTCATCACCGCACCAACCCACTGCTCTGCCCATACAATCCGCCCAGCCTCTACGGAAGAGGCGACTTGTAAAACTTGTAAGGGTAGTCAGAGCAGGAATTGCGCTTCAGGGTGTTCTTGATCGACGGAGAAGGAATTCAAGATTACAAACTCCTTTTTCAAGCCCAAGTCAACACAAAATTGAGGATCCTGAGGCTGTAAGACAGCGGGTCGAGGCCCTCTTTCAAGGACTTGGAGCTGAGACTGAAAGAGAATTACGTGCTGGCCTTCGATTTGGAGAAGAGCTTGCGAAGCACCTTCGAGAATCTAAAAATATAAGACAACAAGAACGAGAACGAACAACTGAAAAACACAGGGACCCAAATGCCTTTGAAGCTGGTGGAAGCAATGACGTGAGTTATCCAAACATTGGCGGCTCCCTGAGCAAAGGTGTCTCTCCATCTCCGGCAAAGAGCCACACAAACAGCGAATTTGGTGTGAAGGTTGCACAACTTACCACTACCCCTAGCGACAAGAATCAGTCGCCCCCACAATCTATTAGCTCAGAAATGGCGAGACGCGAAGCAGAGTGGCAGCGTGAAAGAGAAGCCGTCAGTCGTCAAATTCAACAAGCGAATTCAAGTCAGGTAATTGTCATTGACAGTGACGACGAGAGTCCTGAAAAGTCCCCTGCAGTAGTCGAAGAGCCGAAAGAGCGCTATGAAAATGACCCGATAGACGAGGAAGACTACGAAGATATTTGGCAACAAGAAGCTCGCGATGCTGACAGCCATTCAGAACCAGATTCACTCCTTGAACTTAGTCGAGAGGAAATTATCAAACAACCTCGGAGGCTACTTCCAAGCCCCTGGAAACACCATCAAGATGCCGAGCTTAGCCAAGACGAAGACCCAACACCTCAATTCGAGCCATACTGGAAAGCCCGTCAGAATGGCTATCCTATATTACCCAGCGGGAAAACTCAAACGGCAAGATTCAGGGAGCAAAGCAACGAGATTTCATCTTTAATGGGGAGTCCCGGGAGCTCCACGAGGAGATTTTACGAAGAGAATAATAGATCTCCTGAAAATGTGGGCACCCCGCACGAACAGCCTTTCAAAGGGCGGCAAGCACGAGAAACCGTCTCCAGCCCTATCACTTCTGCCCCCGGCAGTCGAACCGAAAAATCCTATTCTGAAGGGCAACAATCTGATGCTGGAACCAGTGATCTGCATTGGGTACCGTCCCCCAAAGACTACAGGAATGATACTGGACACACAAACCTGGATGATGTGGATACACATCCCGGCCAACCAATACACAGCGACCTTTCATATGCAGAAGTCCTGTCTGCTTCGGTTAATTCACCGAGAAAGGATCCAGAAGAAGAGGCGGTGGAGGAAGCGGAGGAGGAGATGCACCCCGAATCAGGATCACCAACTTCCACGCCTCGCGCACCCCAGTATGATCATGTTGATCCTAACCATTCTGCTATTCATCCAGAGTCCCCTCCAGGTTCCAAACAGGAAACTCCTCCGTCTTCGTGGTTCCACAAATTGACAGATCTGGCGCCAAAGTGGCTGACACCATCATCTCGGAAAACTGAAAGAAGAAATCATGAACCCGTTTACAAATACGCTCCTGTAACTCATAATTTCTCTGTCCAACTGTCTCCAAATGAAGAATCGCCGCTTCGGGAATCACCAATCGACGGATATCTAGCTCTGGAATCACCGGCTCAAACGTCACCAGCTAGCGAACCCTCAGTTCAAGAACCTCTCGTTCATCAGCGTCTTCAAGAGCACATCAAGAAATCAACAGTTGATGTGGGAACCCAGTTCTCTTCCCCCCGAAAAACGGAGCCCAAACCGCAAATGAAAAGACAACCTTCATATCGAAAGGCATTGGCGATCTCTGGCTATTTCACAGATGATCACTACGTTGCTCTTCGTCACCTCTACCATCAGGCCAAACAATTCCCAGATTCCTTTCCCTATATCGAGACCCCAGAGCGAAATGAAATGCTCGGTAAGCGAATGTATTCTGCTGATGGTGCATACAGCCGCCAGATTACAGAGACCCAGATTGCAATTGTAGATAAGTTCCGGCGGAACTTAGTCATTGGGAGCAGGAGGCGTGGTGGGACCGGGAGGATCGAATGGAGCGAGGAAGAATTGTTGAGGAGACTTTTCAGTATCATTATAGGTGAGCATGTGAGGAGGGAACGGAAACGCGACCTTCAACGTCAACTTGCGAATTGACGTGGAAAGTATTCGGTTAAATGGATTGCTCCCTTGGATTACGGATGTTTTTGAATTCTCTATCGCATCCTGTGCTCTAATACTTAACCTCTCTCCATCTCCAACCAAATTTTCCTTTTTGGCTCCTACCTGCCAACCGGTGTTGTTTCCATACTTAATAAGCTACGAACTTTTATTTCTTTTTGATAATCACGACAGCGATGATACCTACACCATCGGTGGTGGCATTTTAACCTTTGGCGCTTCAGATGATCTCGTTTCTCAGTCAGCAATCAGCATTGTGATTGGTAGCTGCATTACCATACCCGGAAGTGAATCTGGGCGGCGAAGTTATGCTATGTTGTCCCGCTACTTTTTCTGCTCTTTTCTAGTCTTTCCTTTGCTACGAAAGGCGCTTTAGCGCTTGGATACCCGCGCATTCGTGGACACGCTGGCTTGCAGTAGTTGTTGAAGATCTTATGGCAGCTGTTTGAATATACCCACTTACTCCCTTAAATCCCTCTGCTCTCCAGACGAATATTTTGGCGCCATGAAATATTTGTACCTGTATATATGCTTGTGCCTTATCCTGTTCTTTCTCAGTATTCAATTCTACTTTGTATTTTCATTGCATAAAATAGTGAATTCCCTCTCTGACTCAGGGGTCAGTACTGAGAGATGTGTCATCTTGTTGTCACCTTGTCATAAACACTTCTCATTTCCTGACAGTAATCTCATGTCCTAAAACTCCAATCACAGGCAACTTCTTCACGCTCATTTTATCATCTCTCTTCTTTACATATTTGACACTTCCGTGATCTCTTTTCAAGACTGATGAAGAGTAGAGACTAGATCATTCAGTCTGTCATTTTTACTCCTTCATTTCATCTCTCACACCATGACAAAACCGCATTAACGAAGAGCAGGTTAACCTTAAATCACTCCTCGCCCTAGTTTGTTGTTTCCATGAATTTCTAGCAAGTTATGTCCTCTCTTAAACAATGCTAGCTGAAGCTTTTGGCAAATTACGAGATCAATGGGCAACGTGGATCCCGCAGGGGCAGCAGAGAAGTGGCTAGCCGACGTTCTTGCTGCTAAAGGGGGACACCATTACGACAATGAGAAAGATGAAAGTAGCTGCTGGAACTCATGAAGCAAAATGAGTCTCATGATGAATTAGTGAGGCAGCATTCTTTCCAATGAAATTGATGAAGGCTGGACGTACCACCACATCACTAGTTAAAGAATCAAGGCCAACAAGGCGATGGGCTTTTTTGGCTCCATTATTGTGAGTGGTCTATTCATTTTCTTTCTTATTGCATATGTCTCTGGCCCTGATGTTGTTGCGTTGAATCGCTGGGGTGGAAGAAGCTTGAGATTGATTTGGTGATAGGTCAAGCCAAAAAAAAAAAAAAAAAAGAAAAAAAAAAGAAAGAAAGAAAAACTCATGCTCTCACCCATGGTAGAGACCAGGAGCAAATGGGCGAGGCCTAAACACACACTTGCTATCTGTAGTTTGGTATTCGAAGACTTGTTTGCGGTGGCGGCCCGAACCAATCCCCAGAAACACTGAGAGTTCTGCCGGAAGATCTGATCTGTTGTAGGTAACCGTACAAAGCGATGTGATGGTTCCTCTCTTTGATCTATCGGTGGTTATCCCAAGGTTTATTTCTACATTTTTTCTTTTAAGAATACCTGAAAGTTTTCCACTTGAGGTTTCCAATGTGTGTTCTGCTTCTTAGAAGAGGCATTTGTATCCTAGAGGTGGGGGAGGTTTTAATTAGTTAAGGGTCAGGTAAGAGAGGGTCGTTGCACTCTCATAAACTAGAATCGGATAACTGCTATGCTGCTGTCCCTGTACTTTATGACCATATTTCATATCCGTCATTGCGACGTCGGTAGCTAGTTTCGAGACAAATGCACGGAATAAAAAATATGATTCCCCCTAAACACCCCTCAATATGGCAGCGATAACTACTAGCTAGAATCATACAGGGAATAAATGAGGTATATACTCCCCATATTATTGCGCTGAAGACGCTTAACGCACTGTTGAAATTGAAATTCTTCATGAATTATTAATTGATTAAGATGGTATCTGATCTAGTTGAAATCTTCATGGGAGATAAACAATCTGCATAGAAAACAGGTTTCACACATTCCTATGAATTTAGAAAGCTGCTCCTGAATCCTGGCTCCATAAAACGAAAACTATTTGCACAGAATAGCCCAAAGCCAGCATGAAATATCGCAATCGTGAATCATATTCCGTTGTCAGCCTACATCCAAAATCCCATAACTCCACTAATAACTAACAAACCAATCGTCATATAGAAAAACGAGGTACCACCACTCCACAATCCGAAGACTAACATCTGCTGGTTTCCAGAATTGGGATACGATGGTGAAGATGTTGTTGCTCCTGAAGTTGGACGTCTAGTGCTAGCACCAGGAGTTCTTACCAGTTCCCCGCGAGACGGTAAATCAGAACTAGGATCAACGGCCCAGCCATTAGGTGTCGAGAGTGGGCAAGGCGGCACTGTAACTTCTGATATATAACGGGAATAGTCCGGCAATGCAGTCCCTATAGGTGACAAGCTTGCGAAGCGGGATTTCAGATTTGTGAAGTCTGGATTCACAGGGGTGGGAGTTCCACGGCGGGAGAAGCCGTCGAGCGCGGATGGGTCGATTGTATATCCATCTCCATCGAGTTGTTTCCCATATGTAATCAGGCCGTAGTTGTTCATCTCTTGAATCCACTCGTACACCATCGCTCCAGACCACGTTCCGGTCATCTGGGGTCCAAGAATGGCAGAGAGGTCCTCAAATTCGCGTGGCCGGACCGTGTTACAGCCTGTTTCTGAGAAGAAAATGGGGACTGGGTAGCCGTCTGCTTGGGCTTGTAGGTTGTTGTAGCCGGAAATATTGAACGTTGATTTACCACACCATTCATAGGCGTTGAGGGCAAAGAAGTCCAACCTTTCAGACTCCTTTGGTCGGCAAACTAGATAGTTCTGTAGCATGGGGCGTAGCTCTGCAATATCAGCTGCGGAATACCCGACTGGTATCTTCCGGTAGTTCTTGGAGTCACGATATGCCTTGATATCTCGAGCTGCGGAGAGAATGTAGGGAGCTACAGCGGAGTCACCTGGTACAGTAAGAACTTCGTTTCCCACAAATACCCCGGCCGTATTATCGTACTTTTGAAATTCATCCAGGGTTAACTTAAACGCTTTATACTGATTTTCGTTCCATGTGGGAGCCCGCTATCATTACAGGATGATTGTCAGCTTTTGATCTTCCAAATATCTCCTGTTTCTCTATTTTGGACGAAACACATATGGATGCACTGTATATACCTCCGTGATTTGGGTGGGGAAGTCGTCCAAATCAACGAATAGATATATCCCTGCATCGGCAAACGCCTTCATACACCCGTGATGGTCACCTGTTGGGTCGACGTGATAGACACGGATAGCATTTGCACCCAATTCCTTCATCAGGGAAGAGTCCAGTTTGCACTGCTCAGTGTCTACCAGTGGATCATGAGGAGTAAGCTGGTACGCGATGCCTTTCCACTCCAAAGTCAGTATTGATGTCATTCTCGACATTGTATGGATTCAAGTGTGTATAAAGAGTGGTATAAGCTTACCTTTAATAAAGAATTGCTGGCCCTCTTCATTGAAAAATTTTGAACCGAAAGCAGATAATGTTGAAATTGCCAAAGTATGGCTGGCTAGCAGTATTACTAGATATGCTGTCAAAATAGTGAAAAATGATATATTTATCTGCATTGTGGAATGGTTGTTTGTGACACTAGATGAAAGTTTGAAGAAGTGATTAACAAGAAAGATTGTTATAGAGTAACATGAGAGCAGATTAAAGAAAGAATATAGAGGGAATAACAAGACATGTGAAATTGATACTTTGTATAGACACTGTAGGGATTGATATGTCATAAGACTTGTTGCAGGGGCAACTAAAACGAGAATATGCAACAGCAGCTTTCAGTGAATGAATTGACAAGAGAATTGACTGACTGTGAGAAATACAATCAACTATAATTTAAAGAGAGAAATAGGACACTTACAGAAAATGAAAGGGGTGTAGAAAGAAATACGAGTTGAGGAGACAATATTATATTAGTATCAGTTTAAATGACCTCGGCACCCTTCAATATAGCCCCAGCCAACCAGCTAGCTAACTTCGAGAGAACTCGCTATTGCAAACATCGACCCTTGATTCTAGCTCATGACGAGGGACAATCTCAGAACGTCTCAAAGGTAAAGAAGGCAACTTGTTTCCAAGCATAAAATGTTCCCTAGCCGGCGCCCCCCCCCCAACTTTCCCCCTTGATGTTATTCACAATATCATTGACTGAAAGTTGACTATCCGTTGGCATCTTATTAAAGCCCAGATATATTAAGTACAGGTGAAGGCACGGCATTTTACCATTCAATTGACTAGCTTGCACCCGAAGTAATTCAGTCGGCGACATCGTAAGTAGTAGTAGGACTATGATAGATCATCATTGAAGACTTTTGTATAGTTTCTAGCCTGCTTTCGTAGAACGAGAACTGGAGATGAAAATTCTCTGGCCCCCGTCGCGGCCGTAGCACGGGGAAGTTAAACACCCAGGGATCGTGAAGAAAGTTGTTCCATTTCATCTGTTTGGATTAAATGTAGTTGGCATTCCACAGACACCTTCACAGTTAGAACTCGGGGGTCGCTTGATCAACATCAACAGTATCTACAGCTGGGTCGCTTGAGATTCATCTTAAAAAGTGCACCTCGCCAGGGAATCGTTCTCAGCCGTAGGGAAACCATGCAATCCATGACTGTTTATTTTTCAAGAAAACAATCCCTCCTTGATTGTAGTAGATGAGCACTCATCAAACATCGAAACTGAGGAATAAGAGCTGCCTCTGTGTCGTTGCAAGATGTAATTATTGACTTGGTCACGTTTCACGTTTTGTCATTGTCAGCCATGAAGTTGTCAATCGGGGCAATTCTCGCATCTCGAAAGTATCACATCCTGCAAAACCCAAACTGTTAACTATACCAAGGAAAACTAGCCAAAATGGATGTACAAGTCTCACTGCAGCCGACCGGTTGTTATTGTTAACGCTTTGATAATATCATTTGAAGTGGAATGTCTGAGAACCCCGGAACTAGTTGTGACGTGCGCATCCAAGACGGGAGCATTTGTTGGCGCACAATGACCTGTCACAAGAGCTCTGTCGAGCATCGAAGTGCCTGGTTCGAAAGCTTTTCGATATTATTCTGGAAATATGAGCGAGTTACCATGGTTAATATGAAGCCACCCGCATAGTTACCATGTCACGGAATGCACCGCGCAGGATCCGATTGGTTCATTGAGTTCGAATTTCTTATCCGGGGAAATGTCCACAGACTTGCAGAAATGTTTGTTTGGATACTTCTATCCTCCGTTCAGTGATAGAGCTTATCGATTCTATGTTGAACTATTTTTATTAGTTACTCGGCTTCTCGACGACTTTATCCGATTCAAGCAATTTTGCTATCCAATATTGTGAATAATTGCTTACCTGGCAATATTGGCAGATATGGCAATCAAGGCACCCAAGCCAGTTCAAGGAGAATCGGTGATGCAGTTAAATACTAGTCGTGAATCGGTAAAACACTGATAACATGCTGAAACAGAAACATAATCTCTACGGGTAACATAACAACGCAGCAAACCCATCCAGGTTTGATATTTATAAAGTTTGATAATTTCTTGTAAGTTGGATGCCAAAGTCGGGTCCGGGGTGAAAAGATGAATCCACATTATTGTTTTGCAAGTTCTCGCAAGTTCTCGCAAGTTTGCACAAGAACAAGATCTGGAAGAACAGAAGCAGAGATGGATCCACAGATATCCACTTCAATATTCAGGCTCTTAAGAAACAGTCTTGAACAATGGCACCCGCGGAAGCATTAAAAGTGGAGAGCAAAAGCAAGATGTATGTTTCTGTTGAAGAGGAAAGCGTCTTCCCTTCAATCTTATTCCCTCTCCTGACTCTGCGAAAGTGCAGTTCAGCTGCATAGTATTGTTTGATATTGGCAAGGGAAGCCCGCAGCATCTGTTGACGATGCAATACAAGGCATTTTAGGACGGGTTGAGGGAATTGCAGCCGCAAACGGCTGACCATCTGATATTGGGTAAAAGAGATCACGACCGCTGTTGGTGGACCAGGATGTGGTCGAGAGAGCGTACCAGATCTGCTCAGCGTCAAATGATATAAGACCACATAGATGTTTGGTTTCCGTTATCAGAAGGATGCTGATGGCTGCTGATGGATGCAAATTATTTCGAAATTTATTTTCTCTCATCTTCTCCTTCAGGTATCCTAGGGGTGGACCGGGGAGACGTTATTTCTGCTGCTAATAAACTGGACAACTTGCAACCATCACAACCACCCCTAGTTATTCCAGAACTCTCCCCCTCCGCCATAATGGATGCAATTTTGCCTGCTGAGGGGGTCCATCACAAGGAACGATTCTAGCATTGCTGCCAGAACCCATGGGCTGAATGTTACGTTAGAAATTTTTCAAATCCTCCAGCCTCCAGTCTAAAGTTTCTGCACATGCCACTGGAATTCCCCAGTCCGTTGTCCACGTTTACCGCATGCTTTGTTAGTCTCCGGAGTAGATATAAACCTTGCATTTCCAAAAAGATATCAAAACAGCCTGTCACAGACTTCTGAATCCATTGGTAAGGGAAAAATGTCAAAACTCTCAACAGGGCTCATGCACAACATTAACTGGGTTCTCAAAACTCAGCAACGATGTGTACTAAGAATCCGTGGAGGAGGAAACGTGGAGGCGCCCCTGGAGGTTTTCCATCTGACTGGTAAGGCATTACGTATAAGCGCAATGTATCAGTCAATTTGTTTCATCCACGAGGCCAGCAGCACGTTGCACGGAGCAGGAAGGTCTTGGAAAATGAGCTGGGAACTCATGGTCGATTTTTGTCTCGGAAGAAATGGGTCTCCGATTATGGGGCTCAATACCCCTGAAGTTTTCTAACTGAGCAATAGAGCATTCTCAAGGAGATAGTACACTACTTTACTGGGCTCTGAAGTGTGCTGACGCTGAGGTTAGACAAAGTTATTGGAGAGATCAAGATCATGTAGAGGGCATAAGCAGGCGAGATCCGAGTATTGCGTAGATCAAATAGTCACAGTCCCAGTGGGTCGTCATCGATGAGGTCAACAAGAATAAGGTAAAAATCGGTGAACCCGATCAGAATTTAGCCGGGGACGAAGTGTATCACACTGATGAACACATGTATCTTGTTGAGTTTTTCCAAACATGATTTGCCATTTGCATGAGCAAACTCGAGGCAATCATCGACTGAGAATTTCGTTCATCACCCGCTCCGTTCACCACTGCCTCCCTAACATTGATCGATCGACTTTTCAGCGGGGGTTAAGGAGTGAATCGACCACAAATGCTATTGGGATGGCCTTCCGGATCGAAATCTCACCGTGATGTGCCGCCGATGAGATCCCCTTTTTCCCCCTTGAGGATGGTTTCCTATCGTAAACTTGGACCGATCTTCTGATAGAAGGAGGCATTCCGGGAAAAAAAAAAAAAAAA